>NC_056662.1:104364264-104664264 GCF_018350195.1 Panthera tigris
AGCCTTTCCTCTCAAGCCTCAGGCCTGAGCCTGGAGGAAGCTGGTGAGCTTCCTGAGCCAGAACTGCTCTCCTCCCTTACCCCCCTCTTGTCCTGTTCTTTCTTGGTTAGAGGAGGGAAGCTGAAAATAGCGAATTCAATCAGCAGGAGCCTGGGTGGCTCAGTCGGTTGAGCATCGGCTCAGGGCATGATCTCACAGTTTGTGAGTTTGAGCCCCACATTCGGCTCTGTGCTGATCTCTCGGATCCTGGAGCCTGCTTCAGATTCTCTGTCTCCCTCTCTCGCTGCCCCTCCTCTGCTTATGCTCTGTCTCTGTCTCTCTCTCAAAAATAAATAAACACTAAAAAAAAAAAAAAAAAGGGAATTCAATCCAGACTTGAGCCTGAACCTAACCCAAAAGAGCAAGACCCCTCCCCTCCCAGATCTCATCAGCTTCTCCAGCTCTGCTCCTCTGATTACTCACAAGCCTGCAAGATTCCAACGGGTCACAAGGTGCAACACTCAATCTGGTCAGGCACAAGGGACACCCTTGAGGTCATAGACAATCTGTTCCCGATGGATTCAGGCCAGAGGCAAGCATATCGTAGTTCCATGGTTCCCCTCACTGAGGCATTAGGAACAAGCACTCACTCTGGCCTTGGGGACCTCTGAACCTGCTCACAGGGTCCTGCTATCCAAGCTCACCCCTCCCTCACCCACATCCCCTGCATGTCACCCCTTCCTGGAATACCCTAATCTCTCCCTCCCTTCCTGATAGTCTGCCCAGATGCCTTTCCCTGGAGGCTATGCACAAGCAAAGGGGAGTCCCCAAGTAGGCACGGACGGTGGGTGACCAGGAGTCAGAGCCGAGGGCCCTGACATCGGATGGACTTGTCTTTGGGCCTACTGCAGAGTCACTGCAGGAGCTCTGAGGAGGGCAGCCATGCCCAGATACCCAGATTCTAGTCCCCGCTCTGTTGGTCACCTATGCAGGTCACTGCCCCACTGGGTATAGGTCTCCTTATCCACCAATGGGATCGATATGCATGGTCAGCCGAGACCTGCAGTCTCCAGGTACCTGCCTGGAGATCCTGAGTATGAGGAGCTGACTGCCCCCCTGGGTAGGCATCGTGACTTTTGCATGCCTCCCCTCCCCCCACCGCCCCCACCACACCCCCCAGGTAGATTCAAAGAAAATCTTGGCAGTAAGTCTCTTGGAATCTAAGTAACTGAGGGTCAGCCCCCTGCCCAGCAAGGACCTCCCCAGATCTCTATCACCTTCTTCATCACCACCCCTCCAGTCACCACGCCTCTTGGGTGCCAGGCACCTGTTAACCCTTACAGCTTCTTTCACTCCTCCCACAACCTGCAGGGAAGCACCCAGAGGGAACTGAGTTGGGGTGGTTCTGCACATCTTCACAGCCAGGAGTGGAGGAGCTGGGGCCCCACTCCTGCCCCCCACACTCCTTGCTGCCTCCTTCATGGCACCACCATGACCTGGAATCCAGACACAGTTGCCACAGCAGCAGCAGCAGCAACAGAAGCTTGGCCCCCACCGTCCTTACCACCTCCCTGCCCCCCAAGCTCGGGGCAGTACCTGCTGCTGGTATGTGAGCCTTTGGTGCCCTTAGGGAGCCAAGGGCTGAGACTCCAGGCTCTCTGCCTGGGAGGGAGCAGGGTTCTGAGATGCAGTCTGGATCTCTGGCAGTAAAAGCAGATTCTCTCTCTCCTGCCCCTGCACACCAAGGGAACGCTGTGGTCTCAGGTGAGGCTCTCAGAGAACTACTGTGCCTGGCAACCTTTTGGTCTGTGCTTCTGACAGCCCTATAAGCTGTCAGGCAAGGTGAATCGCCTTGGCCCCAGCCTGCAGATGAAGAAACTGAGGCCCTAGGAAAAACTGACTCGCCCAAGGTTCCACAGCCTCCCCTCTGCCTCTTGCATCCCTTGCAGACCAAACTTAGGGCTCCCACTTACCAGCCTGGGAGGAGAGCTGGGCCCCCATCAGCCTGGGATCCTCGGGCACGGATACCTGGATCTGGAAGGAATTGTCTGGAGAAGGCCAGTAGACAGGTTTCCAAAGGCTCAGCAGGTCCCTTCGTTATGGGTCAGGATCATGTTACATAGTTGATGATTAATTAGATGTTGCTGTCACGGGTTATGATATCCAGGGAATTTCCTGATGATTGCCTCTGGCTCACCACAGAACCGCTGCAGCTGGCTGACCTAAAAGGAAGCAGCGACTGGGGAGGTGGCCCGGGCAGGATTTAGGATAGACTGCTCCCTTACTTCTGACCAGTCGTTCTCCGCCAGGCTGTACATTATCATGGCTTGAGGCACATTTAGAAGTACTCACGCGCAAACTGATCCCAGTGGCACAGGGTGGGGCGCAGCATCGGTAGTTTATAAAAGCACCCTGGATGATTCTAATGTACAGTCAAGGTGGAGATTCACTGCTACAGAGCCCGGCACACACACAAGGTGCTTAATCAATGTTGCTGAAGTGGATTGAATTGAATTGGCTGCATCCCAGGACCTGTGAAGTTGCCCCAGCCCTGGGTCTCAGGCAGAGAGGAGAGGGGTGAGTCAGACCGAACGGGAGAGGTGTTGATTGCTTCCCCAACCTTGCTGGAATCAGAATTCCACTGTCCACAATCCACTACAAAATGCATATAGTCCCACAGGACAGGTCATGCCAGAGGCCTGGCTCCCAGTGTGTTAGCTGTGGCAAAGAAGTCAAAGATCTGGGATCCCTGGCTGGCTCAGTCGGTAGAGCAAGTGACTCCTGATCTCAGGGTGGTGAGTTCAAGCCCCATATTGGGCATGGGGTCTATTTAAAAAAAAAGCAAAAAAAGTCAGAGATCTTCTGCCCCCTCCATTCCTATAGGGAAACTGAGGCTGGTAGAGGGAAAATGGCTTGTTCTCACCTGGTGCTTCTCACATTGCAACAGGCACATGAACCTCCTGGAGATCATATTAAAATGCTGATTGGTTCAGAAGGTCTGGGGCTATGGCTGGAATTTTACTTTTCTAACAAGGTGGTTCTGTGGAACCCACTTTAGGTGGCAAGGCTCTGGGTTAGTTTGGAGACTTATGAGTATCCTGGCCCTCCACCTCCAGGCTAGGACCTTCCCCAAGACCCCAGATCAAGGTCATGATCAGTGACTACCCTGAACTCAGCTATGAGGATAGATATCCCCATGCCTGTCCCAGGAGGAGCTGGGGATGGTGGCTCAGGTGACTGGGCTGGGGAGATTGTGGAAAAGAATGAAAGCAGGGCACCTGGGTGGCTCAGTCGGTTGAGCGTCTGACTTCGGCTCAGGTCATGATCTCACAGCTCGTGAGTTCAAGCCCTGCGTCGGGCTCTGTGCTGACAGCTCAGACCCTGGAGCCTGTTTCAGATTCTGTGTCTCCCTCTCTCTCTGCCCCAACCCACTCGTATTCTGTCTCTGTCTCTCTCAAAAATAAATAGACATTAAAAAAAATTAAAAAAAAAAAAGAAAGAAAAGGATGAAAGGTCTGGAGACCCAGGTTCTGCCTCCTGTGTTTTCTTCCCCTCCCCTGCCCTTCCTGGGCCCTGGTGTCCCCATGTGTAAAGCAGGAAGCCAAGGTGAGCTGGTCTATGGGCCCTTCTAGCACAGACATGCTGTGTCTTTAGTCTCTGCAATGGAGAAGTGACAGCGGTCTGGCCCCAGTTCACCTCAGAAGATCTGCCTGGACCCTGGACCTTCTCTTGCATACCACACCCCAGGCCAGGCTCCCTCAGTTTCCCCCTCTAGAAGCAGTGTTCTAAAGGCCAAAGGCAAACTGGTCAATAGCAATCACAGTGAGTCCAAGGTTGGTTCCAGCTGGTCCAGTCTGAGGCAAGGGCCCCACACTTTATGGTCCTGCTGGCCCAGCCTGAGGGATCCAGGCTTAGGGCATCCCCTTATCTCTTATCAGTGCTGGGGCCCAGAGTTCCCTCCCCTCTCTCGGAGCCCTGGCTCCAGGCGTATCACTGGCTGCCTTGGGTGGTGACCAGACTGCTGGAGCCCAGAAGACCTTGTTGATAAACCACATTCTTACAAAAGATGTGATTATGGAAGCTTATCAGAGAAATCAGGTCCTGAGCCTCAGGCCTGGTGGAAAATTAGCCGGCAAGTCGTAGACCTCAGGGTACCCGATGCCGACAGGCTGAGGTGGTATGGTTCTATCTTCAGGACCACGGTGGGAGTAGGCCTTTCTGGGAACTGCAATCCCACCTCAGGCCTTGACACCCAGGGCACGGGGGTGCCCAAGCAGCACCTCCATCACCCACGCCCACGTTTGTTCACTTAACGAACACCGCTGTTCTAAGCCCAGTACTGCATTAACTTGATGACCCTCGTGGCAATTTCTCAAAAATACCTATTTATTGTAATCATTCCCATTTTGCAGACGGGGAGAACAAGGCACAAATCGGTGAAGCAAATTGTTTACAACCACAAGGCAGTGCCTCGGCCTTGGCCCTCCGGCTGGAGAGCAGGTGCCTTGACCACTGTGCTACTGTCACCGAACCAAGCCCATAAAAGCTGACAGAGCTTTTGCGGTGAAGAAAGATAGGCTATTTATTGGTGTGGCACCAGCGGGGAGAAGGGGGGCGGGGAGGGGGGAGGGGAGGGGGAGGGTGGCTGGCGCTCCCAGTCCCGAGCTCCCGATGGCTTACAAGCAGGGGTTTTTAAAGGACGAAAATCCAGGGTAAGGGTGTCAGGATCTTGGATCATGCCGAATGATTAGGGATGAGGTTGGCTATAATATTTCCTCTCTTGATCATCTGGCATCTCCCGGACTAATGGCGGTAAGGCGATGGTTCCGCTTCGGGGGCCTGGAATTGGGACACATTCTCCACAGATGGCAGACTGTTGTCCTCTCTAGAGCACAAGGGCAGAAATTCTCCATCCTGTGACTGTCACTAAGCTGCAAACGAGTATGGTTGTTTTTTCTTGCCAACATGGCACATTATGTTTGTTATCTCAGGCAGAACGGCATCCCACAGGCTTTTCGGGAGGCAACTTTTTCTTGTTTCTCTGCAGATGTATAAAACAGTAACAGGGCTCTGGTCGGAGGCAGCTAGGAGCCGTGTGTCTGACTCGTGGGGTCTGTGGGGGCTTGCATCAGTGGTTTCACTATGCCCCTTCCATGCCTCCTCACTTACGCCACTGAGCAGCTTTCGGAGCATTTATTGACCCTCTCTGTTCAACTGTGCTGACACACAGTAGGAGCTTTGTGGACTGTTGCTAACGGGTTGCCTGAGTGTGAGGCAGAGGCCGCCTCAAGATGATGGAGACAGCACCCTCCCCTCCCCTCCAGGCCACCTCCACGGCAAGACTGCTGTGTACCTTTGCTCCAAGGGAGTGACTAGCCCTCTGGAGGAGGGCGGCCTCCGGACAGTCATTGAAGCGTCCCCTGGTGGCTGTAGTCAGTACTGCAGGATGTGCTGAGGCCCTCCAAGCTAGGAGGGCCAGGGAGGTCGGAGGGTGGAGCTTCTGAGCCTCTGGGCCTCCTCTCCCGATCCCGAAGCTCCTCAGAGTCCCTCCGTCCCTCCCCAGGCTTCCCTCACTGGCGGTCAACCCTCAGTTTGCCCAGGGACCCATCATTTCAAAGGGCTTTCACAGAAGTCATCTCCTAAATTGCCTCAAGCGCTCTGAGAAGCTGCTGGAAAACTGTTTCAATCCCCACCATACAGCTGAGGAAGCCTAGCACTTGCCCAGGGCTCATGACAACTGTGGTGGAACAGAAACGGAAAGCCAATGGCAGCCCAGCCCCTTGTGTCTCCCACCACGGGCGCCCTGGGACCCCTACCTTACGACCCCTGCCTGTGTTCAGCTGCTCCCCACTGGGCCAAAATCCGGGAGGGCAAGGGGCTGCCATGCCCGGAAACCAGCCCCTGGAAATATCGGGGCTGGGTGCGCAGTAGGTGGTCAGCAAGGATTTGTCAATGCCAAACAGCGCAGCCTGGCAGTTTCTTCTAAAATTGCTGGTCCCCCTACCCAATGACCCAGAGATGCCGCCCGTAGGTGAGTATCCAATGAATGTACTTGGGTGCGGGTGTCCACGAAGACTGGTACATGAATCCTCAGAGCAGCGTGATTCATGGCAGCCCCCGACTAGAAACCCACCAGTAATCTGTCTCAGGGGCTGCTCCCTGGGGAACCCAACCTCCCCCACCCATCACCAGGAGAACGGAAAAATATTACCATGCAGTCATACCATGGAAGACTCGTGGCCACAAAAACGAACAAATTACTGTTATCCACAACATAGTTAAACCTCGCTGATGTGACGCTGACCTCAGAGAAGATCCAGAAAGCCCCCACCACATGCCTCCATTTACATGAAGTTCAAAAACTGGCTAAAGGAATGTATGGTGTTAGGAATCAGGATAGTGCTCACCTTTGGGACTTAATGACTGAGAAGGGGCACAAGGGAGCCTCTGGGGTGCTGGAACTATCTTCTCTCTTGTTTGGGTGATGTGTATACATGTGGAAAAATTCATCCAGGTGGACCCTCAACTTGCATGTTAATTGTACCTTAATTAAATATTGGTTAAATTCCCTTCCAGACCTAAAACTCGTATTCTGAGTGAGCTGATAAATGATGGATTATCCACACTCCCTTGGAAAATCTGCCCGAGGAGCCAGAGTGCTTGGCTAGCA
Organism: Panthera tigris; assembly: GCF_018350195.1. Taxonomy (NCBI): domain Eukaryota; kingdom Metazoa; phylum Chordata; class Mammalia; order Carnivora; family Felidae; genus Panthera; species Panthera tigris. The sequence goes on from NC_056662.1 coordinate 104,370,914, forward strand.
CTGCCGCCTGGTGGAGAGAAACGGAACGGACTGTGGGTCTGATAACTCTGGAGGGAAATGGTTGGGGACCACGCAGGCTCCCACCTGCATCCTTGGGTACTGGTTCTCCTTCCGCCCACTTGATTCCTGCCGATGAGCCATCTAACAACTCTGTTGGGGGGCTACCATATCCTTTGGGTTAATAGCTGGACCCCCACTCTGGGCCTTGGGGGCCAGAAGTCAGGAGACAGAGGCTAGGGTGTGCCGGTAAAGTAGTCAGCCCCTAGTTAGATCTGTGCCAGTACTTCCATCCTGCTGCCCTGTCCAGATATTCCTGGGCCCTGATTCTGCCGTGGGCCTCCACTGGCCCTGGGACCCCTGGCTCCTGCCCTACCAGCATCAGAGCACCCTCCATGGTGTTAGTGTGGAGCCTTTCAGCAAGGGGAGCCAGAGGAGGCAGATACTGCTAGGGGGCCTACTGGCTGCTCAGAGGTAAGAGAAAGAGGAAGGGGAGGGGCTTAAGTTTGGTTTCCTGTCTTCCTTCTCCCTGTATCCCCCTCTTCCCACACCCATCTGTCAGAATGTCTGTCCTGGGAATCTGTGGCAGCTGCCTTGAAGATGTTGGGGGGGGGCGGGGGGTGTTCAACAAAAATTTATTGATTACTTCCTACGTGCCAAGCACTGTACTAATTTCTGGGTAAGCAGAGATTGAAGAAAACCCAATTTCTTGTCCCCTGGTCAATTCAAGTAGCCCTGGTACTTAGGTAAGTGCTATAAGAAAACCAAACTGAGGAGGTGCCTGGGTGACTCAGTTGGTTAGGCATCCAACTTCGGCTTAGGTCATGATCTCATGGGTTTGTGAGTTCAAGCCCTCCTTCAGGCTCTGTGCTGATAGCTCAGAGCCTGGAGCCTGCTTCAGATTTTGCGTCTCCCTCTCTCTCTGTCCTCCCCCCACTTGTGCTCGCTCTCTCACTTTCTCTCTCTCAAAAATAAATAAACATTAACAAAAAAATTAAAAAAAAAAAAAAAAGACCAAACTGAGGACTGGGAAAACCATGGCTACAGTAGGGGGTTGTCATGCCCAGAGAATGGATGAAGGTTTTGTGGAGTAATAGCTATTAAAATCGATACCTACAACATGATTAGGCCTTCAACAGCAAGAAAGGAAAGAAAGGCATCACGGGGAAGGAGGAACCGCATATGCAAAGGCATATAGAAGTGTAATTGGCATACTGCCATCTGGCTGTATCAATCAAGATCAGGATTTACTTGTACATAACAGAATATCCAAAAGAATAGTGGCTTAGAGGAGATCTGTTCGTTTCCTTTTCACATAAAATTAGTTGAAAGGAGGCAGTCTAGGGTAACCATGACAGCTCTATGGCTGTAAGGAGCCCAGGTTCTCTCTAGTTTTCTGCTCCACCATTCTAGCGCTGGCCTCCATACTCAAGATCACTTTACAGACCAAAAGGGCTGCTGGAGCTCCAGCCAGCACATCAGCATTCCAGGCGGCAGGAAGGAGAAAGACCCAAAAAGGCATTCCTCTCAGCTAAGTTAACTCCCTATAAGCCAATTTACTGCAAGGCGTACATAACATTTTCATTAACATCTCATTGGCCTGAATTTTGTCGTGTGGCCACAACTAGCTGTAAGGGAAGCTGAGAAATGGTGGCTTTATTGGGGGAGCTGCTAAAAATCAAGGTTCTCTTGTGAACGGAGAAGGAGAAAACACACATTAGGTAGGCAGCAAGCCCTGTCTAGCTCAGTGGTAGAACACTGGTCCTCCAGAGTGTGGACAGAGGAGGCAGCAAGGAACTAGATCACAGGGGCCATTCTTTTTTTTTTTTTTTTTTTCAACGTTTTTTAATTTATTTTTGGGACAGAGAGAGACAGAGCATGAACGGGGGAGGGGCAGAGAGAGAGGGAGACACAGAATCGGAAGCAGGCTCCAGGCTCCGAGCCATCAGCCCAGAGCCCGACGCGGGGCTCGAACTCACGGACCGCGAGATCGTGACCTGGCTGAAGTCGGACGCTTAACCGACTGCGCCACCCAGGCGCCCCATCACAGGGGCCATTCTAAGGAGGGCTTGGACTTGACTCTGTAGAAAATAGGGAATTACTGAAGGCTTCTGAGCAGGAGCCTTGGGTCAGGGGGCTTGGAACAATCTGCTTTGGGGAAAGATCCATCAGGCAGAACATAGCAGGGTGAGTGCAGATGCAGTTTCAGGAGTGATGAGCTGGGGCACGAGGAGGAGGCCATGCAGGGCTGAAGAGGGCACAATAGGAGAGCTGAAGTCAAGCCCGGGTGACAGTGGGAGGTGATACCAGGTACCAGGGGAGGGACACACACCTGCTGACAGCAAGCCTGGGAGGAATACAAGTCTGGGAAGAGATCTGAGTCTGAGGCGGCTACAGGCCATCAAGTCAGAGGGCTCAATGGCACCTGAGAATCCAAGCAGAAGCTTCGGCTAGAGGACAGGGCTGGGCGTATAGATCTGGGAGTCAGGAGTCACAGTGGGGGGTGAAGTCAGTAGGCAGGGGTGTCCAGCTGTTGAACTAGAGGAATGCGATGGAGCCTCCAGAATTACTCAGGGAAGGAGGACAATGGAGCGGGCAAGTGCATAAGCTCTGGAGCCAGGCAGAGCAGGGTTCGAGTCCTGACTTCACCACTTAACAGCCAGAACCCTCCAGGCCAGCTGATGGCCCTAAGCCTTAACCTTCTCATCTGCAAAAGGGAACAAAGGAGGGCGGCCTCCAGACAGTCATTGAAGCGTCCCCTGGTGGCTGTAGTCAGTACTGCAGGATGTGCTGAGGCCCTCCAAGCTAGGAGGGCCAGGGAGGTCGGAGGGTGGAGCTTCTGAGCCTCTGGGCCTCCTCTCCCCATCCCGAAGCTCCTCAGAGTCCCTCCGTCCCTCCCCAGGCTTCCCTCACTGGCGGTCAACCCTCAGTTTGCCCAGGGACCCATCATTTCAAAAGGCTTTCACAGAAGTCATTTCCTAAGTTGCCTCAAGCGGTCTGAGAAGCTGCTGGAAAACTGTTTCAATCCCCACCATACAGCTGAGGAAGCTTAGCACTTGCCCAGGGCTCGTGACAACTGTGGTGGAACAGAAACGGAAAGCCAATGGCAGCCCAGTCCCTTGTGTCTCCCACCACTGGTGCCCTGGGACCCCTACCTTGAGGGCTGATAGGATTCAATGGATAAGTGTTTTGCAAAGGGAACTGCACTCATTAGTAAATACCAGTCCTTACCATAAAAGGGGCAGCCTTCCTCTTATTGGAGGGGACATCAGTGCCTTTCTTGGGGCCATGGGTGTGCCCTGTAGTCTTCCTGCTGGAGGATGGGTCCCCTGGAGCACTTTGTAGGCTCACTGGGGAGTGAATCACGGGCACTGTGCATCTCCAGGGCCCCTGAGGACCTCTGACCCAGTATGGCCAGGGTAGCCCCTGGCTCAGCCAAATCTCTGGGCAAGAACACCAGCAGCCCAAGCTAGTAGATTGGGAGAGGAGTTATGATTTTGCTCGGTGGCAGTCTAGCAGGAGGGTGAGGCCAGCCATAGACTCCACAGAGATTATTTTAAGTAGACCCAGCTCGGTTTTGGAAACTAAGGAAGACAACAGTTGCCGGGGCAGAGGGAAAGAGTCCAGCCAGCCATCAGGAGCGGACAAGTGGCACGTCCTCTGCACGAGCCCAGGCATGCAGGATGGGCAAGCAATATCCAGCCAGGGGGAAAGGCCCAGCTTGGAGTCTGGGAAGACACTCCCACCTCAGCCCAGAAACCTGGCTCATCTACTTTGCATCCAGAAGGACAGTCTAGCCCTTATCCCTAGAATGATCCCCAGACAGAATTTTGGGGAAGCCAGCATGACAGGGACAAGCCCGGGAATAAGGGCTCTCCAGGACATGGAGAGCATCATGGAGAGGGGCATCAGAGACATGGGAGGTGCCAGAACCATGGCATCCCAGAAGCTAAGAATGGGCCAAACAGGAGGAGTGGGAGGTGGCCAGGTACTGCGTGGGATGAGAGCTGGGAAGAGGCCATTGGGTTTTTCCAGGAGGAGGTCAGTGGTTGGAGGGGTGGTGGCAAAAGCCAGGGGGCAGCTCCTGGGGAAGTGAAGGTTGTGTGAGTGACAGGATCCTATAGGCTGTGAGTATAGCTGCAGGTGACAGAGGTTCGAAATGGCTCAGCACAGAGGTTCATTTCCTTCAAAGTACAAGCTTGGGGGTGGGGGCTCCACTCCGCAAAGCCAGCACGGGCCAGAGCACTCCAACTCTTGCTTACCCTCGCTAGGGTACTGGCGTCCTCTCTGTGGTCCAGAATGCTTGCCCCACAGCATCGTGCCGCCAGCAGGAGGAAGGGGGCCAAGGCAGCACATGGCGTGCCCCCTTCCCTTCAAGGGCACAGCCAGGAGGGTTCCCGGGACCCCTCAATTCACCTGGAATCCCATTGGCCAAAGCTTAGTCACTTGGCCACACCCAGTGACAAGGACTAGGAAATGTCGCCTTTATTCTGGACAGTCCTCTGCTCAGCTAGAAACTGGGGCATGCCGTTGCTATGAGAGAGAAGGAGAGAATGGCTATAGGAGGAAAAACGAGCAGTCACAGGGTGCAGGGGAAGAGGGAGGGGGTGGCAGCCAGAGGGCAGCGGGTGAAGGAAGGAAAGCTTTGAGCATGAAAACGCCAGCACACGGGGGCAGGGCCACGTGTGTGCACCCTGCGGGGGCCTGGCCTGAGTGCCATGACGCCTGTACCCCATTGTGGAGGCGCTGCAGGTGGGTGGGGAGGGGAGCTATTGTTGCTGAGAACTGGCTAGGAAGACAAATCACCGACCTTTCCAGCAGAATTTTTCAAGATTCCCTGGAGGTCCTTCTGGCCCCAAACCAAAGCCAAAATAGCATAGAGAGAAAGAAAATATTTTCTTTCCACTCCTTTGAGCTTTTGGCCATTGTCACTGGGTCCAGTGCCGGGGCTACGGGCACAGTCCTTGGGGGAGGAGTGACCACCCTCCCAGACCCCTCCGCCGTGGCAGAGCCGACACTACGAATATACGGCCAGAGCGGGCTCCAGACTATTCTGTCCCTCTAGGGGCCTCTCCTCTCTCCAGGTGAGCTTTAGGAAGCAGGATAAGAACAGACCCATCGCCTAGGAATGAAGGGGTTAGCAATAGGGGTGTCTCTGTCCTCACTGGGCTGTGCATCTATTGCCTTCTGCTGCCTCTCTCTGCTCCTCATTGTGTGTGGACAATATATGTCAGAGGGAAGGAAGACAGGGTCTTTGAATTCCGTCTCAGTAGGACGAAGCTGTCCGGAGGGTTGATTTCCCCCTGGGTCTTTTGGCAACGGGATGCAAGCGTGTGCTTCGGGCACCATGTTGTGAGTTTACAAACGGTTTGCCCCTGTATGCTTCATTCTGTCCATTTGTGAGGGGACACGTGTCTCATCCTTGGTGTGTGCCTTCACTGGGGACCTCATCAGCTCGATTCTTTCAGTCAGACAGTTGGCAAACATTCCCTGGGGCTCGTGTCAGCTAAGTACCACAGACTAGCTTAGTGTGGTGGCAGCACAGAGTCAGGTCTCTGTCACCCACGGGCTCTGGGACTTGGGCATGTTACAGATGGGGAAACTGAGGCTCAAGGTTGCGTAGCTAGTATAGGTTAAACCAAGATTGATTCTAAAGTTCTTCATTCTTTTACTCATTCTAATGTTATTTATTTTTAAGAGAGATTGGGGGGGGGGGGGGGGCGGGGAGAGGGAGAGAGGGAAAGCAGGACCCGGGGAAGGGCGGAAAGAGAAAGAGGGAGAGAATCTCAAGCAGGTTCTGCACCACCAGCGCGGAGCCCGATGCGGGGCTCGAACTCACAAAACCGTGAGATCATGCCCTGAGCCGAAACCAAGATTCTGACGCTTAACCGACTGAGCCGCCCAGGCGCCCCCATTCTCTTACTAATTCTAAAACAAAGATAATTGGCTCCTGAGTGAAAGCACTAAAGGCATTTGAAAAGTGTGCAAACGGTACTTACACATAGTTGGCAGCGTATGTTTAAAACCCCATTTCCTTGTTCTCAGGTGTGTTCCGGATAGATGAGGTGGCCAAACCGGGGGGCTTCTGGATAAGTGAGCAGATGCCTCTCTGGGTGAAATTGCACACGGGCCATGTGTCTGCGGGAGCCACACTGAGAGCAGGGCCCATGAGTGAGCTTCCAGCCCTCTTGCACAGTGGGGTGAGCCCTTCTTAGAGCTGAAATAACAGGCCTGAGCTGAGCCTTCTTTTTTAGGTCCAGAAGGGAGACCCCTGCCTCCCCTCAAAGTCTCCGGGAAGAGGTCAGCAGAGGCCCCCATGTTTCTTTAGGCTCCTCTTGGCCCTGTTTCTTCCTTCTGCTGAATTCTCCTTTCCTGTAGGTGTTTTCTTCCCTGCAGGCAGCACACCCCGAGATGGGCTCTTCTTTGGTTTTACGCAACTACCACGGGCACAGGCATTGGTGTAGGCCCCTGCTGCACGAGAGGAGGGAGGATTCACAGCAGCTGAACACAGAGAACAAAGTTAAATGAAGCTTCACCGCTATTTTCACGGGTCCCGGGATGTCTCCACCGCCAGGATTTCTTGCTGTTTGTTCTTTAGGAGCCAAGGCCCTTCCCTTATCCCCCCAGGCCCTGTGGTCTTCCGGCGTCTCAGAACCAGCTCTCACCTCCTTACCCTCCAACTCCTGTTTATTTCCTATGCAGAGATGTTCAGCTCCCCACCCGCAACCCATGCTGTCTCCAGGCCTCACTTTGCAGGTCCCAAGACTCCCTGAGGTATTCTGCTGGCCATCAAGACCATCGCTTGCAGATTCTGGCAACATCCTGGACTCAACCGACACTGACACCCCTCCCCTTGAAAACACTGAGAAATGTAGAGTAAAATATTAACTGAAAGATAATAGAACCACAGTGGAACTTTGAAGAAAGGGTGGGGAAACGCCCAGGTGTCTGGTGGACAGAACGAATCTGTAGTCAGAGTTGAACTCTGACCCTGGATACGTGGGCCCTAATGACAGGGGCCAGAAGAATCAATGCCCTCCACGGGTCAAGGGGCGTGGCCTTAAGAAAACATGGAACAGAGACCCCTGTATAAGCTAGAACACCGGAAGGGCTGCCCCTCAGGAAAGATTCGACCCACCAACCTAGAGAACTGACAGTGAATCTTGTCTTGGCTTAGGGCTCTGGGAGAAAAGATTCCCAGGAAAAATCAAAACTTAAAACCTGAACTGTTTGTGGAAGTAGCATCTAAATGTATGCTGTCCACGGGGCAAAGAATTCCCAAGTTCTTATGCCATTTAATTTCTTGCGAAAATTTAACACAAAAATATTCCCCATGGGGCGCCTGGGTGGCTCAGTCAGTTAAACGTCCGGCTCTTGATCTCAGCTCAGGTCTCGGTCTCAGGGTCATGAGTTCGAGTCTTGCATTGGACTCTGAGCGGGGCGTGAAGCCTGCTTAAAAAACAATAAAAAGGGGCACCTGGGTGGCTAGGTTGGTTAAGCATCCGACTCCTGATATTGGCTAGGGTCGTGATCTCGCAGTTGTGGGACTGAGCCCCGTGTCGGGCTCTGTGCTAAGCGTGGAGCCTGCTTGGGATTCTCTCTCTCCCCCTGCTCTTTCTCTCTGTCTCAAAAATAAATGAATAAACTTAAATTAAAAAAAAAATCTCCTGATGAGCCCTTGAGGCCATTGTAGAAGTAAATACAAAACAGATCTCTGAGGCCCATTTTCCCAACTCGGGACACACGACTCCCACAGAACAAACAGCCTCACTGAAGGTGAGCTCACAAACACCAGGGACAAATCACATGAAGAAACCATCTACTGTGAAGGAGGGTCAGCAAGTATAATAAATAGAAAAGTCATTATCTCCAAGGATTGGGATGATAGAACAAGCTGAAAAAGATATCAAATCAGTATGTTAAACTAATTAAAAATATAAAGGAAGGAATAAAAAGGATAGTGAACGAACAGGATACTTTGAAAAAGAACAGATCGAATGGATGAAATTTTGCTCGAATGGAAAAAAGATACGGACCTTCAGACTGAAAAGGCACACTGGATCCTGGGTAGGATAAATAAAAAGAAATCCACATATAGACACGGCAGAGCACCAAAGAAAATCTTAAAAGCAATCAGAGAGGAAACACAGCTTACTTGAAAAGGGCCAATAATTACACTGATTGCAGACAACTTATCCACAGTAATAGAGGCCATGAGATAATCCGTGTATAAATCTAAACAGTCATTGATTTTAGCACTGCTAAATGTTTATTGCAGCATTATTTACATTAGCCAAATGATGGCAGCAGCCCAAGTGTCCATCTATAGATGAATGGATAAAGAAGATGTGGTATTTATAGCCAATGGAATATTACTCAGCCATAAAAAGAATTAAATTTCACCTTTTGCAACAACATGGATGGTTCTAGAGGGTGTAACGCTAAGCGAAATAAGTCAGCCAGAGAAAGACAAATACCATATGATTACACTCATGTGTGGAATTTAAGAAACGAAACAAACAAACAAAGGAAAAAAAAAGAGACAAACCAAAAAACAGACTTTTTCCCCCCAAAAAGTAGACTCTTAACTATAGAGAACAAACGGGGGGTTACCAGAGGAGAGGTAGGTAGGGAGACGGGGGAAATAGGTGAAGGGGTTAAGAGCACACTTATCACGATGAGCAGTGAGCAATGTGTAGAATTGTTGAATCACTGTATTGTACACCTGACCCTAAAATAACACTGTATGTTATACTGGAATTAATATTTTTAAAATTAAAAATACAACAAAGGGGCGCCTGGGTGGCTCAGTCGGTTAAGCGGCCGACTTCGGCTCAGGTCATGATCTCGCGGTCCGTGAGTTCGGGCCCCGCGTCAGGCTCTGTGCTGCCAGCTCAGAGCCTGGAGCCTGTTTCGGATTCCGTGTCTCCCTCTCTTTGACCCTCCCCCGTTCATGCTCTGTCTCTCTCTGTCTCAAAAATAAATAAACGTTAAAAAAAATTTTTTTTAAATACAACAAAAACGTCACTGATTTATACCACCACCAATAATAATAAATAATTTGAGATGTTAAAAATAAGATGAAATAAAATATTAGATAACAATGCATGGAAAATGAGAGGTGGGTAATTGGAGTTGAAGCCTTTTTTTTTTTTTAATTTTTAAAAAATGCTTATTTATTTTTGACAGAGAGAGAGAGAGAGAGACAGAGCATGAGCAGGGAGGGGCAGAGAGAAAGGAAGACACAGAATCCCAAGCAGGCTCCGAGCCTTTAGCACGGGGCTGGATGCGGGGCTGGATGCGGGGCTCGAACTCACAGACCACAAGATCATGACCCGAGCGAAAGTCAGACTGAGCCACCCAGGCGCCCCTGGAATTGAAGCTTTTAAGATCCTTGGCATTGTTATGGGAAGAGCATAAAGATACTGATTAATTTCATCCCTTGTTAAGTCAGATTTGCATAATAGAGATGTAAATTGACCACTTAAAAGAATAAAAACCCAGTATGCAATATCCAAACCAGTAGAGGGAAAAGGGGTGAGCATGAAGAAAATTTGAAAATTTGATCAATCTAACAGAAGGTAGCAAAAGGAGAACAGAAGTAAAGCAAGAACATGGTAAATATAAGATAAATAAAAGAACAAGTTATGAAATATATCAATAATAACAAGATATGTAAAAGGACTAAAGTTGCCACTTACATAGCAGAAATTCTTGGACTATATTTTTACAGCTCTAGCTATATGCTGTTTACAGGACATATATCTAAACCATAATGATACAGAAATATTGGAAGTATTTTTGTACTAAGCAGATACGAATCAAAAGAATGATAAATGTAGCAATATTAATAGTAGACAAAAGTCACTAATAGGGAAAAAGGAGTCACTATACAATGATGAAAAGAATAATTCACCAGTAGACCAAATCCTGAACCTGACTACACCTAATGTCTTCAGAACATACACAACAAAATGGGGTACCTGGGTGGCTCAGTTGGTTAAGCAGTTAAGTGCCTCAGGTCATGATATCACGGTTCATGAGCCCCCATCGGGCTCTGTGCTGACAGCTCAGCCTGGAGCCTGCTTTGGATTCTGTGTTTCCCTCTCTCTCTGTCCTTCCCCCACTCACACTCTGTCTCTCTCTCTCTCAAAAATAAATTAAAAAAAAAAACCCATTAGAGGGGCACCTGGGTGGCTCAGTCAGTTGAGCGTCCGACTTCGGCTCAGGTCATGATCTCGCGGTCCGTGAGTTCGAGCCCCGCGTCGGGCTCTGTGCTGACAGCTCAGAGCCTGGAGCCCATTTCGGATTCTGTGTCTCCCTCTCTCTGACCCTCCCCTGTTCATACTCTGTCTCTCTCTGTCTCAAAAATAAATAAACGTTAAAAAAAAAATTAAAAAAAAAAACATTAGAATATACATTACAAAATTACAAGGAAACACTGGCAAAGCCACAATCATAGTGGCAGATTTTATTTTATTTTTTATTATTATTTTTTTTTATGGTGCAATTTAATAAGTTTATATACGTAGCATGGGGACAGGACTCCTGGGCAGAAAGAGCTGTACTTTTTGCTGTGTGAGTCTGGTGGTTATATACTTATTTTTTTTCCTAAATATAATTTATTGTCAAGTTAGCTAACAGTGTTTACAGTATAGTCTTAGCTTCAGGAGTAGATTCCCATGATTCATCACTTACATACAACACCCAGTGCTCATCCCAACAAGTGCCTTCCTCAATGCCCATCACCCATTTTCCCCTCCCCCCCCACACCCCCCCCTCCCGCCATCAGCCCTCAGTTTGTTTTCTGCATTTAAGAGTCTTTTATTGGGGGTGCCTGGGTGGCTCAGTTGGCTAAGCGACTGACTTTGGCTCAGGTCATGATCTTGCAGTTGTGGGTTCAAGCCCTGAGTTGGGCTCTGTGTTGACAGCTCAGAGCCTGGAGCCTCCTTCTGAATCTATGAATCTCTTTCTCTCTCTCTCTCTCAAAAATAAATATACATTGGGGCGCCTGGGTGGCTCAGTCGGTTGAGCATCCGACTTCAGCTCAGGTCACGATCTCACGGTTCGTGAGCTCGAGCCCCGCATCAGGCTCTGGGCTGATGGCTCAGAGCCTGGAGCCTGCTTCCGATTCTGTGTCTCCCTCTCTCTCTGCCCCTCCCCCATTCATGCTCTGTCTCTCTCTGTCTCAAAAATAAATAAACATTAAAAAAAAATTAAAAAAAATAAACATTAAAAAAAACAAAACACAAAACCCTTGGATGTTTGAAATACTAAAAAAAAAAAAGAAAGTCTCTTATGGTTTGCCTCCCTCTCTGTTTGAGATTATTTTTTCCCTCACAGTGGCAGATCTTATTTATTTTTTTATTTAAAAAAAGTTTCTTTATTTATTTTGAGAGAGAGAGAGAGAGCGAGCAGGGGAGGGGCAGAGAGCGAGGGAGACAGAATAGTGGCAGATTTTAAACAAAGTGCTATCGACCCCAGGTCTCCCTTGCCCAAATCACAGAAGCTTTAAGATTACAGTCTTTCCTTTAACACAATCTAACTCTAGACATAATTCCTTCACCCGCCAGCATCTGTAAACTGAGGGAAGCGATACATATTTTCCTCACCCTGCGTGAATAACTGCACACTTACTAGGCAGCAGAAATGTACATAGCCAGATGTTTTTATTCAAATAGTCATTTTTTTTTCCCTCTTGCCACAAATGCGTGGACCTCAAGGGGCAGCAGCTGTCCCAGGATGTCCTTTAAACCTAGAGGAGCCCTTATTTTGGGGAGCCTGGGTGGCTCTGTCGGTTAAGCGTCTGACTTCGGCTCAGGTCATGATCTCACAGTTCATGAGTTTGAGCCCCGTGTCGGGCTCTGTGCTGACAGCTCAGAGCCTGGAGCCTGCTTCGGATTCTGTGTCTCCCTCTCCCTCTGCCCCTCCCCTGCTCATGCTCTGACTCTCTCTGACTTTCAATAATAAATAAACATTAAAAAAAAATTTTAACATAGAGGAGCACCTATTTTGCCCTTAGGGTGGCTGAGCTCCTTAAGACACCGGGTTGCAGGGGTGCCTGGGTGGCTCAGTCGGGTAAGTGCCCGACTCTCGATTTCGACTCAAGTCAGGATCTCATGGTTCTTGAGATGAAGCTACTGGGCTCTGCACTTTAGCGCGGAGCCTGCTTGGGATTCTCTCTCTTCCTCTCTTTCTGCCTTTCTCTCTCTCTCTCAAAATAAACTTTAAAGAAACCCTTCATATTAAAAAAAAAAAAAAAAGACACTAGGCTACAGTAATCTGAGTATTTGTAAATTAAATCCTATTCCCCAGCACATAGATGGTTAGAGGTATATTGCATATTCACATATTATAAATGAGCAAAAGTGGGTACTTTAAAAAAACCTTCAATGTTATCTTATTCGACCTCTGGTTTACAGATAAGCAAATGAGACAGAGCAAAGGAGTTTCCCAGGGCCCTATAGCCAGTGTGGGGACGGAGGGGCGCCAGCACCTGCCTTCTGACTTTAGAATTGCATTGAATTTCATGTCACAAAAACCCAAGGATGGTGGCTTAACCACATGGGGGCTCATCTTGTTCAAAGGACAAGAAGCCCTGGAGTGGGAAGTCCAGCCTGTACAGCTGCTCAAGCAAATCATCAAGGATCCAGCACCCTTTCAGCCTCCCGTTTTGCTTCCTTGGCAAGCAGCTTTCTTCCTTATGGTTTCAAGATAGCTGCCTCACCCCGCTGCACCTTCCAAGCAGGAAGAAAAAGGAAGTGACAAAGAGGAAGGGACAGAGACTAGAACAGGAAACTCAAACCCTCCTAGAAACCCCCAGCTGACTTCTTACATCTCATTGACCAGCACTAGGTCTCGAGGCCACCTCTAGCTGCAAGGGATGCTGGGAATTTATTTACTTATTTAATTTTGCCAACTCCCCCCAAATCAGGGTTCCGCCATGTACTCCATTAACATTTGTTAATTGCCTACTGTTTCTAGGACTATAGCTCAAGCCCTCACCTCACCTCCAGCTACTCCAGGTACCTCCAGATTAGGACTTTTTCCCTCACTCGCATTGTCCTCACTGCATCATATTGTAGCTATCCTCAACTTGGCCCTGGAAACTAAATTGTCAGCTTTTTGAAATCAGGGACTACAGTCAGTATGAAAATGACCTCCTGGAGGAAAGCACTTGCGAAGTCTGCTGGGCCATACATACACAAAGTGGGATTTTTATTGTCGATATCGATATCAATACGTTTTGCACAATCCCCCCCCCCCATAGTGGCTCTGTCTTTGCACACGTATGTGTTCAGCACATGGTTCCTCTGTTGTTTAATACACCACGTGGGCATTTCCCCTCCCTCCTCCTCTACCCCTCCAGTTTCTGCTGGGTGTGCAAGAGCTCAAGAATCATGGCCAGCCTCTAGGTATCCAGGGATGCCCTCTCCAGTGGAGAAAAGCAGCCCAAGGGGAGTGAGACCCCCCCCCCCCCCCGTCAGCACTTCCTCATGTCCACCACAGGCCCCAGTCCCAGCCTGGCAGGCCTCTGTATGAAGCCCGGGGATATGGCAGTGCTATGGGAAGGGAGAGGGTGAAGTGGAGAGGCTACAGGACAGACTAAGCCGAGGGGCGACGGAAGCAGGACCAAGCACAGATGAGGACTAGAGAAGGCCTTTGTCCCCCCAGAAACCAAAGCCTACATTGCCCCCTCCTGGGGCTGGTGGTAAGGCCCCGCCCACCCCTGGGCCCGATGCAATTCTGTCCAGCCGTGAGAAGACAGCAGGATGCAGGTTGTAAGGCTAGTGAGCCACACAAGGCTGATTTTTCACACATTGATCTCACTGTCTTCACATCCGGACTAAGGTGTTTCCATTTTACAGATAAGAAGAGTGAGGCCCAGAGGCTAAGTAGCACGCTAGGGGCCCGCACAGTAAGCGGCAGGACTGGAAGCTGATTTGACTCGGAGCCCTGAAGACGGGCGCTGTGCCTCCAGCTTAAGGCACATCCCTGAGGTGGCAGGTGGCTGAGGCAGTAGGGGTCAGACCAGAGGGAAGAGCCCCTACGAGGTGAGGTGCCTGGTTGCCACCCTCCCGTCTATGGCTCCCTCCTGCCCCTCCACAGCCAGCAAGAGCAATTCTATGGAGCGCTGGCTCCCGTGGGCTCCCCACTCCAGGGCAGGATCTGAACGCCTCCATCTGGGGGCCATCAGAGAAAGCTCCCCAGAATGCAGCAGACTAAGACTGAGACCTGCAGCCCCCCTCTCCCTCCCAATCCCCCTGCGCTTGCTGGGAATCTGGAGCCTGCCCAGCTCTCTCTCTCCAGACCAGGGTGCCCCTCATCCCCAGGCCCTCCTGCCTTCTCGGTGGCCCCAGAGGCTCCCCCTTCCCTGTCTCTTTCCCCGCTGGTCCTCTGGCATGGTGGTTGCTCCTGAGTTGTGTGCAGGGAGGCTGACACGGTGGGGGAGGGGGGCGTGGATAGAACGCCAGGAAGCCTGAGCCCAAGCTCTATCCTTCATCTGCTGACCCCTTTCCCAGAGGAGGCGTGACAAATTCAAATGAAGACAGCGTTTAGGCTCCCGACCAAGAGTCCTCGGGTCCTTGCAGGCAGCCCCTGACTGCACAGACTTTTATGAGAAAGCAAATCATAAGAAGACCATCTCCTTGGGAGGACTTCGTTGGGACAGAAACTGCACATTGGTGCCAATTCTGGCCCATCTCCGTGTCAACATGGACAGAATGTACGACGGCATCCGATGCGAAATCCCAGCAAAGAGCCTCAGTCAACGGTGTGGTTCCTCTGATTGCAATGACAACAACACAGATCGTGGCTCCATTTCTAGAGCACACACGGCTCCTCTTTCTAGAGCCTGTCATGACCTAGAGAGGTATTGCTGTATGTATTTTACAGATAAGGAAACTGAGGTTACTGAGGTTAGGTAACTTGACCAAGGTCACATATTTAGAAAGTGGTGGAACTTTTCAAAATACTAAGTTGGGGAAATGCTCGCCATTTGTACAGAAGTTTTCGATAAAGCATAAGAACGCAGGTTTCCAGTTAACCCTCAGTTACCCAGAAAAGTCAATTCCCCAGAATGCCCCTACATATGTGTGCACGTTGTGCCTGCCAGCCCTTGGGTATTTTGATTAACAGAGCTCTTCGCAGGGGCGCCTGGGTGGCTCAGTCGTTTAAATGTCCGACTTCGGCTCAGGTCATGATCTCGTGGCTCGTGAGTTCGGGCCCCGCGTCAGGTTCTGTGCTGACCGCTCAGAGCCTGGAGCCTGCTTCGGATTCTCTGTCTCCCTCTCTCTCCTCCCCTCCCTCTCCCTCCCTCTCTTTCTCTCTCAAAAATAAAAAGAAATTAAAAAAAAAACAACAAACAGAGCTCTTGATAAACAGGCCAGACCTGTATTCTTGTATCCTTGGTAACTGTATTCTTGTATCCTTGGAGACCCCCCCAAGAAAAAGCAAAACATACTCCTTTCAGGGCAACCTCAGGGAAGGGGCCGGGTAGGAAGCATCCATCACCAATGGAGGCACAGACATCCATTCGGGTCCCCTCTCCAACCCCTGACTCTCAAGAGCAGCTGACCCAGGGTTGACAGGCCACCTCCCTGTACTCGTTGCAACGCTGAGGGAAAAGCAGGAGACTGGCAGGCACAGAATAGCGCTCAGCCACCAATCTGCAGTGTGGCATTGAGCAAGTAGCTTCCTTTCTCTGCAGCTTTGTTTTTTTCACTTGTAAAATCAGGAGTCAGCAAACTTTTGTTTAAGGTCTCAGTCACATATATATTTTTTTAGTTTTTTTTTTTTTTTAATTTAATTAATCTCTACACCCAACGTGGGGTTCAAACTCACCACTCCTGAGATCAAGAGCCCTGGGCTCTTCCAAATGAGGCGGCCCACATATTCTTTTTTTTTTTTTTTAGGATTTTTTTTTTCTTTTAGTTTATTTATTGATTTTGAGAGAGAGATAGAGACAGTGAATGGGGGAGGGTCAGAGAGAGAAAGGGAGAGACAGAATCCCAAGCAGGCTCCTTGCTGTCAGCACACAGCCTGATGCAAGGCTCGAACTCATGAACCATGAGATCACAACCTGAGCTGAAACCAAGAGTCGGACCTTTAACCCATTGAGCCACCCAGGAGCTCACACATTCGTTTTGTTTTGTTTTGTTTTGTTTTGTTTTGTTTTGTTTTGTTTTATACAACCCTTTAGGGGCACTTGGGTGGCACAGTCCGTTGAGCATCTGACTTTTGATTGCGGCTCAGGTCATGATCTCACGGTTCATGAGTTCAAGCCCCACATCGGGCTCTGGGCTGATGGTGTGGAGCCTGCTTGGGATTCTGTCTCTCCTTCTGTCTGCCTCTCCTCCACTTGTGCGCTCTCTCTCTTGTTGCTCCCACCTTTCTCCCAGGAGCCAGGGTCTCCCTTCAGCCCTCAGAGTTAATAGTCACCCCCCTGCTCTAAACCATTTATAATATGAACATATTTCATGTCAGTGTTAGCGGCCACTCCAAGCCCCTAGAGTGGCCCCCTCCTTGGTGCCTTCCCCCTCCTCCGGACCTCCCTGGAACTTAGCAACTACAGGGGGATAATGCCAGGTGTTCTGGCACCAGTGGCCCAGCCCTGCCAGCCCCAACCAGCCCTGCCAAGGGGCGTGTGTGTGTCTGTGCACCTGTGTCCTCCTCACTTGGTCAGCTGACCCCACATGTCCCTGACCTTGGCCATGTTCTGTGCTCGTCCTTGCGTGGGGTGTACATCAGCCAGGCCCTCCATGCCACCGCCGTCTCGTGTCTGTAGGCTCATCTGCTCGAGAGCAGCTGTGTTCCTGGCCCTTCCTGGGAGCTCCCGATGGTCCTGCTTACAGGGCGAATTTTGTGCTGAGGTGGTGAGCTGGGCTGAGGGGGCAGTGCAGCAGGCCCAGGCCAGGTGTTCTCGGTGGCCAGGAAGATGAACCATCAGCATCTCCTTTTCACACCTGTCCTAAGGTCAGAATGAACTTGAATCCAGCAAGGGCCCTGAACTAGAGAGTTTCTGTGACTGCAAAGGCTGGGCAGTTGAGTCGGGGTCCAGAGGGGTCAGAATCCACAAGCTGGATGAAGACAGCCCCCTAGGCCCCACCTGGCCCACCGCACCCTGGCAGTCCAACCTGAAAAAAATGATGAACTACTACATATGAATCAATGTTTCTCTCCCGGTTAATGACAATTCAAAAAAAAAAAAAAAAATCTTGTTAATTCGGGCCTCACTGTGTCCACCAGGATGCTGGCCAGAGGGCTAGCACTGCTGAGCTAAGGGGCCTAGAAGTGACATTGAGTGTAGGGGGCTGTGTCAAGGATGTTGAACCTACTTGAGTGATTCTTTTCAAATTGGTTTTAAGCTGGTCTCTACGGTGGGAAGACAGGCCTATTGGAAGAGGGGGTAGAGGCCCCCAGGAGTGAAACTTCCAGGGAAAATTCTGAAGAGCTTCATACCTCTATCCTCAGGAGGGTGTAGAGGCATTTGCAAACTGCTGGAGAGGGAACAGCAGAGGGAACAGAGGATGCAAACACACAGAAGCATGAGGGACTTGTTGAATGACCTGAGAAGGATGGGCTCAGGGCAGGGCTTACTGGGGTGGGTAGATGGAGTTCTCCTTCAACTCTGCCAGAGCACCCCAATCATCTGGGCCTCGAAGAGGATCCCCAGAAGGCCCCAGACGCCCAACAGAGCCTGTGGGACTGGAGGAAGCTCCATTTCCCCAACCAGCCCTTTCTGCCCTGAGCCCTTCCTGGCCCCTTTTCTGGGGAAAAGAACTATGTGGGGGCACGGGGCTTTCAGCGAAGCCCGAGGGGCCAGCGAGGCTCGGGCCCCGGAGCTCCCTGCCTGGCAGTAATTTGGGTCCCTGGGAAATATTGGCGGCCTTGGCTAACCGAATTATTCTTTCGGTTTGAACCAGCTCCCCCTTTTGACTCAGATCCGGCTGGGCAAGGAAAGCGCTTTCCGAAACTCCCGCCCCGTCCTGCCAGCCCAGACGGAGAGGGGGCGGGGGGCGCAGCGCAGCGGCTCCGAGTTGGGCTCCCGCCCCGGTTGGGGGCCTGGGGTCCGCCCCGCCCCCACCCCCAGGCCGCGCCCTCTGCCCCCCTCCCCTGCGCCGCCCTACCCCCTACGACTGGCCCCTCCTCCACTGGGCGCCCGCTGGGGCACCGGAGGACTGGGGCGCGAGCCTGGTTCACCAAGCACGTGCTTAAGGCACCAAAATAGAAAAAGAAAATACTTGGAAAGAATTTGATATTTCCAAACGAGCATCGAAATCGCCTTACGGGAAAAGTCAGTCTTGTGGGACTTCTTTACACCAATGTAACCGTTCAGGGTTGTTTTTCTTTCAAATTACGCCACGGGGTGGGCATCCTGATCTTTTTCGGGGTTTAATGTCTACCCCCGCCCCGTCCCCAGGGGCCCTCAGGCCTCGGGGCCTCTCCAGCAGCACCCCATGTCAAATATTTTCAAGTCCGCGGATCAAATCCCTGGGGCCACAGGGCTGCCCAGCTGTTATTTTGCAGAATTTCTCTCGCGGCTGCCCACTAGCAGTTCTGCTTATTGCTCCTGCCACTGACTCACAAGTGGAGGAGGGGATTTCTGAGCTGTTTCAAAACTTAACCAGAATAGTAGGGGGTTCATGCAGCCCTTGTTTATTTTTTTCAGAAAAGCCCCCAGAGCCAACAAAACATGACACATACAACAGAAGGGAAGGTGGGGTGGGCAGGGGCCTTCCAGGACCAAATGGCCTGCCTGCTTGTTAGAGCTAGACCTGGAGCCCAGGCTTCCTGTCTTTCTTCCCGGACGCCTGGCTCATGCCATGCCTGCTGCTTTGCTCTGGGCTACGGAGAAGAGCTGGCATTTATGGAGACCTTCCTCCTGCCGTGCACGGCTCTAAGCTCTTTATAAGAAATAGCTCATCTAGAAGCTGTGCTGCTGTAGTTGCACTAGAAGGTGCGAGAGCTGTTATTGTGCCATCCCCCTTTTACGGATGAGAAAACTGAGCGTGAAGAACTTCATTGACTTATGCAGAAAGATCCTGCACAGCCACAGCAAGCCCCGCGCTCACCAGAGTGCGGCTCCTGGGTGTCTGGAACTTCCCTATCGCAGAGGCCAGTGGGTTAGGAGCTTGGGGACTCTGAGATCCTGTAGGGACGTCCAGGATCCTGGATCCTGAGCGGCATCTAGGGCCCGAGATCTTGCTCACTGTCACCACCGAGGGTCCACCAGCAACAGGGATACCCAGCGTAGGGGCTCTGATCTAAGCCGCCAGCCTGGGGCCAGAAGGATGGAGAGGCCACCAGACCTGCAGAGTTACCCAGCCCTGGAACTCCAGGAAGAAGGGAATGTGTGTGACCTCAAGGCCAAAATATAGAGTATCTGCCCTTAAAAACTAGGAAGTGCTGCCCTGGGGAAGGCCTAGATGGTACGTGGTGATGGGGGAGGGTGGTAGGAGGAGGTGGAAATGGACATCCTGCCCTTTCTCCCTTCCTTCCCCTCCTTCAGCCCCCTTCTGTGGATCTTCATTATGCACCAGCTATGTGCCCACCCTCAATGGCCCCTCACTTGCTCCTCTTCCTTCCCAATTCCCCTTTTCGCCAACGGAGACCTCCTGAGCCAGTGTGGGACCTCAGACAAGTCCCTTCCATCTCTGAACATCAGTCTCTCTGGAGGAGCAGTGGCCTGGGCGCTGTGGCCCTGCCAGCAGCATGGTGCAGGCCAATGGGAAGGACCATTCTTAACCGGGGGATAGAGCCTCAGTGGATGCTGGACAGTCACACAATGACATGGGACTGACCACAAGAGCACCAGTGTGGCAAATGTCACAGCAGAGGTATATGATGGGAGCACTGGGACTCAGAGGGGATGTGGATTCCTGCTTCATGTGGAGCCTTGAAAGATGAGCAGAGGTTCCTGGGTGTGCAAGGCGGGACCTACCGAGCCAGGGAAGGGCCCTCAGACACAGAGGGAACAGCAAGCACAAACACTTGGGGTCAGGAACAGAGCATACAGCACCGGGAATACAGTCCTCTGGCTGTATTGCAAGATTGGTCAGGGAGGGGTGAATGTCAAGCTGCCACCATGCCCAAGAGCTGGGTGTACTGCAGGCCCAACACCCAGAGGAGCCACCTACGTGCAGCCTTGTGTCTTCAGCTGTGGCTAGTACCAGTAGTCGGGTCTGGAAGAGCCTGCTGAGGCCGAGGCAGGGAAGGAAGTCAGTTGCAACAGCAAAATCCCACAAGGCCAGCCCCATGGCTGAAGAAACCAAGGTACAGATGGACAGCTAGGGAGAGGCAGGAGGGCTGGACAACCATCTTCCCCTTCCGGAGGCCAAGGTAGGCCAACTTGGTGCCCCAGATGTGGAGAAGGAAGCCCCAGGGGTGTGGGCTCTAGTACAGGTGAGGGTGTACATATGTGTATGTGTTCCTATGTGTGAGCTAGGGGCTCCTCTGCATGCAGGATGCGTGTGCAAATGC
Organism: Panthera tigris; assembly: GCF_018350195.1. Taxonomy (NCBI): domain Eukaryota; kingdom Metazoa; phylum Chordata; class Mammalia; order Carnivora; family Felidae; genus Panthera; species Panthera tigris. The sequence continues at coordinate 104,391,392 of NC_056662.1, forward strand.
ACAGGTTTGTACACATGCTCTTGGGTACACAGAAGCAGGAAGGATGTACGGTGGGTGTAGGGAGAATTTGAGCTTCTGGTTGGCAGAGTGGGAAGGAAGGAGGGCCTGAGGTATAGGCAGGACCATTTGGATCTGAGCTCCCCTTCGGTTCTCCCTGCCAGGCACTGCTTCAAACATTGTTGGGATGTCAGGAAGGGAGGACAGGCCTCACCAGTGGCATTTGCAGGGCGGGTAATACTGAGATGATGAATGCAGAGGCCTGGCCTTCAGGCATGGGATTAGATGTGAGGAGAGGCATAGAGAGAGCAGGAAACTTCTAACGGACGTGAGTTCTGGGAACCAATGGGTCCCAGACAACTCCAAGCCTGGAAGCTTTAGTTTTGACGTTAGCAAGGTCCCATGCATTCCTTTGGGAATGCAGGAACTAAAGCAGCCTCTCCCATTCCCCCCTAAAGCCCAGGCTTGAAGTACTCAAGGGGTTGATGGAGACTGCTCAGGTTGGTAATGACTCACTTACCTTGCCCATAATTCCTCCTGGCATCCTGGCTAGACCCTAAGACCCCACCAGAGACTTCAAGACTCTGAAGCTACTACCTGAAAACTCAGAAAACTTGACCAGGTGGGAAGTCTCAGGGCCCAGCCCAGATCACCAAGAACAAGGCTTGGGGGTGGGATGGGGGGAATTCAACCTAGGTCTCCCCTGGGGGGCACAAGGCTGTGCAGAAGGGCCATTGGGGAAGATGCCTGTTGTGCTAAGAGATAGTTGGGATGGGGGGGGGGGGTGGTTGGAGGCTATTTAAGTATTTACTTCTTTACTTTCTTCCACAGGCTCAGAAGCACACTGAATTTGCCCTGTCCAGAGGCTGTTTTCACAGAACACCACCAACACAACAGAATGATCATTTGCTGAAGGACTATTTTATTTCCACCCTCATATTAATCTTGCAAGGTAAGTATTGCTAACCCCGTTTACACGTGGGGAAATTGAAGATTAAAGACAGTGAGTAAGTTGTGCTAGCTCACCTGCAAAAGGGGGCAGCGGGATGGCAAAACAGTCTGCCTGGCTTCAGAGCCTGGGCGGTTCCTGTTCCAGTAGCCTGGCTGAGACTGAATGCAGTCTCCTGGGAACTTGTGAACGTGTCTGTGCATCCCCTTGTCCTTTGGTTGAAGGAATGAATGAGTGAATGAATGAATAATAAAATACATAGATAATAAAAGGGCCTAACTTAACTGCCAAGAGTGAATGTGTGTAAGGAGCTTAGAGCTGGGCCTGGCCTGCCTCAAACTTTCAGTCACTCTAAGCTTCAATTATCCTATGCTGCCTTGGGGGCCAGCTCGGGAAGCCAGTGGGCAGTCTCTGGGCCCCAGCAGCCTTACCTGGTAAGGATCCAGGTTAGGGCCGCCGTGAGTGGGAGGATACCTGTGTCTGGCTCACAGCTGGCACGGAGTCTGGCACTCACCTCATGGTGTTGGCCCTGGAGGGGTCTCAGACAACAGGCTCTAGATGTGAAGAGGCAGCTTCTTGATCAGCTAGCTCTCCCCAATTCATCATAATCCTGCCCTCAGGACTCCAGAAGCTGCGCTGGTGGTCATCGCCACGCCCACGACTTTGCTGCAAGTTTAAGGGAACTCCCAGGAGATCGGGGACCCCCATTTTCCTCGCTCCGTATCCCCAAGTCAGTCCCAACCCTTCATTCCGACAGTAGGCCTGCAGCTGCCGGGATATGAATTCTGGAATCCGGGAGGAAGCGGGAGGCACTAAAGAAAAGAGAGCTCCTCTGGCCTAGTCCCCCCACCATTCACCTTGCAGGGCTGCCCCAACGAGGGACACCGATTCTTCCGACAGGGGGCAGCTCCAAACTTTCCCCGAAGCCCTTACCAACGTAGTAAACTGAGGCCTGGCGGGACGCGAACCCCCCCCACCCGCCGCCTTCCCCTCCTTCGCCCCCTAACCCCCCCCCCCGCCCCCCACCCATAACTGGCTGGCTGCCCGAGCCCAGGGTCCAGCTGTCAAGGCCCTGGCATCCAGCCCCTCCCCGGGGCAGGGCAGAGCAGCAGAGGCGCGCCAGCCGCGCCCCCTCCTGGCTGGGCTCCCGGCCGGGCCTCGGGAGCCTGCCTCTCCCCCTCTGATGTAAACTGATATTTTAATTCTCTTACAAGGAATGGTGTTTAGAGAAATGACTTAACCGGATTACTCATCGTCTATAATGACTTGGCCTGGCTCCGAGGCTATTCCTAGACATGACGCTTGAGGCTTTGATTCTTTCTTTCTCTGCTTGTGCTACTTTTTTTTTTTTTTTTTTTTTTAATACCAAGAAATTACAGCCTTGTGCTCGCGGCGGCCCCGCCCCTACACGCCCCACGCACAGCATCCTGGGAGACGTAGTTCTCTCCTAGCCCGTCTGCCGCGCCGCGCCCCAGCTTTCCGCGTCTTGGCCGGGGGCAGGCGTGCGGCGGCGTCCATCCTGGGAACCTGCCTGTGATAGGGAACCCTACTGGAGAAACCCCCGTTGCGCGGCAACTGGGCAAGTCACTTAACCCGCACGTGCCTTGGTTTACTCCTCTGTCACATGGGAGACAGTAGTAAACCATCGTGTTGAAGAGACAACTGAAATCTTATTTTAAGTAAAAGGGCTGGCTGCACAGACCCCAGGTTTTAAGAAGTCTTTGTCCTGTACATATGTACTGACCTCCAGTCTACTTACTACTTTGTATCACAAAGTGACACAAAGAACCAGGCTTCAGTTATTCCCGTCCCTGGGACTTAACCGGGCCCTAGCACACAGTGGGCCTTTCTTTACTCCTTACTGTTAGCAGATGAGCCTCTGAACTTGTCCAGCACTTACTCTCTGCTCCTCAGCGCCCTCAACTGTCATAAGCGGCTAAATACAGTGCCCACATCACAGGGTCGAGATGATACTAAACGACATAATTGACCTAAGATGCCTGGTATATCGTCTGATAAACATGGTCCAAGGCATTGCACCCTCCTAGGGCCAGGGTGTGGCTCAGTAACCGTGTGAAGGAGAAATTCTCTGCAGTCTATGAGGTTGGCAAGGCTACATCTTCGGATCCAAAAGATGAGGCCTTTGTTCTAGTTGTGGCTAGGCCCTCAGGGCCTAGCCCAGTGCTGGCACATAGTAGGACGAACAACAAATGTTGGATAAATGAGACAGTACCCCTACTTTGTAGATGAGGAACCTGAGGATCCAACAGGTCAAGTGACTTGGTCAAGGCCACATAGCTGAGCTGTCTGAGTAGGGATGGAAACCCCAATTTTTTCTCGTCATTCCCCTCCCCCCTACACAGGGGAATTGGCTTTCACCCTTCAGGCTCAGGAAGGGCAGAATCTCAGGTTTCCACCCAGCTAGGACCGTGGTGGGGTGGAGGAGCTCCCAGCCCAAGGCCTGGCCCAACAAAGGAAGTTGGTCCAGATTCAGCGAGGGCAGGGCTAAGGGGTGGGGGTGGGGTTAGAGGGAACAAGCAGTTGGGTGTAGACAGGGCTTCCAGTGTGGACAGAGCTTGGGGAAGCTAGTTTTCACGTGCCCTGGGGGAAAGTGGCCAAAACTCTTCCAGCTGGAAGTTGGGCCCTTGGCGAACTCAATCTTGGCTGGATCCCTGCCCCAGCACCACACCTCGTCACTCCCTCACCCCCAGCAGGTCCCCAAAGGCTGAAAGCTATTCTTGGCTTTTTCTAAAAGAGGCATTTGAAGCCATGAGCCAATTTTTTCCATTCCTGAGCTTGGGTATCATCTATTTCGGGCGTTTGTTGTTTTCCATGCGTCGCAGTGCCACTGTGAAGCCGGCCTTTCCTGGACAGCTAGCACGAGGGAGCAAGGCAGGAGCAAGGCGGGGCCAGCGGTTAAAAATACTTCCCGCTTCATTTCTCCTTTGAAAACAAAGCCCTGGGGGCCTTTTGCAACTGCTGAGCCTGGGAACCGAGCTTCCCAGGGCAAAAACTGGCTGTGTGTTGTTTCCTGAGTGAGCTGGATGGGCTTGTGTGGGTCCCAGAAGAAGCAACACTGACTTGCTGTGTGATCTTCTGCAACACACTTAACGTCTCTGGGCCTAGTGGCCTCCTTTCTAAAATGAGGCCAGGTGGACACATCTTGAATGGTTTCTCCAGCTCTGTGAGCTCCTAGAGAAGAACTACCCCCAGGGCCAGATTTTCTTCCTAGAACTGGGCCAGCAAGGGGTGCTGGGACACGGAGGTCGCAGTTAGGAGAAGGCAGCTTTTAGCTTTAGCTCAGGCTCTGGGAAGGCTTTGTGAGCTTCTGAGCCCTGAAGTGTTCTAAGGTGGTCCTGAATGTTCTCAGAGGATTCATGTAATCGAAAAAAGATGAAAGGCCATTAAAGAGGGAGTTATTTAAAGATACTGTGGTAGAACCACACCAAGGCATGCAGCCCAGGAGTTATGAGACAAGCAGGTCTGTGTCCTGACATGGAGGGATCTCCAGAATCTATTGTTGGACAAAAAAGCAAGAACGGAACAATTAGAAATGTATCATTTGGGGTCTCTGGGTGGCTGGTTAAGCAATTGACTGTCGACTTCGGCTCAGGTCATGATCCTACAGTCCTGGGATCTTGGGAACGAGCCCCAAATCAGGCTCTCTGTGGGTTGTGGAGCCTGCTTGGGATTCTCTCTCTCCCTCTGCCTCTCCCCTGCTCGCACACTGTCTCTCTCTCTCTCTCTCTCTCAAAAAAAAAAAAGTATTATTTGTTTAAAAACACACATAAAACAAAGCTAAATAATTTTTTTATACCATGGATACATATATTTATGAACATGCATAGGGCACGTTCTGGAAGATTTTACCCAATCTGATAATAGTCTTTATCTCTGGGGCAAGGAGGGCACTGAATTTGGAGTGGTGTCAGAGAGTGCTGATTTGTTTGTAATGTTTTCCAGGAAGAATGCATTTACTAGTGGGGTTTATGTGTTTGCTTGTTTGTTTGTTTTTTTTAACGTTTATTTATTTTTGAGACAGAGAGAGACAGAGCATGAACAGGGGAGGAGCAGAGAGAGAGGGAGACACAGAATCTGAAACAGGCTCCAGGCTCTGAGCTGTCAGCACAGAGCCCGACGCGGGGCTCGAACTCACGGACCGTGAGATCATGACCTGAGCCGAAGTCGGACGCTTAACCGACGAGCCACCCAGGCGCCCCGCTTGTTTGTTTTTATTGAGACACACCGAAAGACCCCAAGACATTGAGGGGCGAGGCGACTCCTCTCAGGCTGTCTTAGGCTGGGACCCCATGGACAGAGGGTGAAGGGGCAGAGTGGCTGTGGGCAAGAGGTGGAGGTGTGTGTGAGAGAGGCTTGAGCAATGGAGTGTTTATGCTTTTAGGGAGGCAAATGGAGATGTTGTTCCCCTGCAAGATTTATTGGCCATTGTAAATTACGTTCTGTTGCAAACAGTTGCCTCAGGAGGCAATTAAATTTAGATCATATTGTTCTCAGGTTGGCACAGGCAGGTGTTGACTTGCTGAGGCTTTGCACAACAGCCCCTGTCTGTAAGTGTGCGGTGGCCTGGATGGCAGAATAACCTATTCCCTGGGGGGGGATAAGCTGCTACTTTGTAAGGTAGTGAGCTCTTTGTCAGAGGGGCTAATCAATTCAGGAGGGAGGATCTGGCCTAGACTGTGACCCTGAGGGGAGCACGCAGGTTTCTGAACGGAAGCTCAGGCAATCAATCCTGATAGAATGGGTGAAAGTGGGACTGGAAAGGCCATTAAACTTCCTGATGGCATCCCATTGCAGGGTCGGCCACCACAGCCTCAGCTGTCCTGGAGAGTTTGTAAACTGGTAAGTGGGGCACACCATTACCATCACCATGATAACGACTGTTGTGCGCAGTTACTAAATACTGTCGGTGATGCGTCTGTTACCAAATCTCCAGGTGCTGGCTCTTAAGAAGCAACCCACCGTGAGGGAGACGAGGGGGCTCACAGTGTTATCTGTGCTGGACTGAGCCTGCAGGAGATCTTGCCGCCAACCTGCAGCCCTGGTCCATTTGGGTAGGTGGGCAGTAACGGGTACCAAAAAATTTGGTGGGTGCCTGGGTACGAGGGCTCCTCAACCAGCTGTATTTCAAGTCTACACCTCACTCCTGGATTCCAGGACTCCGTTGAAGCTACTGGTGGGCATCTTGCTGGCCCACTACTTCCTCACCAGCACTGTGTCTTTCCCTTCCGCTCTCTCCTCAGGCTGTTGTCCCTGATTCTGTTAATGGCACTGCTGAGAAATGGCTGAGGTGACTGGTTAAGGAGGCTTGTTCTGGAGCCCCAGTGCCTGGGTTTCGCTCAGCCTCTGCCATTTGCCAGTTGTATCACTTGAGGCGAGTAACCTCCTAGAGCCTCAGTTTTACCCTATAAAATGGGGACAGCGATTTGATGGGAAATATCTAGAGTTGTTGTACTAAAATAATCAACAGAAGAAACTGTGAGTGCCTACTATGTGTTAGGAACAGGGTTCAAGTCCTAGCTAGCCAAATGTTGAAACCTCAGCCTCTTTTTTCAAACTGCCGTAAAATATACATAATATAAAATTTACCATTGTAACCATTTTGAAGTGTGCATTTCAGTTGCGTTAAGGTTATTCAGGTTGTTGTGCATAGATCACCACCATCCTTGGCTCCTTTTTTCATCTTGCAAAATGAAAACTCTGTACTTACTAAACACCAATTCCCCTTTCCTCCCTTCCCCCAGCCCTTGGCAACCACCATTCTACTATTTGTCTCTATGAATTGGACTCTAAGTACCTCGTATAAGTGGAATATACTGTATTTGTCCTTACGTGACTGGCATATTTCACTGAGCATAATGTCTTCGAGATTCATCCATGTAGCACGTGTCAGAATTTCCTTTCTTTTTAAGGCTGAATGATGATACTCCATTATATGGACACACCACAGTTTATCCATTCATCTGTCCGTGGACACTGGCTTGTTCCCACCTTTTGGCTGTTGTGGATGATGCTGTGAGACGTTGGGCTCTCAAAGGTGAGCCTCAGTTTCCTCTTCTGTGCTGCGCACCTGGCCAAGTTACTCCTCCCTGCGGTGGAAGCTGCCTCGGCGGGCTCAGCAGCTCCTCGGGTGCCCATTCCACTCTAGCCTCACCCTCAGCTCCCCAAGCAGGGGTCATGCTCCCTTGTTGGAATGCTTTGTAGCTGCCAGTCCCTGGCCTTGTGACATCTGCAGACATTGCCCCAAGAGTTTCTGGGACCCCACAGAATTTTGACCAAAGGACTTGCTAGTTTGGTCTGGGGTCCTTGTTTAGCTAACACCAACCGCCTCTACTTCTATGTTGGGCGGGGTGGGAGTTGGAAAATACCCAGGACCCAGTTCAAGTCAAAGTCAGATGCACTTTGCTCAACCCACTCAGCCCCAGGGTCCCGTTGACGAGCAACGAGGAATTTTCCAAGGTTAGTTTTGTCCCTAGAGGCACAGGCAGCAGCGATTCCTGCGTGTCCTGCCTATCTCAGGTACCTCGGTCTCTGAGCCTGGGGAGAGGGAAAGCGCACTACAAGTCCCAGAGGTCCTCGGGCTCAGGGGGCGGCCCCGGCACCCGCGCGGAAGAATTGGACCCACCAACCGGAGCCCAGAGCGGGGCGGGGGCGGTGCCCGGGAGGGGCGGGGCGGGGCTGTGGGGAGGAGGCAGGCTTGCTGCGCCAAGGGCCAGTTGCGCGGAGAGCGCGGGGTTGGAGAGCCGCGCGTGCGGAGGGCCTCGGGCGGGCGCCGAGGGACCTCTCCGGGCCATGGGTAAGCAGCTCCTTGGCCTGTCCCGGTACGGGGCTGGCGGCCTCGTGGGGAGGGCGAGGTTGCCCTGCCAGGTGCCCTCCGGGCCCTCGTGGCCATCCGGGCCCCCAGGAGGGGCGGAGCGGGGCCGGGGGTGGACTCCGGGGCGAAGGCGCGGGCACCCTAGCCCCGCTGGGGCGCCAGCGCCCTCCACCCTACGCGGGAGGGGTGAGGCTGGGTGTCGGCGCTCACTCTTCGAAAAAAGGAGAGACAAAAAGTTTTGGCGGCCAGGGGCTTCCCGGACGTTTATCTCGAAACTCTTTTCGTCGTCTCTTGGCTGAAATTTACCAAGTCCTGTACGGTTCTGTCATCCCACTTCCTGCTGTGGTTTCAATCTCGAGCTGGTCTCAGCTAATTTGTTGTGACAGGCTGTCCGCAGCAGTTTCTCTGCCTCCCAGCCCCCATTTGCCCCCCCCCCCGCCCCGCCCCGTCACATCCCCGCGGTTCTCAGAACCCGCCGGCGCCGCCGAGAAGAGGCACCGGGGTCCCTGGGCGCGCGCGGGGCGCTTTCCACTGCGGCCGCCGTTTCCTGAAAGTGACTCTGCGCGGGTTTTGAAGAACTTGCTCAATGCACTTTGAAGAATCAACTGTTCCTCTTTCAGCAAAGGGGTGTTCTGATCCTTCGGCGGTTACCGGCTTCCCGCCCCCTACCCTTTCTCTTTCTCTTTTCTCTTCCCTTTTTCTCTTTTCTTCTCTGTTCTCTCTTATTCTTGTCTCCTGTCCACCTTCCTCTGCCCTCCCCCACCCGCCCGGCAGGAAAGAGCTATCTTCCCTCTTTGCTATCGTCCTCTTTCTTGTGTCTTCTCTTTCCTCGGGTCTCCTGAAGGGACTAGGTGGCGTCCCCGGGAGTGATGGGGCGGGGGGGGGGGGGGGGGGGAGGGGAGCGAGAGAGTTGAAGCGCAGGCTGCGACCGTGCAAGGAGAGAGATGTTTGCCTTCGCGCTCAGCCGGAGCTGCGGAGTTTGGTGCATCTCGGTCCCTTCGCAGAGTGTCCGGGGGCCCCTTCAGGCGGGGTTCAGCCCCGCCGATGTGGGTGGGGGGTGGCGGGGCTCTCTAAGCGCCGGACTCTGAGGGTTCAGGGTGCCAGGTACGGGGGCACTGTGCTGGCTGGGTCCAGCGTCCCTTTCTTTTCGGCCGGTCAGCTGTCAGGGAGGGGTATGCGGGGCCCAGGGGAGGATAACAGGTGCTTCTCGCCCCCCGCCGGAGCACCACTGTTGAGGGAGTCAGCGTCTCTGTGCCTACATGCCCCCTGGGGCAAAGGAGGGGTAGGAGATAGTGACTAGAGAGTCTAGCGCCCAGAGTGGAGTTCCAGACTCCGCCGGAGCCCTGGGGACCCGCCTGGGCCGTGTGGAACATAGAGTGGCAGAGGTAGAAAGGACCTCAGGGGATCAGTCCCTCTTCCTTTGATTTACAGGCGGAGAAACTGAGGCTTAGAGTGAGGTCTGTCAGTGAGAGAGAGGCAGACCTCCCAAGACCTCTCCCCTCCCCCTTGCCCTCCTGTTACCTGATGGTAGACTGGCCAGGGACTGCCCACTCTCCCTCTTAGCCCCCTGGGGTCTCTACCAGGACGGTGGAAATGCTGAAAGGCTATGGAGTGCCCCCTGGCAAGAGTTAGGCAGTCTTCCTCATGTCCTGGCTGTGTCTCTACTCGTGGGTCATGTCTTGGACAAGTCACTGAACCCAGTTTCTCCCTAGGTGGAATGGGAACACAAACTTAAAGTTCATGGGGACCTAGGAGACAGTCCTTACATGGAGCTGTTACTGTTATCAAATACCACCCAGACTTGGGCGGGGGGGGGGACAGTGGGTATTCAGCCTATCCTGGCATAGGGTCTTTTAGGACATACCAGAGCTGACTAAAGGGGGACAAGAGTCCTAGTGCGGTTAGGAGACGGTAGTCTCACATTTGGAGCCCCCATGCCACCTACCTTTCTATATTTCTCTCAAGACTGTCATCTTGGCCCCAGCTGCTCTCAAACCCCGTTTTCCTGTGCCCCAGCTGAGACACTGAGGCAGGGCTGGGGCAGAAGCTGCACCCTTCGGGGGTCCCCTTGTCCGGCTCATGCGTCCTCAGCCCTTGGCAGTCCTCCCTCCCCAAACTGCCCACTGGAGAAAGCTCCGCACCGAGACTTTGCCAGGCAGCCGGCTCCTGGGCCACAGAGTGGACTGGCGGCCTCAAAGGCTGTCTTTGTTTCAGCTCCGGCTCAAACTAAGAGAAACTTAAGCCAACAACCTCAGGCGAGGTGGGGCTAGGCGAGGTGGGGCGGTTTCTGCTGGTTGTTATTGGGCTGCTGTTACCATTATTGTCGTAATTGACGCAATTGATGCAGTGCTCCCAGTGGGTGACTTTTCATGAAAGGAAGTGTTGCTTCCTTCCCATCACACCAAGGGTGAATGGGGCGGGGCAGGGCAAGAGAAAGAGAGAGAAGAGGAGAGGAGAGAGATCTAAGCGGTGCGGTCTGGCACTAGGTCTCTGACGGGCTCCATGGCTTTGAATTAGTCACAGCCCAAGCCCCTCTCTGAGGTATCAGGAGCATCTGAGATCACGTGGTCTTACTGCATCCATGTGGTTGTTTATGGAGCACTTGTTCCAGGCCTCACGCTGCTCTGGACAGTGAGATACAGTGGGGAGTGAGCAGCACAGGCAGACCTCGGTCCCACTGAGGGGCGTGTGTACACAACACACACTTGGCTGTGGTTTGTGTCGGAAGCCTTGTTTCTTTGTCCTGCTTAGAACATCGGGCCCTTGGGGGTCTAGCAGTGAAAGGGATACCGTAGTACAGAAGCAGTGGCTGACTTGGTAAAAGATGCAGCTCTGTGGAGCAGAGCCCCTTCCCACTCTTACCTGATTTCAGCTTGTCAGCAGAAGCCAGACTTTTTAGCAGATTAATAGGAGTGGTGTGATGGGAGATTGCGTCTTTCAGGGAGAGAAGCAAGCTTGCACCCTTTGAGCAGATAAGGAGCTTGGCGTCTCCCTGTTTCCATTAAAAAGTCCAGATCTCAGAGCTCAGTTTTGGGACGGTCAGACTGCTCTGGTTCTGAATCGCAGCTTTGCCACTAGTAAGCTGGGTGATTTCAGGCAAGTGATGAACCTCTCGGATCCTCACGTATTGTATCTGTAAAAGGGGGGAGATAGAACCCACTGGGTGGCTGGGAAGATTCAGTGAAGCGGTGTACAAAAATGCCTAGTCCACGGCCCGGCAGAGCACTGAGCTGAGTTGGTGGAGTGTATGATTTGGAAAGGGAGGTAAGGAATCGCTTGAGAACAAGTAGACTCCAGGGAGCGTCCTCTTTTGGAGTTAGTGACTGAAACTAACCTCTTCACTGCTGTGGTTTTAGGAGCTGGGGTTTAAGCTTGGACTTTAACACAAGCCATGGAGTTAAACAGATCAGATTCCCAATACCAGAAGGGCTTTGGGCAGCACGCCACCCCCAAGCACCCTGCCACCCCTGTTCACTCCCCAGTGAGGCACGGAGTCACAAGGGCCCAAGGGCTCAACTCCTGGCCCAACCAGCAGCCTCCTGTTCTCTTCCCAACAGTGAGAGGAGGAAACAACAGAGACTGTGGAGCCAAGTCCTGCTGTAGATTATCAAAGCTTTTCTCACACTATTATCTAGCTGCCCAAAACACAAGGAGTAAGCTCAACAGAAAGCACACAGGGCCTTTAAGAAGGAACGTCTGAGGACAGCAAAGGGAGACCTGAATCTGGGGAGACATGTGGTCCTGAAAAAAGGAAGGTGCCATATCAGAAAGGTGTTCTCTTTCTTCAAAGTAATTTCTAAGTTTAAATGCAATTCAACCAAAACCCCAGTGTTTTTCTTTTTTTTTTTTTTTAAGGGAATGTGACAAATTATCCTGAAGTTCAGATAATTATTTAAAAAGAGTAATGATGGGGGACTTGCCCTCTGGATAGTCAGTTGTTTTACAGTTAAAACAGCATGCATGAGTACTGGCATTCCACAGTGAAGGAAACAGTAGAAAATTCCAGAAACGGTTTCAGGTGTGTTCCTTTCGTTGTTATTTATTTTGAGAGAGAGAGAGAGAGACAGAGCTTGAGCACACAAATCAGGGAGGGGCAGAGAGAGAGGGAGAGGGAATCCCAAGCAGGCTCTGTACTGTCAGCACAGAGCCTGATGTGGGGCTGGATCTCATGAACGGTGAGATCGTGACCTGAGCCAAAATCAAGAGTCCGACCGCTTAACTGACTGAACCACCCTGGCGCCCCTCCTATAAATTCCTTGTAAACCTTTAGATTATGGGGAGAGTAGCATTTCAAATCACTGGGGGAAGGGCATCACTCAGTCAATATTGGGACACGTAACCGTTGGGGGGAAACGTGATTAGATCCCCATCTCATACCTTATAGATTCCAGCTGTGTTCACAGTAAACAATGAAATCATCATCATCATTATTGTCATTATTGCTTCCTGGATGGAAAAAGCCATGTCTGAACGACATTCCTTTGACCAGCAGTGGTTTTCTTCTTGCAAGTTGGATCCACCTTCCCGTTACAGTGGGGCATCTGAGGCTTTGTGGCGATAGCAGGACAGTAACTCAGAGGTTGCTGGGCAGCAGCAGTCACTCAGGAGCAGGTGGGACTCTTCTGCCTCTGCAGGCTGGATGTGGTTGGGAGACTGGGATGGCCGGTCCCCGAGCCTCTTTCCTCCCCTGCAGAGCCGGGAGAGCAGCCCAGCCCTTCCTCAGAGCACTGGAAGGTATGGGAGCCGGGAACCTGGCAGGCAGGGGAACCCGCCTGTCACCTGTGGCAGGGGTTTCACACTTAGTTTTCCTAGCAGAACCCTCTTCCAAATGAAGATGATCTAGAACCCTGGGGTTCCATGACTTGGGGTAGCCAGGGACAGGACAGAGGGCACCCTGGAGAAGGAGGGAGAGGACTGTCCTCTCCCTCAGCTGAGGCTGTGGAAGTGGGGCCCAGAAGGCCCTGCCAGGCAGAGAGCATACTAGCCTGGTTGGGAGGGAGTGGAGGCTGAGTTCATTTGGGGACTCAGCTGGACACAGAGATAAAGAGAGTGTTTCCCTTTGTGGCTCTAGGCAAGAGCTCTAATCCTTTTCCTGTCTGGGGTTAAACGGCTCAGATTGGTGACCTCCTTTCCAGGTAACTTGAGTGCCTGGCTCCAGGAGATTTTCCCCTCAGTGTGGCCCAGGCAGATCTCACCAATTCTGGAACCAAGCAGAAGGGATAGAGGTCCTCTGGCCCAGTGGCTCTCAAATTGGCTGCCCCCTTTAAGATCCCTTGGGGAGCTTTAAACTGATGCCCCTGCAGAACCTTAAATCAGACTGGGGGTGGGGGACACAGTCACCAATGTCTTTAAAATGCTCCCTGGTGACTCTAATGGGTACTGATCCTACCACTTTATTTTTCTGCAGCTGAGGGCAGCCACTTACGAGGGTCACATACCAAGTTTGTAGGAAGGCTCCAGTGAGAAGCCCCAGGATCACCACATGTAGGGACTCAGGGTGGAGAGAGTCCTTTGATGCTGAGAAGCTGAGCAAGCAGGAAAGAAGGCAGAGAGGGTGTGAAGACAGGTGGAGAGGGGCGCCTGGGTGGCTCAGTTGGTTAAGGGCCCGACTTCAGCTCAGGTCACCATCTTGCGGTCTGTGAGTTCGAGCCCTGCATCGGGGCTCCATTGACAGCTTGGAGCCTGGAGCCTACTTCAAATTCTGTGTCTCCCTCTCTCTCTGCCCCTTCCCCATTCGCACTCTGTCTCTGTCTTTCAAAAATGAATAAATGTTAAAAAGAAAAAAGGACAGGGGCGCCTGGGTGGCTCAGTCGGTTGAGTGTCCGACTTCAGCTCAGGTCACAATCTCACGGTCCGTGAGTTTGAGCCCCGCGTCGGGCTCTGGGCTGATGGCTCAAAGCCTGGAGCCTGCTTCCCATTCTGTGTCTCCCTCTCTCTCTGACCCTCCCCCATTCATGCTCTGTCTCTCTGTCTCAAAAAAAAAAAAAAAAAAAAAAATTAAAAAAAAAAAAAGAAAAAAAGAAAAAAGGACAGGTGGAGAGGGCAGGAGGGCAGGGAGAAGAGCTGGGGGAAGCGGCTGTGCCCGTGACCTGGTGGACTTTAGGAATTCAGGGAGAGTGGCCAAAGGACTCCAGGGTCTTTCCCATTTCACAGAAGGGAAGACTGAGGCATAGAGTCACCAAGAACTTGGTTGGAAAGGCATCAGTTGGGGAGGTGGGGGCAGGTCAGTTGTTAACACCTGGTTATTTCTGGATATTGACCATGTCTTGATTGGTCAGAAGCCAGCCTGACAAGAAGGCCTGAGTACCTTTCTCTTTGACAAGACTTAGGATTGGTTTCTCTTCCAGGCTTATTTGGACTTCTCATCAAGGCTTTTTAAATGCTGGTGATGACAACAGCAACCACGATGGTGGCAAGGCCAGGCCACTTGGATTGGTGGTCACACAGACCTTACTTTGAACCCTGGTCTCCCAGGGAGGCAAGCAACTTAGCTTCTCTGGCTTCAGTTTCCCCTCTTTAAAAGGAGATCCCTGGGGCGCCTGGGTGGCTCAGTCGGTTAAGCGGCCAACTTCAGCTCAGGTCATGATCTCGCGGTCTGTGAGTTCGAGCCCTGCGTCGGGCTCTGTGCTGACAGCTCAGAGCCTGGAGCCTGTTTCAGATTCTGTGTCTCCCTCTCTCTGACCCTCCCCCGTTCATGCTCTGTCTCTCTCTGTCTCAAAAATAAATAAACGTTAAAAAAATTAAAAAAACAAAATAAAAAAAATAAAAGGAGATCCCTCCTGGAGGCCCCTCTGTGGCTCAGTCAGTTAAGCATCCAACTTCTGCTCAGGTCATGATCTTCGTTCACGAGTTTGAGCCCCGCATTGGGCTCTGTGCCAACAGCCTGGAGCCTGCTTTGGATTCTATGTCTCCCTGTCTCTGCCCTTCCTCTGTTCACACTCTCTCTCTCTCTCAAAAATAAATAAAAACATTAAAAAGAAATTAAAAAAAAAAAAAACTAAATGAGATCCCTCCTGAGGGCACCTGGGTGGCTCAGTCAGTTAAGTGCCTGACTCTTGATTTGGGCTCAGGTCGTGGTCTCACAGTGGTGAGATCGAGCCCCACGTCGGGATTCTCTCTCTCTCCCCCCTTCTCTGCCCCTTCCCCGCTCACGTGTGTGCACGCACACCATCTCTCTGTCTCTCAAAATCAACGTTTTTAAAAACAATGAGCTCCCTTCTGGGACTAAATAAGAGAACACACGTGGAAGAGCCAGGGACCCTTGCGGTACAAGCGAGTAGTTGCAAGCAGGGTGAAGCTTCCATGAGCGACCACCGAAGGGCACACCATCCCGTGGCCAAAGGTTCTGGCCTCGTGGGCCACGCTGGTGTGGGTTTGTTGTTGTCACGGCGATTCTTTTTCTCTCCAGGACAGAAAGGGGAGCTCGTAGGTGCCCAGTGGTAAGGATTTCCTGAGCTGGAGCAAACCGGGAGAATGGGAGCGTTCATACTAGGTTAACAAAAAGGAAGAGAAGGTTAGAAAGAAGGGGAGATCCAAAGCCCGGGGCTCCTGGTCTGAGGTGCACTGCCAGCTTGTCCGAGGGCTGGAGGCGGTTTCCAGTGTTTTTTGCAGGGACACGGGTGTTGTGCCCTTGCAGCTATCAGCTTGTGGCTGCCCTTGGTAAAGTCGAGTGCCTCCTGCCCTCCATGCATGTTGTTGTGAGACACGCTCCTTCTCACTGAAACCCGGCGCCTACTGTGTGGCTTCACTAACTGTCAGGAAGCCACATGCGCAGTGGGCAGTTCAGTCCGGATGGCTGTGAGTGGCCGAGGGTGCCCAGCGGAGCAAGATGGTTGTGCTAGGCTGGGGGCTGGGAAGGGCCACCCACAAGAAGTGGCTTGTCAGGTGAGACCCTTGCAGGTGACAGGAGCAAGTGGCCTAGTGAGGGACAGTTAGCCCTCTGCCAGTGCTCATAGAAAGGTCAGATGTTTCATAAACAGGAGCTTCTAGCCTTCTCGATTATTCCTGGAGGATCCAAGCACCCGCTGTGGTGCTCTTGGGCTCACAAACGTGGGAACCTCTGCAGCTTTCCCAGTTGGGCTGAGGTGCTGTGAAAACGCTCTGGCTGAATGTGGGGCAGGTTTTGGAGACAGGGTTTCCCTGAGCACCATGGCCCGACCTTACTCTCCTCTGACGTGACCCCAGGGTGGTTTAAATTTTCCTTCAAAGGATGTGGGGAGCTGGCTGGAACAGAGGAAGGAACAGCAGCAGGTGTGGGGCTCAGTCGGAGGTGAGCCTGGCAGAGAGGAGGGAGAGCAGAGTTGGCCACCGGGGTGAGCCCACAGGTGTGTGTAAAGGGCCAGCCTGTGTGCAGCCAGGGACCAGGAGGCAGGGGACACTTTGCCGAAGGAAGGGGAGGACTCGCTCCACACCTGGTGGGTTCAGATGGGGGATGGGAGGACCTGCCATCTCTCCCAGAGGACCTCTCCTCACTGCCTGTTCTTCTTGCCTGCGTCTCAAGTGCTCTCTCTCCCCCCTCCCCCACCCCTTCCCCTTCCCCTCTTTGCAGCACCTCCTGTCAAAGGGAAAAGGAAACAGTCAGAGGAGGGTGATCCCCTAGACCCATCTGTGTCCCCTCAACGCGATGGTGAACAGAGCAGGAGCCAGAGCCCCATCCATCTGGAGGTGAGTTGGGCGACCCCTGGGGGCCTCTTCCCTGCCCCTCCCCCCCTCACCTGTGCACAGCCTCCCAGGTGAACTTCGGGACTCCCCAAGCTCTCAGGAGGATGTGTTCCCCACGCTCCAGTCTGCTGAGCCGGGCCCAGCCCTGGGGTTTTGGGCCTGCATCAGGTGTGGGGAGCTGGGAGCCAGGGACAGGAGGATCCTCCCGTGACCCATGGCAGGGGTTTCAGACTTAGTTTTCCTAGCAGAACCCCCTTATCAAATGAAGATCTGCCTGGAGCCCTGATGAATGAAACCGATAAAAGCACTGTTTTAAGATGTAAAACCACGTGTACATCCGTGCATCCCTCCAAGTTTACAGCGTGGGTATTAGAGTCCCTCAGCGAGATCACTAAGGCCATTTCGGTGAGCAGGGTCTGAGAGGGAGCCGTGGGCGACCCAGCGGAGCATTGGCCTGAACGTCCATTCGTCTTGGCCGTTTGCTTTGGTGGCACAGCCTGGAGTAAAAATCCTGATTCACGTAGCAGAGTAGTTGCAAATGGTAACGGTTTTTCACAGCTTGCGCGGAAGAGCTGCCGAGGGAGTGCCTTCATTCTGAGGCCTGCACAAGACCAGCTGCCTTGGTGTCCAGTGCGTCACAGTTTCATAGGTGACGCGTGAGTTTGCGTGCCATTCATGGTCGGAGGTCTTCGTTCAGTGTCAGAAACACTGAAATGGTACTTGAATAGAATGTTTTGGGAATGCACAGCTGTCTGTACTGTTCTAGGCCCTCATGGTTTACATCCTTCTGGTGTTTAGGGCCTCCCCATCCAGGACCTGGGAGCTGTCTGCTCTGCAAGCCTTGAGCCCCAGCTCAACCATACCCCACTGCCCTGAGCCACCAACCAAATGAATACCATCAGCAGACACTGCCCCTCTGGAAGCAGGAACCGAACGTCCTGACAGAAGTGTGTCAGGAACCCAGGATAGGGCTTCACCACCCTAAATTCAGCACGCAGACTGGCAGCTCAGAGAGGCAGGCCACCACAGCAATGGCTCAGTGGACACAGGACCCCGCAGTGCCCGAAAACACCAAGCACCTTTGCTCCTTCGGCTTGGGGACTCTGAGCCTGCCACCAGGAGCTCACAGTCTGGTAGAGGAGCTGAGACACAAATAGAACAAATCCAGAGCAAGATAGAGAAGTGCTCTGTGCCTGGAGAGAGGCCTGGGGAGCTGCAGGGCTGCTCCTATGGCTGTCTCTGGAGCTGGGCCTCTGTGGACCCTGACTTGGGGTGCTGGGTACTAACAGCTGACAACTGCGTCTTTCTGATGCCAAGAGACAGATCACTCCAGCCCAGAGCCATAAGCTGGATGCTGGGAGCCTGCTCCCTCCTACGGGAGCCTGCGGTTGGGGACCACACGCTTCATTCCTCCCCAGCAGCCAGTGGCTCCGCCTGTCCCCGGCCACCCGCCAACTGGGGGCTCATCCCAATGCCTCCTGTTCTTTCCCCAGGACTCCCCCGAGGCAGGCGGGGAGCGGGAGGAGGACCAGGAGCGGGAGGAGGAGCAGGCCTTCCTGGTCAGCCTCTACAAGTTCATGAAGGAGCGACACACGCCCATCGAGAGGGTGCCCCATCTCGGCTTCAAGCAGAGTGCGTCCCTGGGGTGCAGGCAGGGAGGGGGAGCCTGGCAGGGGATCCCATCCAGGTAGGGTGTCAGGGCAGGCACCTCCACTCTGGACACCCCTGGGTGATGCCAGCCCACAGAAGGGGCACCCCCCTCCAGGCACAGGGCTGCAGTGGGTGGGGCCGGATCTCTGTCCTCCTTGGCCACTGGACTGCCAGTGCACAGGGCCTAGTCCACCCATCCATTGCAGTGGCCCTGTCTGGATGTGTGCTGGTTCTGTGCCTGCCTGACAGGTCCACGGGAATGGGCTGCTGGTTGTGCCCTCCCCCTACAGAGGCTGACAGGGGCCCTGCCCTCTCTTTTCTCCAGTTAACCTGTGGAAGATCTACAAAGCAGTGGAGAAGCTGGGGGCCTATGAGATGGTAAGGAGGCACCTCTGGGTCCTTGCCATGCTGCATCTCCCAGGCCTTCCCCACTGCACCCTGTGGGGTCCTGGGGAGGAAGGGCCCTGTCCCCACCTCCAGATAGGAGGCAGAGGCAGGGTCCCAAATCCCGCCCCTTCCCTAGCTCTCCTGCATGCTGTGTGCTGTGGGGGAAGAGGGCCTGCCTTGCCGGCTTGTACTTTGCTGCTCAAAGCAAGTTTTCCTGTCTTCCCATCTGTTCTGTCTTCCTCGTGCTCCCTTTGCCTGGAAAGCTGCTGGGGCCAGCAGCTGGGCAGTGGCCCCTGGGAGGGAAGGCTGGCTAGCGGCCAGGCGAGCCCCTTCCCAGCTCCCTGCCGCCACTGCTGGAGAAGCAGCTGCAAAACTGCAGTCCCTGTCCCTGTCCAGTGGGGACCTGGAGCTTCCAGGACTCCACCAGCAGGGGAGGGTGTGCCGGTCATGCCCTCACGATGTGCCCTTGCAGGTGACCGGCCGCCGCCTCTGGAAAAACGTGTACGACGAGCTGGGGGGCAGCCCGGGCAGCACCAGCGCGGCCACGTGCACACGCCGCCACTACGAGAGGTACGGCCCCTGGTGAGACCCTGCCTGCAGGACACCTCGGCCCTCACCTCGGGGCGGGGTGGGGCAGGGCGGGGCAGAGCAGGACCTGGGGGCAGGGGGCAGGGTGGGGGGGGGCAGGACGTCCACACCTCCCACTGGACGTACAAGCCTGAGCTGCCTGTGCCGCATTCATCACCGCCCAGGCCCAGCTCGGCCACACCGAATGCCTCCTGGGCCAGATGAGGGAGAGAGGTGGGAGGTGTGGCACGTGCCTGCCAGGCTGGCCTCCTGGTGGACACGCTGTGCTCCTGCTCAGGCTGGTGCTCCCATACGTGCGGCACCTGAAGGGGGAGGACGACAAGCCGCTGCCCCCTTCCAAGCCCAGGAAGCAATACAAGATGGCCAAGGAGCCCCGCGGGGATGATGGGGCCCCTGAGAAGCCGAAGAAGGCCAAGGAGGAGAAGCGGTTAGACCAAGTAAGCTCTGAGCCTGCCTGGGCCACCAGCTGACCCCAGGCCTCCCTGTCCCCTGGTCCCCTGCCAAACACCTCCCTCTTACCACCCACGTCATGGCCGCAGAGCACCTTGCCCAGGATAGCCAGAACCTACTCTGACGGCAGATCCGTGGGGGGCTCCAGGGTCATGGTTGTGCCAGTTCAAATGAGAGGCCCCGTGGGGTCTGAACTCCAGCCCGCACCTCATTCACCAGGCCCTGTGTCCTGATATACCATGCTGTGCCCGTTCAGAGGACAGGAGACTGTTTGAAAATTTTTCACAAAGGTGCTAGAAGAGTGAACAGAGGCTCTTGGGACCCCTCTGTGACTCTGCTCCACAGGGCCCCCAGGTCAGGGTATGTGGCTCACACCCAGCCCTGAGGCATGAACTTTTCTCATTCCAGATGATGCCAGGAAAGACCAAGACAAATGCTGCCATGGACCTGGCACAGCTTCCTAGCCAGGAGCCCCCCAGGGATGGCACAGAACAGCCAGGCCCAGCCCTGGGCACCTCTCTGCCCTTCGTGGGTGCCAGCAGCTGCCCTGAGGCCTACAAGCGGCTCCTGTCCAGCTTCTACTGCAAAGGAACACATGGCATCATGTCACCATTGGCCAAAAAGAAGCTCCTGGCCCAGGTGAGCAAGGCGGAGGCCTTGCAGTGCCAGGAGGAGGGCTGTCGCCACGGGGCCAGCAGCCCTAATGGGGACCCCCAGGCATCCCCAGCTGTTCACCTCTCCGAAAGTCCTCAGAGCCCAGGAAAGCCAGCTGAGAACTCCAGGCACCGGCTGACCCCTCAGGAGGGATTACAGGCACCTGGTGGCAGCCTCAGGGAGGAGGCTCTGGCCGGTCCTCGCCTGCCAGCCCCCATCTTCACTGGCTGTTTCCATGCGTACCCCACCGAGGTGCTGAAGCCCGTCAGCCAGCACCCCCGGGACTTCTTCCCCAGCCTTAAAGATGGGGCGCTATTAGGGCCCCCTGGCAAAGAGGAGGGCCTGCTGGTCAAAGAGCCCCAGTTGGTGTGGGGCGGGGATGCCAACCGCCCGTCTGCATTCCATAAAGGCAGCTCGAGAAAGGGCAGCACCTACCCCAAGCCCAAAGCCTGCTGGGTGTCCCCCATGGCCAAGGTCTCTGCCGAGAGCCCTGCACCCCCACCTACCTTCCCTAGCATCCCAGGCCTGAGCAACAAGCGCAGCCTGGAAGAAGAGGGCTTTGCCCATGGTGGCAAAAAACTGCGGGCAGTGTCTCCCTTTCTTAAGGAGGTGGACGCCAAGGAGTGCGGGGCCAAATCCGTGGGGTCCGGCTTGGCCGTGTCCTGCCTGCTGGGCCCAGCGCTGGGGCCCACCCTCCCCGAGGCCTACAGGGGCACCATGCTGCGTTGCCCGCTGAACTTTGCCAGCACCCCGGACCACTTAAAGGGCCAAGCCACACTCCCCTTCAGCCCCCTGGTCATCCCTACCTTCCCGGCCCACTTCCTAGCCACTACAGCGCCCTCCCCCATGGCCACCGGTCTGATGCACTTCCCCCCGGCATCCTTCGACAGTGCCCTTCGCCACAGACTTTGCCCAGCCTCGTCTGCATGGCACGTGCCACCTGCCACAACCTATGCAGCACCCCACTTCTTCCACCTCAACACCAAGCTTTAGGTCTGAGCCCACGGGGCTGTGCCGTGCTGTGCAGGGTCTGAAGTGGCCTGAGACGGGGAGGCACTGCCGGGGGTCTGGGCTGGAGCCTCTTCCCCAGGAGAGCTTGGCTGTGCCCAATGCAGGAACGTGCCCCCTGTCTGGGCAGCCTGGCACAGAGAGGGAGGCAGCGGGAAAACTGGGTTTGTCTCGAGGAAGCAGCCCAAGCCTGCAGGGCCATGGGAGAAGACGGTGCTGGGCTGGCAGCTCCCAGCTAGGTCCCCAGAGCAGAAGCCAGGAACGTGGTGAAGGGCCAAGGAGCTGGGTAGCAGTTTGAGGTATGCAGGCTGCCCATGGAAAATCCAATAAAAGACCAATGCGGATCCACCCAGCCCTGAGGTGTGCATGGTTTGGACCTTCACAGGGGCAGGTGAGGCTGGGGCGTGTTCGTGGGTGGAGGCGTTGGTGACAGGGCTGGGGGAGCCAAGGAGAGAGACCTACCTTGCATCCACTCAGATCCAAAATGCCTCCACCCCCGCCGAAGAGCAGGGGGTCAAGTCTCCTGTTCATAATTCAGCAGGCTGCAACATTCGTCCTGTGCTTTCTGTCCACTTTCATAGTAGAGTCTCAGGGCAACTGCCTGTCAGGTGGGGGTCTGAGGCTCTTAGAGGGCTGGTGACTTGCCCTGGTTCCCCCAGGTAGTGACTGAGCAGAGCTAGCCACTTGGGTGTGATTCGAGTACTCAGAGCTAAACCACAGGACCCCAAACCATGAACAGCAGGAAGAGCCCTGGGGGCCAAGGGTGTGAGCAGGGAATCTGGTCTGTTCTGGTGGTGGACTTACAGAGCCTGCTGCTCAATCCTCCCAGTGAGCCCCCTCACCTGCCCAGGGGTGGCCCAGGAGGTTCCCGATTTGGGTAGGCACCTAGAGGGGAAGGGGAGTGAAGGGGGCAGAATCTTGGCCCGGGCATCTGTGTTCATTAGATACGGTTGTTCTGGGGGCTCAGACCCTGCAGCCTAAACAACCTCCTTGCTAAAGGCTCAGTTTGGGGAGCTGTCTCAGTAGGAGGGAGGGCAGGAGGGCCCCTTTCTGAGGCTTCCCGCTCCTCCCCAGGCTGCCTGGCCTCAGAGGCCGGCACAGTAACCTGCTGAGCTTCACGTGTTCCTGCAAAGGCAGTGCTGCTCCAGAATGCAGGGATGGTAGGGGTGGGGGCCAGGCCCCCAACTTCCAGCCTCCAGCCTCAGATTGGTCAACGGGGCCTTTGACCTGCGCGGTTGGAACTTTCCTGCCTTCTGGGATACTCATGACCTCAGGTCATGGGAGGGGCAATCTAGCGTGACGACCCCGCCCCCACCCCCACACTTAGTTAACAGATGTGTAGGCTGAGGCCCCCCCATGGGTTCTGTTTGCCCAATGCCACCGCTGAGTATGACAGAACCCAGACCGGGGCACACACAGCATTTCTGACACCAGGGGGTGGGCTACCAGGGTGAAGGCATCCCATCCAGCCTTGCCTCCAGCTTCCACCCCTGGAAGCTGCCTGTGGAGGGGGAACTCAGATGGGCACAGGCCAGAGAGCTGCCCTCCTAGGGATGGGGTAGCCAGAGGGTGGTAGTCACCGCTCCTGGCTCTGCTGGGGGTCCCTCGATTCCCCCTCCCTCCTGGGCGATGGCCAGATACCAGCCTGAGTAGCGGCATGACCTCCAGTCCCGAATCCCCTGTTCCCACATGCTGCCCATCTCTCTAGGCTCCTGGAATCTCTGGTGAACAAAGAGGGGCGGGAGGGCTGAATTCTGCCACCCTCCCTGCGAGTGCCCTGGGTGCTGGGCCACAGGCCACGGGGTCAGATCCCCTAGGTAAGGGAGAGGCGAGGGCCACCTGTTGTGTGCAGGGTCCTGCCTGAGATGGGGCACAGCCACTGAGGTCCTTGTTATCTGCAAAGCCACAGTGCCCTCGTTCTGGCACAGAGGTGGGAGGTGCGCACCAGGCAGAACTTGGGCACAGGATGTTCAGAGCTGTGATGGTGGTGCCCTCTGCAGGCTGTTTGGGGGACTACGCCTTGTGGAGAGGCTGCGACCTGAAGTTGGCTCCTGAGAAGGAGGCTGTGGCCCTTGCTTGGGGGTCAGCAAATACCCAGGGCTCAATGTGGGCATGCTTCCTGGGAAATTTCTGCGCCCTGCATTTCCAGTGTGCCGCTTTACATGATTTTTCTCACTTGCCCCTCATGATTCTGGGGAAGGTACTGTCCTGATTTACAAATGAGGAAACAGCTCCGAGAGCTCTATTAGGTTCAGACGCTGCTGACAGGCAAGCCT
Organism: Panthera tigris; assembly: GCF_018350195.1. Classification (NCBI taxonomy): domain Eukaryota; kingdom Metazoa; phylum Chordata; class Mammalia; order Carnivora; family Felidae; genus Panthera; species Panthera tigris. The sequence goes on from NC_056662.1 coordinate 104,414,844, forward strand.
GACTCACTGGAAGGACATCCTGCACGTGCTTCCTGGGCACCACCGCCCTACGTGCACAGGTGTGCTCCAGGTCATGCTGTTTTCATACCCTATTCCTTTGCATTCCTGCTGTGTCCTGACAGCCCTTGCCTCTGCCCTGGGGACCCACAGGCCAGCAGGACTGGCCAGAACCTACCGTTGGGGCATAAGCCATGTCTCAGGATCATTTTAAAGACCGCTTTCAAACTGTCTGTGGCATTCAAGCTGTTGAGGGTGGCAGTGAGGGCTTGCTGGGTGGCGATGAGTGGAGGCAACTCGGGAAGGAACATCCCTTTTCCTGGTGACCGTTGAAGCAGAAGGCCATGTGTCAGGCATTCGACAGACAGTGAGCTTCCATTCCTAGTGGGTTCCAGGCACTGGTTTAGGTGTTGGGATGGACGCATCAGTGGACAAGACACTCAAGCCCCCGCCCTCATGGAGAGGACATTCTATAGGCGAAGAGGGGGCAGAAAATAAGTGAATCAAATACAGAGCATGTCAGGAGGAGTTAAGCCCCAGGGAGAAAAATAGGGCTGGGGAGGGGAGTGTGCAGTTTGTTTTTGCGGTAAAATGTAACTTAGCCTAACATTTACCTCATTCTGCCCATTTTTAAGTGTGCGTTTGAGTGCACAGCGTACAATGTTGGGCTGCCACCACCACCATCCATGTCTAGGTTAAACAGGGCGGCCAGGAGTTCTCAGTGGAAGGTGGCATCTGAGCAGTGGCTGGAGGAGGTGATGGGCGAGCCGTGTGGCTCCTGAGGAGGGCAGAGGGAAGGGGGTGGGGACGAAAGCCCTGGGCAGGAGTGGGCACGTGCGTGAGGAACTAGAAGGCCTATGGAGTTGGAAGAGAGTGAGCTGGGGAAGAAACAGGGTTCCACAGGTGGCTGAGGCTGGATGTGTAGAGCCTTCTGGGTTCCAGTGTGAGCCAGAGCAGAGGAGGGTCATGGTCTCCAGCTCTCACAAGAGGCTTGTGGTTTCTGGGTGGGACCAGGTGCTGGGGGGTGGGGGTGGCAGGAGCCCATCTACAGAGACACAGGCAGCAGGCTTGGGCGCAGGTCCCGAGCAGGTGGGGGCTGTGCACACCTCTGGTGAGTGCTTTTGTTCTCCTAGGGAGCATGCAGGGAGAGGGGGCAGGATGGAGGTCTGAGGAGGGAGAAGGGCAACTAGAGACCTCCAGGAGAGGGGGCAAAGCTACACAGAGCAGGGTGCGGGGGCTTCTGGAAAGCCCCAAGTTCCCACCCCAAGAGGCTAGTGGCGGGAGTTTCCATGGGACTAGCAGCGGTGAGGTGGTCTCCCTGCCACTTGGGCCAGCTGGATGCAGAGCCGGGACTTGCAGAGGGGGCACTAGGTGCCACGTGAGTGGGAGCTGCACCCGGAGAGCCGGCCGAGCAAGGGCGACCATGATGGGGGGTGGCAGAGAGGAGGCTGGGAGGATGCAGTGAAGGACCCAGGACGGGTGGGACCAAGGGATGGTAGGTCCTGGTGGCTTCAGAGGAAGGATGAGGAGATGAATGTGCTGAGGGAGGGTGAGGAGGCCCGGGTACGGGAAGCTCTGAAATCAGCACAATAGCATAGCAGTGGTTTGGGGCAAGGCCTACCTCTGAGTCTTTGAGGATCAAGAATGGAGGATGGGGAGGAGGGAGTACAGCAAGGACCCTAGTCAGGGTCTCCTGGCATGACCTTCAAATGGGGGAGCACGGGGTCTGGAAGCAGGGCTTTGCTCAGCCGCCCTCAGGGGTATGTGAAGTGTCCCACACTGGAGGCGCAGCAGGGGAGCATCTAGAGGTGGGCACAGGGTTGGCCGGCAGAGGAAGCCCCACAGGTAAGAGATTTCCATTTAAACTCAAGACCAGAGCATGCAGAGAGTGGCCTGAAGATGTGTTTGGTTTGTTTGAACCGATGTGATATAAAAAATGTTTTTGTAACTAGTTGCCAGCGTTTAAAAATCAAGAGATTTCCCATAAAAGTTTGGATATCGGGCTTCTCTTTAAAAATTGGAACCTCTGGCCACATGAGACCACTTCCTGGAGCTCAGTAAGCGCTGCTGCCCCTTGGACAGGGATTCCTGCCCATTCAGTACAGTCTCCCCGACGCCCCTTGTCCTTAACCCCAAGGGACCCAGCTCCAGCCAGGCCGCTTGGTCTCTCCTCTGTTCAAGCCAAAGTCCTGCTGCTGCGCGGCCACTAGGGGGCAGCTTTTGTTCTTTGTTGTCCACAAGATCAGTTTCCTAAGCAAGAGTGTCACTGCTGGGAAACTCAACAGGGCTTCCAGACCAGAGGGCAGAGGAGAGTCTGGTTGTTGCCAAGTCGTCTGTGCAGTGTCCCCTGGTGTACGGGGACAGGGGCAGGCAGTGGTGGGCTGGCCAGCGCATGGGCATGGGTCCCCATCCTGCCCAAATCCTGATGAATCAAAAGCCTTTGCCCCTCCCTGGGCCACATCTGTGTGTCTGTGAAAGGAGTATGGTCACTTCTAGGTTCTGCCTGTGACCCAGAATAAGATGCAGATAGGCTCTAGTGACTGATGAAGGACAGGTGACCTCTCCCCCCCACCCCCCCAAATCCTGGTCCTGGAGGACCTTCCCAGCTTCTCTGGGTCCCTGGCCACTCCCGGAAAGCCACTTCTCATCTGTGCACAGCAAGTGGCAGCCACTGCCCAGCCTGTTTGTGAGGCCCCCACAGGGAAGGGAGGGGCTGCCGGAGGGAACAGGGAGAAGGGGCTCCAGGCAGGGGTCTTAGAAGGACGGCTGCACCACTACCACCACCCCCGCCAGGCTTCCAGCTGTCTCCAGAGTTCCTGCTTGGCCTTGTCACCCCTCCCTTGAGGGAGCAACGGGGAAAAGATCAAAAAGCTGGAAACCAGAACACGGGCCATGAGATGACTCCCCCACAGATTCAGTGAGGATTCTTAGGCCCTTTACTTGCAAGCAACAGCAAGGAACTCCCATCCAGGCAGGAAAGAGCCTGCGGGGCTCAGAGACCCCAGGGAGAACAGAACAACCACACACAGGGACCATAGCCATGCATCTCTGGGGCACTGCCATCCGGGAGCTGGGGCCGCCTCCTTCTGGCTCATCTCTTCCCAACGATGCCACGCTGGTAGCTTGAACTAGGCCACAGTGAGAGCGTTCACACCCCCCAGGAACCAGCGTAGGTACAAGTCAGAGCATCCCCTTTCCTTGTCGCTCCGTGCCCCCCCACGCTTGGGGCTCCAGCATTTAACGGCACACGACCACCATCTGGTTCAGCTTCAGTGGCTAGGCCTCCTGGTGGGCCTTAGCTCAAGGATAAGTTTTGAGGAGAGAGGATCTGATCTTATGTCCTGTGCTCACCTGTGTTCCTGAGGCACCAGCCTGTCATTTCAGAAGTGTATCCTCCAGGTAGACCAGAACAGTAGCAGCCACTGGTGATGTCAGGGGAATACACTCCCCCTGGGCTTCCTTTTCCCCGTCTATAATATGGAAGTGAGTAATTTCTACCTCGAGAGTTGTGCACAGTTAGCGAAAGTGCTTTGCAAACTAAAGTTCTGGATGCATGTGAATCATCACCTCCTTCTCTGCAGTTCTGTCTGGCCCAGCCTGACCACCCCCTGCCTGCCCTGTATCTCAGGGCTTTTTTTTTTTTTTTTTTTTTAAATAATTCATTGTCAAGTTAGCTAACATACAGTGTATACAGTGTAGTCTTGGCTTCAGGAGTAGATTCCTGTGATTCATCACTTACATACGACACCCAGTGCTCATCCCAACAAATGCCCTCCTCAACGCCCGTCATATCGCTCATCGTCAGGGAAATACAAATCAAAACCACACTGAGATACCACCTCACACCGGTCAGAGCAGCTAAAATGAACAAATCAGGAAACCACGGATGCTGGCGAGGATGTGGAGAAACAAGAATCCTCTTGCACTGTTGGTGGGAATGCAAACTGGTGCAGCCGCTCTGGAAAACAGTGTGGAGGTTCCTCAAAAATTTAAAATAAGAGCTTCCCTATGACTCAGCAATAGCACTACTAGGAATTTATCCAAAGGATACATGAGTGCTGATCATAGGGGCACATGTACCTCAGGGCTTTTGAAATTTGGGCTTATTGCCAACTGCTCTCCTTCCTGACTTCTGACTTAGAGCCATCCTGACCTTTGTGTCCTGTCTGGGTCTGGGACAAGAATGGTGAATCTGGGGTGCCTGGTTGGCTCAGTCGGTTAAGCATCCAACTCTTGACTTTGGCTCAGGTCATGATCTCAAAGTTCATGGGATTGAGCTCTGAGTGGGGCTCCACACTGACAGCATGGAGCCTGCTTGGGATTCTCTCTCTCACTCTCTCTCTGACCCTCTCCCCACTCAAAATAAATAAACATTGGGAAAAAATGATAAATCTGCTTCACCCCAGGTACCAACTCTCATTGTTCCTGGTTGCCTGCAGTTTTGGGTTGACTCAGTCTGAGAGTGATGCATTGATTAGTAATGTCTGCCAAGGACCTGGGAAGTGGAGGATACTTACCTGCCACAGAGTTGCCATCCCCATCTCTCTCTCTCTCTCTCTCTCTCTCTCTCTCTCTCTCTCTCTCTCTTTATGCATGATCATGGGCCAACTTAGCGCCACATCTCAGCTGCAGGTCCTGTGCTCACGAGCAAGGGTTGTGGGACAGAAGAGCTTGGGCCAGGGATCCTAATCCTAGAAGCCTGGGTTGGACATCACTTGCCTGGGTAGTAATCAGGGAGGCAACTTCTTAGGAGAAATCCAGATAGGTTACTCCCTCCCCTCCCAAAAGAGGTCCCCCCCCCCCATCCCCATGAGCTGTGTGGAGAGAGGTAATTGATGATGAACTCCAAGAGTAGAGTAGAACAATTTTAGTGTCATTGTGGAGTGACTGCAGTGCTTTGGAGGTGCGTGGCAGAAATTAGTAGATGATCCATGAAAAGAATTCCAAATTCCAACTCTGGTCGGCTCACCTCTTCCATAAACTTGGCCCATGGCCCTCTGCCCTCAGGTTAAACCCCAAATGTCTCAGTTTAGAAGGCTCTTCCCTCAGTCTCCTGGCTCCATGGTCCTCCCAGCCTCTGTCTGGGTTAAGCCCTGAGCTACTACCTCAGCTCTGGAAGCACAGAAAACATCTACCTGAAAAACTTTTCTCTACTGCTCCCGCTACTCCAGCCTCACCCAGAAGTTTTCCTCCCAGAGCCTTACTGGGTTAGGTACCCATCCCCTGTGCCCCCACAGCACCTAGTACTGCTCACATACTGCCACTGCTGGACCTGTTGGAGTCTGCACCCTCCTGCCACACCATAGGCTCCCTGAGGGAAGTCCGTGTTTCCCCCCCATCACCACCAATCCCCAGTTCTACCTAGCCCATAGGACAGGCGTCCTGGTCCCACCCTATTTTTTAGCCCAATTATTCTCAGAAACACTCCCCTTCAGAGTGTTCCCCAGCTGCCTCTGAGTGGTTCCCAAACGACTTGCTCAGGAGTCATCCCCAGGTTATTTCTAGAGGACCCTTCCTCACTCCATCAGCCTGAAATGCTGGTGGCCCTGGAGAGGAGCAGCTCTTCCCAAGTGACCTCAGCCAATTCCTTGCCTGGCTTTGGAGAAGGGGTAGAACCCATCCTTGACTATTGCTTCAGAAATATGGGCCAAGCCCCTTCTCATCCCCCCTACATACACATACACACATACACACACATACACACACACACACACACACACACACACACACACGACTAGGCAAGAATAGTAGCAAGATTTCATTAAACTTTCAGGAAAAACAGCAGGGAGGCACAACCCATAACTGCTTCCTGAAATTGCTACTCAGATGGTGCCATACCCAGTTCCAAAGTTACCCTTAATAGGAACCTTATGAGGATATCTATCCGGTACTTTTTTTTGAAATTTTTTTAGTGTTTAGTTTTGAGAGAGACAGAGTGTGAGTGGGGGAGGCACAGAGAAAGAGAGGGAGACACAGAATCTGAAACAGGGTCCAGGCTCTGAGCTGTCAGCACAGAGCCCAACATAGGGCTAGAACTCAGGAACGGTGAGATCATGACCTAGGCTGAAGTTGGATGCTTAACTGACTGAACCACCCAGGTGCCCCAGCTCTTTTTTTTTTTTTTTTAATGTTTATTTTTGAGACAACGCATGCGTGAAAGTGGGGGAGGGGCAGAGAGAGAGAGGGAGACCTAGAATCTGAAACAGTTTCCAGGCTCTGAGCTGTCAACACAGAGCCCGATGTGGGGCTTGAACTCTCAAACCGCAAGATCATGACCTGAGCTGAAGTCGGACGCTTAACTGACTAAGCCACCCAGGCTCCCCTATCTATCCATTACTCTTCACATTTCATCATAAGGAATTCACCCATAAAAGATCATCAATTACCACAGCATTTTGCCCACTATAACCATCCCATTTACTTCTAGGCTTGTAATACACACTCCAACCCCTAGAGGCACACTTACCAGCAAAAAAAGGGACTTGGCCACTTTCCACCCACTCACCCCCACCTCCCCTGGGAACCTGCAATACCAGTGAGGTAAGTCTCAACATCTCCCTCCTTGAAAATTCCAGCTCCTGGCCTGGGCCTATATGTCAGGAGCCAGATCTCCAGCCACTCTCTGCAGCCCCAGGCAGCGCCACACCTTGGTCATTAGCCAGACTTACTTCCTGCCTCAGGGAAAGGAGGACGGGTTTGTCGGTCTTCACCCACTTTTGAGGCTCTTCTCTCTAAATCCTCATATCCAGTCCCAGAATCAACCTCTGCTCCTGGACCAGTGGTTAAAACTTTTGAAACTGGGAGGCGCAGGGACTTTGGGTCAGGGATAATGGAATAAAAGAAGCCAGAGAGAGATTTGGAGGCGCTCCTGGCCACACTGAAGCCTTCTGCATTCCTCCACTTTACATTTGCTGGCAGGATTTACCCCCTTCTGTTCACCTTCAGTTCCTTTATTCTATCCCTCGAGGGACTCCACAAGGGAACTGCTATGGTCTGAACGTAGAAAACGTAATGTCCCATGTGATGGGTATTAATAGATGGGGCCTTTGGGAGGCGATTAGGTCATGTGTGCAGAGCCCCTGCAAATGGCATTCGTGCCCTCATAAAAGAGGCCCGAGAAAGTTCCCTTGCTCCTTCCCCTTTGTGAGGGACAGCGAAAAGCCAGCCTAGAAAGCAGACTCTCACCAAACACTGCATTTGCTGGCACCTTAATCTTGGATTTCCCAGCCTCCAGAACTATGAGAAATAAATTTCCATTGTTTATAAGGCACCTAGTTTGTGGTATTTTGTTCGAGTAGCTGAAACAGACTAAGACAAAACCTAGGAGGAAACTGTTGCTGTGTGCATGAACGTGCATACATGTGTGTAAGGTGCATGTGGGTATACATGTAGGGAAGTACACATGTGTGTGTAACTATCATAGCAAATAAAATATTACCCATTTCCCCATGTCCCTTCTCATCACATCCCCATACTTCCCAAACCAGAACTTGGGACATGTGGTTTGACAGAAATTTTCTTTTTTTATAATGTTTGTTTATTTTTGAGGGAGAGTGCACATACACAAGGGAGCATGGGGGAGGAGTGGAGAGAGGGGGAGACAGAATTCTAAGCAGACTCCACACTGTCAGTGCAGAGCCTGATGTGGGGCTTGAACTCACAAACCATGAGATCATGACCCGAGCTGAAATCAAGAGTCTGATGCTTACCCATCTGAGCTACCGAGGCACTCCTAGTTCTAGGAATTTATTATAGAAAATGATTGGAGATATTTGGCAATAAAGAAGAAAGGGCTCGTAAATGACAATCATACCTCTGGTGAGAAGACCGTCTGCATCTGTGGCATTGAAATTATGAATAGGAAGACTATGTAGCAAAATAGAAAAAAATATATATATGTGCATATTACTATCATTTATTTTATTTTATTATTTTTTTAATGTTTATTTATTTATTTTGAGAGAGCATGTACTCTCGAGCAGGAGGGGAGCAGAGAGGGAGACAGAGAATCTCAAGCATGCTCCATGCACAGTGCAGAGTCTGACTTGGGGCTCGATTGCATGATCAACTGACGGAGCCACCCAGGCGCCCCAATTACTATATTGTTTAAATGAGTATTTAGTGGCACTCTTGGAATGTAGGCAACAGGAATCATTTTGGTGATTTAAGGAATGTCTGAAAAGGAGACGGTGGCTCACAAACTTGAAGGACTAGAAGACGATCAGGACCTGGAAAGTGTGGGCCGGATCAGTGCATGGAGGCCTGGAGGCAGAGACCGGCTGAGTCTCCTGGGGGCGGTGGGAGGAGGTGGCCAGAATGAATCTGTTCTTGTGTTACTGGGCTCACGATTAAATGCTTGGTCAGAAGCATGCCTACACAAAGTGCAGCAGACTCTGTCAGTTAACCACCTAACACCATCCCCTATTTGCTCTTGCTAACAGAATTCCAACTAGGTCCAGGGCATCATCCCAGGATTCATGGGACATGATTAACGTAAGCCAGTCAGAACAAAGCTGTTCCCCACGTCCCTAGCCTCCTGGCAGCCGGGAGCCATCACTCAGCTCTGACCACTGAGATTTGGTAGGGTCTAAATTGTATTCCCACCAAATTTACGTTAAAGCTCTAAGTCCTAATATGACTGTGTTTGGGGATAGGGCCTTTAGGGAGGTCATTAAGGTTAAATGAGGTCATAAGGGTGGGGCACTAACCCAATATGACTGGTATCCTTATAAGAAGAGACATAAGAGAGCTCCAACTGCCCCCTGCCCCGCTCCTGCCCCAAGGACCAAGTGAGGATTTAACAAGAAAGCAGGCATCTGTACTACAGGAGGAGAGGCTTCATCAGAAACCAACCCTATTAGACCTTGATCTTGGACTTTGTTGATAGCATCTGTGTGGTTGTAATAGACAGCCCATGGTCATCTCCAGAATGGTCAAACAATATCTACTCCCCTTCCAGGGCCAGGCCATATCTAATTGGACTAATGGAGCTGAGTCAGGGTCATGGCTATGCTCCATGGAGACCCTGCATGTCCTGGGGCATCCCAAATCTTTCTTGGAGCCTGAGGGAATTCCCAGAATCCTCCCCACAAATCCCTCTTTGAGTATAAACCGGCCAGAAGCAATTTCTGCTACTTGCCACTTGAACACCACCAGCCATCCAGGTCTCCTTTATGGTGAATGTCCAGGGGCTCTAGCCATGGGTCCCAGCAGCCCCACATCAGTGGAGTTGGGCTGAGCCTTGTCCCCCTGCCGAGTCAGTAATGACCGAGAAGATTCCCCGGGGCTTGTGCTGAGCTGGGCCACCTAACAGCCCTCTGTGGCCAAGACAAGGATATTGGTCTTTGGTGGCCCAAACCGCTTCTCCATCACTTTTGCCAAAGCACACCCCTGAGGGCAAGGAACTTCTGGTACCCTAGTATCCTGGGCTTCCAGTTCACAAGTAAGTGAAGGACTCTATCCAGACAGTAAGTCAGGCCTCTCTGGTTTGTAATAATGGGAGGAAGACGTGCCAGACAGTGGAGAATCTGAACCACTCCAGAGTTTTCAGTAAACATTGCTCAGTGTTCAGCTACATTTGAGAACTGGGAGCAAGAAGAGCCCTGACTATTCTTTTCTAGGAAAAACCTAGTCATGAGTTGTATGCAAACAATGCTTAGAATTTATAAGGCAGTCCTTGCAGCTTCTTCGCCCCACTGTTGGGCCTTGTCAGACCGGTGCTTGTACAGAAAGCAAAGGAAAGCTAAATCAGACACCGTGGAATTTGGAGTCTAAATCAGAGAGAGAAAGAGGGAAGAGAGAGGGCAATGGGAAGGGAGGGGGGAGAGGGGAAGTAGATAGGAAGGCAGACTTCTAGTGACCTGCAGGAGGGATGAGGGAAGGTGCTGAAAAATGATATAATGGTTTATAGAGGTCTTGTCCTTGTTGGTGAAAGACGATAAAGCATCTAGTTTGCTACTTTTCTGTTTTGTGTATTTTGAACTCAAGTCAATTTAAGAATCAGTAAGCACTGAGAAGAGAACGGCACAGTGATAGGAAATGTTCAAAAACTGAGTTTTGTTTTTCTCTGTGTATTTCTTCTCTTGTTTTGTTTTAGACAGAGTGTGTGAGCAGGAGAGAGGGGCAGAGGGAGAAGAGAGGGAATCAAGCAGGCTCCACACATTAGCACGGAGCCCAACGTGGGGCTCAATCCCACAACCCTAGGATCATGACAAAGCCGAAATCAAGAGTTGGAGGCCCAACCAACTGAGCCACCCAGGTGCCCCTTTTCTGTGTATTCTTGACCCATGGCTAAAATTTTGGAATTGCAGCTATAATCCCTATTTGTATGTTTGTGTCTGAGTGTGTAGTATTTTCTTACCTTCAGATTATCAAATTAGTTAAATCATAAATCTCTTACAGGACCTATATTCTGATTGAGACTTATTTATCTTAGAGATGGAGGCTTATATAAAGTGAATATTCCTAAAATTCCTCCAACTTAAGGAAATTGAACTTCTAATACTTTCAACAAGCGGGGGTGGGAGGGAGGGAGAGGAGGAGGAATACACATTATGTTTAAAACAACTCAAATGTTTTTTAAGAATTCAACATCACGGGGCACCTGGGTGGCTCAGTTGGTTGAGCATCAGACTCTTGATTTCAGCTCAGGTCATGGTCTCACCCTTTGTGGGTTCCAGCCTGGCATGAGGTTCCCCCCTGACCGTGCAAGTGCATGCCAGTGCGGGGGCCTGCTTGGGATTCTGTGTCTTCCTTTTCCTGCCCCCCCCCCACTTATGCGCCCACATACTCTCTCAAAATAAACTTTAAAAGAAAAAAAAAAGAATTAACTATCACATAATTTATATATATTTTTTGCAAGTGACACTAATATTATTTTAACAAAAACAGCTATGTCTTCTCTGAATTGTCAGCATTAAGCTTAGAGCAGGATTTGTGGTGGAGCTGCCTTAGGTGGTCTCTGCAAATAGGTCCTTAGCATCCCGTGCCTGCCACCGTGATCTTGATCGAGCGCCAAGGCCCTTGAGGGGTCGCATGGGAGGTTTCCACTAGCCCACAAGCGACAGCATGGCAGCCATCCCCTCCAGCGGTTTGCTCATGGCCACCCACGACTATTACCGCTGCCTGGGTTCCACTGCCAGTAACAGCTCCTGTGGAGGTGCAGAGTATCCTGGGGAAGCCATCCCTCACCACCCCGGTCCCTCCAAGGCCGACCCAGGTCACTGGATGGGAAGTTTCTTTTTTGGGAAGTCCACCCTCCCGTTCATGGCAACACGCTCGGAATCTCCCCAGGCCTCCAGCGACTTGATCGCCTGTGACTTGACTCTGGAAGCCATGAGGAAGCAGCAGCCTGGTGGCCAGTCTGGCAAAGCGAACACCGGACACCCGTCCCCAGTCCTGAGAGGCCACTGGCCCTCTTCAGGAGGCGCTAGGCTCATCAGAGACCTTCCTGTCCCCTCCTCTCTCCACGTAGACTAGGCAGGCTGCAGCAAGTGGTTCTTTTAGATCAAAATAACAAAACACCAAAAAGGAAGTCAAGAGAATCCCACTCTTTACTATCCAAGCCACACACAAGCCTTCCTGACACCCTGTAATCGTGTGCCTTGCACCAGGTGGGAAACAAACTCCAAGCGGTCGGTCAGTTTAAAAAAAAAAAAAAAAAGTATAATATAAGCTTACATTTTATCCTATTTAGGTGTGTTCTTCCTAAACTCCTACAGATTTACTGATCAAATAAGCTAGCACTGCTTTTATTTAATGTTTAAGAATATGAAACATTTATGGGGCACCGGGATGGCATAGTCGGTTAAGCATCTGACTTCAGGTCAGGTCATGATCTCACGGGTTTTGAGTTCAAGGTTTTTGAGCTCTGTGCTGACAGCTCATAGCCTGCAGCCTGCTACAGATTCTTTCTCTGTCTCTCTCTCAAATATAAAAAGATAAATAAATAAATAAATAAAAATAAAATTATGTTTAATCAAATTGAATCATTATTCTGATAACCTTTCATTTCAAGAGTAATTATATTTTGCTGTGTATCAACTAGAAGATAGTGTCCGATAACTTTAGGTAACCTAAAAATCTTAGATTGATTCTAAATTGGGTTTGATAATGGATATTCATTTAATTCCTAAATAATTTTTTAGTAAAATAAAATACTGAAACATTATTTCAAGCATAAGTTTTAGTTTATGTATTTTTGCCTCTTTATATGGTACTGAAGGATGGATATATATATATGTGTGTGTGTATGTGTGTGTGTGTGTGTATATATATATATATATATATATATATATATTTAGGTCTATTAATAAACATGTTCATTTTTGCCACCTTGAGAAGTTGCAATATAATGGGTGTGTATGGATATAGAAAGTTGTACTTTTGCAGAAAGAAATTTACATGAGTTTGGGTCAAAACTGGCTAAGCACTGATTGGTTTTTTGACATGATATTCAAAAAAAGCTTTAGAATCAAATTATTATACTGATCCAAAATCAGAATTTGGCTTTCTCTGTTAAAATGACAAAATTTTCTTGGATTATCAGTCTCCTCTTAATAAGGACTTGGTTAAAAGTTTTCTTTACCTTCTAGTTATCTGCTTAGAGGGCAAAGATTCTGTGTCTTAAAAGAATAAATTCTTGGGGCACCTGGGTGGCTCAGTTGGTTCAGCATCTGACTTCGGCTCAGGTCATGATGTCGCGGCTCCTGAGTTTGAGCCCCGTGTCGGGCTATGTGCCGATGGCTCGGGGCCTGGAGCTTGCTTCAGATTCTGTGTCTCCTTCTCTCTCTGCCCCTCCCCTGCTTGCACTCTGTCTCTCTCTCTCTCAAAAACAAATAAACATTTAAAAAAATTATGCTTTAGGTTGACTATATCATGTCCTTGATTATTTAAGAGAATAAAGTCTCACTTTTGAAAGAGCAAAGGTTCTTTACGATCATGTTTCCTTTAAAAATTGTTTTACTATTGGGGCGCCTGGGTGGCACAGTCGGTTAAGCGTCCGACTTCAGCCAGGTCACGATCTCGCGGTCCGTGAGTTCGAGCCCCGCGTCAGGCTCTGGGCTGATGGCTCAGAGCCTGGAGCCTGTTTCCGATTCTGTGTCTCCCTCTCTCTCTGCTCCTCCCCCGTTCATGCTATGTCTCTCTCTGTCCCAAAAATAAGTAAAAAACGTTGAAAAAATTGTTTTACTATTATTTAAAAACATTTTTTAATGTTTATTTATTTTTGAGAGAGAGAGAGAGAGAGAGAGAGAGAAAGAGCACGCAGGGGAGGGGCAGAGAGAGAGGGAGACACAATCTGAGGCAGGCTCCAGGCTCTGAGCTGTCAGCCCATAGCCCAATGCAGGTCTTGAACCCATGAACCATGAGATCACGACCTGACCTGAAGTCGGATGTTTAAACAACTGAGCCACCCAGGTCCCCATGTTTTACTATTATTTTAGTTAATTGTGGGAGTCAAGGGGCACCTGGCTGGCTCAGTTGGAAAAGCATGCAACTCTTGATCTCAGGGTCATGAGTTCAAAGCCCATGTTGGGTGTAGAGATGACTAAAAATAAAAAAATAAATAAACTTAAAAAAATATATATGGTAGGGGCGCCTGGGTGGCTCACTCCATTGGGTGTCTGGCTTCTGCCCAGGTCATGATCTCACAGTTTGTGATTTCGAGTCCTGTGCTGACAGCAGAAAGCCCACTTTGGATCCTCTCTCTCTCTCTCTCTCTCTCTCTCTGCTCCTTCCCTGCTCACTCTCTCAAAAATAATTTTAAAAAAATATGGTATCCAAATATTGTTTTACAGTAATCCATAATCCTACCTTAAGTGCTCAAAACTCCTGGCGGAAGCTTTTGATATTTTGTCCTCCTCAAATCCTCTCTTAAATGCATATAAATAAGTGAAAGAAGCCAATCTGAAAAGGCTACATACTGCATGTTTCCAACTAAATGACATTCTAGAAAAGGCCAACTATGGAGACAGTAAAAAGATCAGTGGTTGCCCCGGGGTTTGGTGGGGGTGGAGTGGGGCAGGGAGGGGTGTGGGTAGAGATGGAGAGTGGGGGAGCAATAGGCAGAGCACAGAAGAATTTTAGGGCAGTGAAAATACTCTGTGATACCATAATAATGGATACATGTCATTTATTTTATAAATAAAATCTTTATTAAAAAAAATCAAATTCTGAAGATTATCTTTCACACCTAAAACTGTCTTTGAGATTTCCCAGAGGGTCTCCAGAAAATCATTTAGGATTTTTTTTTTTTTTAATTTTTGTTGTTGTTTATTTATTTTTGAGAGAGACAGAATGTAAGTGGGTTGGGGCAGAGAGAGAGGGAGGCACAGAATCCAAAGCAGGCTCCAGGCTCTGAGCTGTCAGCACAGAGCCTGATATGGGGCTCGAACTCATGAGCTGCGAGATCATGACCTGAGCCGAAGTCGGACACTCAACCGATGGAGCCACCCAGGTGCCCCAAGGATTTTTTAAGTTTGTAAAAAGAGAGGTATTACAATTAGGCTTATCTGATACATTACTATTAATGAGTAGCACAGAAAGGTTTGTTAAATGAAGAGATGCTTTCATTCAGGTAAAATGTTATTAACATAAGATTTTCATAAATTGTATGCTGTACAGGAAGTTCTAGAGAACTGTCAGTGCCCTAGCTGTCTATGACAGGTTTCCATTTATCAGAGTCCTAGTGCTGCTTTGCCTGATATTAGACAAAAACAGGTTAGTGTTATTAATCATAATTTGTTAGTTTTTATTTTTATTTGTATTATTTTTTAATGTTTATTTTTGACAGAGAGAGAGAGAGAGAGAGAGAGAGAGAGACAGAGCATGAGCGGGGGAGGGGCAGAGAGAGAGGGAGACACAGAATCCCAAGGAGGCTCCAGGCTCCGAGCTGTCAGCACAGAGCCCGATGCGGGTCTTGAACCCACAGACCGCAAGATCATGGCCTGAGCCGAAGTCAGACGCTCAACCGACTGAGCAATCCAGGAGCCCCAATTTGTTAGTTTTTAAATTGTTAACTTGGTTGCAACTTTACTTCTTTGATTCAAATCCAGTACCTTGTAGGCCAGTGTGTTTTTTGCTTTTTAAGTTTTATTTATTTATTTTGAAAGAGAGAGAGCACAAGCTGGGAAGGGACAGAGTGGGAGAGAGAGGATCCCAAGCAGGCTCTGTGCTAGTGCAGAGCTTGACACAGGACTTGAACCCACGAACCATGAGATCATGACCTGAGCTGAAATCAAGAGTCAGATGATTAACTGACTGAGCCACCCAAGTGCCCCAGGCCAATGGTTTTTTAAAAAAAATTTTATGTTTATTTATTTTTGAGAGAAAGACAGAGCGCCAGCAGGGGAGGGGCAGAGATAGAGGGAGACACAGAATCTGAAGCAGGCCCTGGGGTCCAAGCCGTCAGCACAGAGCCTAATGCGGGGCTTGAACCCATGAACAGCAAGATCATGACCTGAGCCAAAGTCAGAGGCTTAACCGACTGAGCCACCCACGCACCCCAGGCCAGTGGTTTTTGATTAGAGATTCACATTGCTTATCGTGGGGTTTTATTAATACATAGGCATTTATGACCTAATCCAAATTTACAGAGTCTCTTTCCTTGATATTCTTAACATATTCTTGGTGTCAAAGGAAAGATCAAATCCAGATTTAGTAAGGAAAGATTTTCTCTGAAGGATTACTACAAGGGCGGCAGTGGAGGGGGGACACTTGCAAGGAGGGGTGAGGGCCGGCATATGTGACTACTGCAACAGGGAGAACCCTAAGACCTGCATGTGTCATGTTGAGTTAGGCAAAAAGAGCTTTTCTTTTATAGAAAAGAATGAGTGTCAGGAAGTGAGATGAAAGGCATGATAGGATAGTAAATCAGAGTGTTTTACCCTGAGGCCAGCCTATTTCACCCTGAGGCCAGGGTTTGTGTGCTCGCTCAGGCTGAAGTTCGTGGGCTCGTGGGCCAAAGTTCAGGGGCCTATGGAAAGGAGAGAATCTTAACCAAAGTTTGGTTAAAAAGCATATTGTTGCCATTAATCAGTGGGGGACAAAACAATTCAGCTAATCCTTCATGAGTCAAAGCTCAATGAACTCCAAAAAAGATAAACTCAAAGAGACCCACCGGCACTGACACATATTAGAAGCAAACTTTCAAAAGACAAAGGACAAAGAGAGCATTTAAAAAGCAGTAACAGGGGTGCCTGGGTGGCTCAGTCGGTTAAGCGTCCGACTTCGGCTCAGGTCATGATCTTGCGGTCCGTGCGTTCGAGCCCCGCGTCAGGCTCTGTGCTGACAGCTCAGAGCCTGGAGCCTGTTTCCGATTCTGTGTCTGCCTCTCTCTGGCCCTCCCCCGTTCATGCTCTGTCTCTGTCTCAAAAATGAATAAACATGAAATAAATAAATAAATAAATAAATAAATAAATAAATAAAAAGCAGTAACAGAAGAGTGAATCATCACATGCAAGGGGGCTCATTAAGATAATAAGCAGATTTCCCATCAAAAACTTTGGAGGCCAGAAGGCAGTGGACAAATATATTCAAAGTACTAAAAGAAAAATCTGCCAATCAAGAACGTTGTGTGTGGCAACTTGTCCTTCAAAAGTGAGGAAGAAATCAAGAAATTTCCAGTGAGGCAAAAATTGAAAGGGAGTTTGTAACCACAAGACCTACCCACCAAGACATGATGAAGGGAGTTTCACAAGTTGAAATCACAGGACACTAAACAGTAAGTTGAAGCCACATGTAGAAGTAAAGATTTCAATAAAGGTAAATACATAGGTACGTATTAAATGTAGTGTTATTGTAACAATGGTTTGTAACTGTACTTTTGTTTGCCTTCTACATGATTTAAAAGACTAATACATTGAAAGAAAAACAATGATTAGTATAAAAGCTAATATTACTATAACTTTGGGTTCTAACTCCAAATCTTTTTTTCTGCATAATTTAATGCATTTAAAAGAATCATTAATTTATGGTTTTGGGCACACAATGTATAAAAATGTAATTCTGTGATATCAACAACCAAAAGGGGTAGGGATAGAGCTATAAAGGAAGAGAGTTTTTGGTACGTTATTGAAGTTAAGCTGGTTTAAATTCAAATTAGAGTTATAACTTTAGCATGTTAAGTGCAATCCCCATGGTAACCACAAAGAAAATAACTATAGAATATACACAAAAGGAATTTAAACCCTTCACTACCAAAAAATTAACAAAAGACAAAAAAATGACAGTAATGTAGGAATGAGAAACATAAAAAGCTACAGTGCATATAGCAAACAAATAGCACAATGACAGAAGTAAGTCCCCCCTTATCAGTAATTGCTTTAAATGTAAATGGATTAAACTCATCAATTAAAAGACAGAGATTGGCAGAATGGATAAAAACATATGATCCAACTATGTGCTATCTACAAGAGACTCACTTGAGATCCAAAGTCACAAACAGGTTGAAAGTGGAAGAATGGGAAAAGATATTTCATGCAAATAGTAACCAAAAGAGAGGGCTATATTAATACCAGACAAAATAGCTTTTAAATCAAAAAATACAAAGAAGGATACTATATATTGACAAAAGGTTCTATACAGCAAGATGATAAAACAATTACAATCATACATGCACTTAATGACAGACCATCACAATATATAAAGCACAACTGGACAGAATTGAAGGGTGAGAAAGACAGTTCCATAGCCATAAAGACTTCAGTACCCCACTCTCAATAATGGGTAGAACAACCACACAGAAATAAGTAAGGAAACAGAACTCACCACAATAAACCAACTAGGTCTAGCTGACACGTACAGAACACTCCACTCAACAACAACAGAAAACATGTTCTTCTCAAGTACATGGAACATTTTCCAAGATAGAGCATACGTTAGGCCGTAGATTAAGTCTCAACAGACTTAAAAAGACAGAAATCATAAAAAGTATCTTTATCTACAACAGGATGAAGTTAGAAATCAATAACAGGGGCACCTGAGTTGCTCAGTCGGTTAAGCATCCGACTCTTGATTTTGGCTCAGGTCATGGTCACAGGGTCGTGAGATTGAGCCCCGTGTTGGGCTCCACACTGAATCTCCTGCTTGAGATTCTCTCTCTCTTTCCCTCTGCCCCTCCCCTGCTTGCTCATTCTCTGTCTGAAAGAAAGAAAGAAAGAAAGAAAGAGAGAGAAAGAAAGAAAGAAAGAGAAGGAAAAAAGGAAAAAAAAAGGAAAGAAAAAAAAACCCACTAGGGACAATGAATCACAAACAGCCAAGTAGCCTGTTAAGCTGTGGCCAATCAAATAAAAAATAAATCAATAACAAAAGGAAAACTGGAAAATTCATGAAACTGTGGAAATTAAATACAGTTTTAAGCAACCAATGGATCAAAGAAGAGATCATAAGATAAATAAGACAATACTTAGAGATGAATGAAAATGAAAACAATTAAAAGGAAAAATACAACTACCATAAGATCCAGTAATACCACTTCTGGATATTTATCTGAAGAAAACAAAATCACTATCTCAAAAAAAAAAAATATCTGCGCCCCTATGTTCACTGCAGCACGATTTACAACATCCAAGTCATGGAAACAACTGAAGTCTCTACTGAGAGATGAATGGATAAAGAAAATGCGGGGTGTGAACACACAGACACATATAGGAATATTATTTAGCCATAAAAAAGAAGGACATGTTGCCATTTGTGAGAACATGGATGGACCATGAGGGCATTACGCTAACTGAAAGAAGTCAGACAGACTTTGAAATTTACCAAGAGAGTAAGTCTTAAAAGTTCCCATAAAGAAAGAAACAAACAGACAAACAAACTTGTAACTATGTGTGGTGTTGGCTATTAACTGAACTTATTGTGGTAATCATTTTGATATTATATACATGAAATGATTGTGTTGTACATCTAAAACGAATACAGTGTTATATATTAATTACGTCTCAATAAAAAAAAAAAAAAAAGAAAAAAAGAAAGAAAAAGAAAACTTTGCAAAGGAAACAAAACACCTAGCCTCTCTCTCTCTGACCCCAGGGTCTGTGAAAGCCCAGTGGAGATCCCAGGCCTGCATTTCTTCTAGCGGTAACAAAGCAGGTCCCCCAGTGTCGCACAAGGCCTGCTAAAACAGAAGACCGAAATAAGCCCTAGAGTTTCATAGAGAATATACTCAAGACCTCTCGGTTTCAATCAAAACCACTCAACGAACACACCATGAACCAGGAAAATCTCAGCTGGAGTGAGAAAGGACAACGGACTGTTAACACTGTGATGCCACAGATATTAGAATTGTCTAACGAGGATTTTAAGGCAGTCAGCATAAAAATACTGCAGTGAGCAATTGTGAACACACTTGAGACAAATGAAAAAAGAAACTTCTCAGGGCTACTGTGCTCCATCTTGAGGGGTCCCCCTGGTCCCACAAACCTTCCCTGACCACTAGTCCTGCCTTACTGAGCCCTCTATCCCAGAATTCCTGCAAGAACAGACACAGCCTTAATTACCAGGCTTCTGGTCTCTGGTAACCTTGTACATGTCAATCTTGCTTCTCTCGTGAAACCATGGAAAGAAACTCGGTGTCCCTCTCTCTTTTTTAAAAAATCTCTCACAAATCTCGGCAAAGAATAGGTGCACTTCACAGACAGGGGCTGAAGGGGTCCTTGAGTGAACCTACAGTGGCTCCTAGCACAGCACCTGACACAGAGTCTACACTGCAGTCAAACAGGTTTGAAGCAATAAAATGTACAACAGAGAATCATTTCTACAAAGCAGGTTTCGGCACTCAGGAAACAGTGGAGAATGCAAGGCATTTGGATCAGGCTCCCTGTCCCTTTAACAAAACTCATACATTTCTCTTCTACTTACAGGCCTGAGAAGAAGGTGCTGGACTTCCATCTGTGTAACGTGCAGCTCCTGGGTCCATGTCACCTGCTCGGTAGCCTTCTCCTCACACGGGGGCCCAGCACACAGCCCCACAACCCAGCACTGGGCACAGCAGTGCAGGAGTGGTTGATGGGGAAGGTTTCTCCTCATACCTCCAGGCCCAGGGGACATAGGGGTCAACGGCCACCTCCTGGAGTGACCTAGCTTCATGTCCTCAGGATGTGGCTTATGAGACAGTAGAGGAAAATGCAGACCCTGGGGAAAGGCCTCTGAGAGTCTCAGTGTGGCTGGGGGGAAATCAGCCTAACCAGCCTGGCCCGTGAGCTACGCAGGGGGCCAGGGAACCCAAGACAAGGAGCACCTGATGCTGAGCGCTGGGGCGAGCGTGCACTGAGCCTTCCGGCTAAGCCACCATCCCAGCAAAGGACAGCATAAAACCAGGCATAATCTCCAGAAATTTATTGGAAACACGATACAAACTGATCAGTAGACGGCATCTACTTACAGACAGACAGTCCACACTGCAATATCACGCTCTGAATGAATTATCCTGGGGAAACACTCATGACCACTGATGCATGGTCCAGGCTAGTGTCCTCTGGCAGGGAAAATCAGAAATTGGGGACAGAGGGAATGGAGGGGAGGGATGGACAGAAAACTAGGACATGGCTTTCCTGAGGGGAATGGTGAGGTGGGACTGCTAAATGCATAAATTCCCCCAAAGGAAAATAGGGACAGCCGTTAAGAATAAAGGCTTTCCCCCCTCCCTTCCAAAAGAATTCTCCTCTCTAGGTGAGTGAAAGTCTATGAACCCCCCACAGGGGCAGCTCCTCTGTCTACCCTCACCGGGGTCTTAGGATAGTGTGGGAACATAAACACCAGGCTGGACATGACACAGGGCAGACGGAGGCCACACACATCCCAGCCTGCTTGCCCTCAGACCCTCTCCTCTACCTCCCCCGCTCTGTTCTGAGTGGTGGGCCTGACCACTGCAGCGAGCTTCTCCTGGGACCCCAGGTCATCTGGCTTCCAGTGGGGTTTAACTAACGAGAGGCACCTGAAGAAACTACAGAGCTCGAGGAAAGCAGAAGCCAGGCTATTTGTCCCCCACACCTGGGGAGTAGGGACCCTTCCGGCAGGGACCATGCCTCCCCATGGCCCCAGCTCCCACGAGATCGGCCTCTGTGGGCCCCAGTTCCTCCCAGTGGCTCTACTCCCCGTGCTCTGGTAACATAGCCTCTCCCCATGTCCCACCAGCTTCGGGTGGTGGCAGTTTCCTGCTGTCGTTCTTCACCTCTGGGCTGCCCCTCATTCTCCTGTTCGGCCTCTCCGCTCTTCTTGTTTCTGTGTTCAACAGTTCTCTGGATTAAAGCTCCTCTGTTTTAAATACTTGGAGTGGCTTCTGTTTCCCCGGTTGGACGCTGACTGATAGAAACGGGGCTGTGGGCAAGGTACAGCTGTGAGAGGCGGGCTGAAAACCAGTCTTTCCTCCTCTTTGACACCATCTCTAGGAGTGGGCAGGTGGTGATGGCAGAGTGGGAAGATGGCTTGTGAACTTCTGTGTCTTCAACCAAGGGAACACAGATCAGGCTCAGCACAGCGAGTGCCACTGGGCATGTCTGCTGTGGCCGTGCAGACAGACCCTGCATGTCCACCCCACAAGCTCACTGCACAATGGTGACACTCGGGCCCCAGGAACGGGGTGGCTGGGAAACCCTCTCAGCACCAACTGCTCAGAACGGCCAAGGCAAAGGTTAGAGGCTCCTGGGGGTCGTTCCTCCAGTCCGTGGAGTGTTCAGTCAGAATGCTGGGAACTTTCCAGAGATGAAATGGGAACGTAAGATCTTCGTCAACGGCCTCTTTGTAGGAGGATGGGGCTGAAGAACCTGGAGTTCTTACTACAAGGTGAAGAGCTTTCTTGGTACATGTGGCTCAATGCAAACTGCATGTGTCCCAGAGCTAAATGGGAGCTACAACTGGGGTGGGTGGGCTTCTCTGTTCTCCTTTCAGACCAGGCTTGGCCGCCAACTCCAAATCTCCTGGGCCTGGGTGAGGAGGGACTCTCCCAACAGGCAGAGAGAAGGAAGCTGGCAGCAGAGTCATGGGCAGCAGACTTTTCTCTAATCAACAGTCACATATCACATGGGTCAGGAGAGGTGTGCGTACGGGCCAGGGAGCCATTGCACCTTCTGTGTCCGTGTGTGATAATAAATCCAGGGCGGGACACAAGACAGCCTTCCCATGTCTTTCTTTAGAGAGAACACACCATGTGGCATGGGAGGCAGAGTGCCAGTTGCCTCTTCTCCCAGGGCTTTTTGGAGGGGACTTCTCTGCAGGGAACCCTGAGGGCGATGCCTATCACCTCCGCCCTGCTCCCTGGACACCTCTGACACAGGCCTTCCATTGGGGCCCCAAGCCACAACCCAAAACAGCTCCAAGAGTTGGTAGTGGTGAGAACATCCCCAGGTCACCCTTGCAAATGCCAAAGGTGAGAAGCAGCTCCTTAGAAGAGAAGCCATGCTGGCTGCAGAACTGGAGGGAAAAGGCAGCTCGATCTCTCGGCATCGCCTTCAGCCGTCATCTACCGTGTTCTCTTTGCTGAGCTGAACCCAGCCTCTGAGGATCTAGATGTCTACAGTGTCGTCATTTTAGCGATACTGCACTCTGCTTGGGAGGTCAGGGAGGGGGGGTGGAGGTAGGGGGGAGTGTCAACTCAATTGTAGTCATTCTGTCCTGCAACCACCTGGCTGTCTGGCCATTCATCCAGCTGCAGACCCCAGGGACAGCTGGAAGGCCAGACTCCAGTTTTCCTTCACGGTGCCGTGAGCCTGTGCCCTGCAGCCTGTCCCTGAAATGGAGGACAGGGGAGTGGCCAGACTCATGTGCCTGGGTGGGGGGGGCACTAAGCTATTCCTGCCCCTGCAGCTGTGTGCACAGTGGCGCAGAATGGCCAGCCTGCCGTGCCAGCGAGGGCTGGTACCGAGGGCAGACAGGAAGAGCCCAAGCCAGGGAAAACCGGGTCACAGGCACGTCTCCCGGGGCCTAGGCACATGTGTTCACAGAATTGTCTGGGCCAGAAAGGTGGGGGGCTCGTGGTCATACATACACACTCACCTGCACACACAGATCTCTCACTTCACCCTCGTAGGCCAAACAGATTCCGTCTGCTTAAAACAAACCTGGGTGATTTGCGACTCGTGGAAGGACCAACCTGGCTGCAAGTCCTTGGCGGCTGGCTGGGCTGTAAGGGAACAGGGCAGTACACGAATGGCTTGTCACAGTGATATACACGCTCGACTCCGTTTAAACACCTGCTCTTGCTGGAGCTGAGACCAGGGAGAACCAGAGGACACCAGCCTCTCTCCGACAATAGAATACACGTGATATGAAGAGCTCACAGGCTTACCAAAAACGATTTTCTTATTTTTTTGTCAGAATCTCATAATTCTGTACCTAGGAAGGGTGGAGGAGGGGGAGCCGAATATAGAATGCAGGGGTGGGAGCAAAATTTCCCCGTTAAAAAATATAAAGATGAAGCCTATTGAGAGAAAGCCAAGTGACAGTAACGGCAAGGATGGGGGGATATCATGAACGGCATAAACGCTGGCACATTTCTTAAGAAAAATCCATTCAGAAAGATGCCATGTCCCTCCTGTACACCATCGTGGTGCCTACGACAGGGCTGAGCGGACACATGCAGGGCAGCCGCAGATCTGAGCTCTCAGCAGCCCCGCTGCCCGAGGAACCGCTGGGTGGGCCTAGGAGCAGAGGGCTAGAGAAGGAGGAGGTGCAGGGGCTCCCTCGTCCCCTCAATTTTCAGGCAGGTCCCGCCGTGGGATAGTGAGGTCTCTGAGAGGAAAGCGAGGTGACACGGATTCACACATGGAGATGCAGCTTTGGGGACGTGCACTCCCACAGTTTCTTCCCCTGCCCCACCGAGTCTCCAGGGGGCACATGTGTCTGTCTCCCACTGAGATGTACTGGAAATGGGGCTGCCTCCTTCCCAGGCACGACTGTGAGCATCAGCAGGACAGTGTAGCAAGTCTTGGCTTATAGGATGAAACAGGGATAGCTCAGTCCGACACGCAGCATGTGAATTCTGGGGAAGGAGAGACACAGGGTCAAAGTTAAAAGAGTTCTGATGGAGGAGGCCAGGCGCGAGCAAGGACAGAATCAGCCTTCCCACCAACAGTGTCACAGACTTCAAGGAAAGGGGGTCTGGCATTAATTCAAATAAAAGCTCACAGGGTAGTTTAAGGCTGGAGGGAAGTCTAATTGAGGCCAAGAAAATATGTGAATGACACTGAAGTATCTTAAAAGCTGGGTTTTGGATGGGCGGGTTTGGTGGTCACGGCCAAGGCATACAGCATACCAGGCAGGTGCTGATGGGCTTATCAAACCGACATCGAGGAACGTCTCTGAGCAGATACTGAGGAGTGGGGAGCACAATTAGCCTGGAGGAGACACAGTGTGATCTGAAGTCACCATAATTCATCACGGTGATGTGGGCACTCAGAGGCTAGGAACACATTTTCCTACAGGAGGGGAGTGAACCTCAAACACCCACGGTGTCATGGTGGCCCCTCCTTCCCACCCCCTCTGCTTCCCCCCAAAACCTTCAACTCTCCTTCCCAGGGTGGGTTACCTAGAGACTCTCAACAGAAACAAGTAAACGAAAAGCAGAAGTGGCCTGCAAACCACATCATCGTCATCTGGTATCACTCACAAGGTTGTGAAACCTTTTGCTTGGTTATTAGGAAAGTGGCTGGGAGGGCAGTGGGGGTTGTTTGCTGAGATGGGACCAGGTGCTCCAGCCAAGGAAGTGCTCAGACATGCTCTCCCATCACATGCCACTCTGCAACCAGGAGAGGACAAGGGACGCTCACCTTCACAGCCTCCCGCCATCCTGAGGAAGGTCTGCAGGATGGAGCAGAGCTGCGCCTTCACTTCATGAGCCTTTCTAGAATAGGGGAGATATATGTACACAGCCTGGTAGTTGATAGGGCTTGGCAAATATGTGTTAAATAAAAACCCAGATAATTGAGTTTAGGACTCAGGCTAACATTCGCTTTATTGAACTTACTATGGGATATATAACTGCAGGATTTAACTTTCATCAGAACCTTGTGAGCATCAGAAAGGGTGGGAACTTGCTCGAGGTCATACAGCGAGTAAGTTGAGGATTTGAACCCAGATCTTCTTAATACAGGTCAAGATTTCCCTACTACACCAAGCTGCCCCATTTTCCATCCGTCCCAGTAAGAGCATACTGTCCTCTTCAGTGTCTAAGTGAAGGGTTATGTATGTGTCAGAGCCTCTGATATTTCTTAGAAATCTCTCTCTCTCTCTCTCTCTCTCTCTCTCTCTCTCTCTCTCTTTTTGCAGGGGGTGAGGGGGGGGTGCTCTGTCATTCATTTTTTTGTCCAGCCCCTGTGGAATTAAGCCATCTGCAAGAAGAGCCAATTGTAATAGTTTCCCAAGTTTTTGACCTGCCTTGGTGAACTGTGCTTTCTTTTATTTGTGCCAAACTTACCTGCTTCAGTTCCAAAAGCAACCCTCTGGCATCTAGGTTCACACCTGCCTTCTTCACGCTGGCCGTGGTTTTGAGATATGTCACCTCTCTGCATTCCTGGCTGAAGAATCCCAGTGCTTACCATCTGCCCTTGCAAGGCTACCACTTCACTGCCCCGCGCTTAGAGCTTCCTCAGTCCCACTGCATTTCCTTGAAGCAAGGAACAAGAGCCATATGCGGGGCCCAGACACAGAGGCCCCAGCACAGCACAGAGCTCCAGGACAAAATGGACACTCCTTCTCAGGTCTCCTTCCTAGATGATATAGCCCAAATCATTTCCCCTTTTTGCTTATAAATACATTCTCAAAAGCATTAATCTGCATTTGCTACTTCTGTCTATACTAACCCTGATTCATAAGCACTTGTTTTTTTACAAACATTTCCCTCTCGGTTTAAACTATTCAGAAGTACTTCATGTCCACGGACTTGGAGATTCTACGCTCTAACCAATGCAATGAAAGCAACCTTCTTGAAGGTTTCCAGCTGCTGGATTCTGAGTTCATTTCCATCCCTTCTGTAACCCGGAGGAGAAGCCACCATCAGAATTTTGGAGGCTGGAAAGCAGATATATGAGTGATAACAGATTACGCACTCAAGAAAGCCAGACCTGAAGCTGGCAGTGTGGAAAGCCAAGAACCTGATTTGTCTAAAGGGCTCTCAAGTGGCTCAGGAATTAACACTAGAGACCTCTGGCAGTGAGGGAGAGATACTGAAGCAGGGAGATTAGTTGAAGGCTGTTGGAGAAGCAGCTGGACCCCGAGAAGCCCTCCTGACTCCATACCCCTATGCAACTGCCTGCCTCCCACAAGTCTGAGTGTGTATCCTCTGAAGAGGACCCGACAGAGGGTCTCAGTCCTAGGGGACACTAGGCAACAAGCACAGTTGAGGGCAGGGCTGGCTACTCCAAAACTGAGGAATCAAGTGAACATATGCCTACTGGTGGTGAGACCTCCAGCCTTCTTCCCATTTAGCTCCCAGAAAGCATGCAGCTAAACCTTCAACTTTGGGGGGAGAGACTGTTCTATGGTGTGGCATTTGTGTCCCCACAAAATTCCTATCTTGAAATCCTAATGCCCAATGTGATGGTATTGGGAGGTAACCTTCAGGAAGTGCTCAGAGGGCGTAATCTTCATGGGTGGGATTAAGGCTCTTATAAAAGAGACCCCACAGAGCTCCCTAGCCCCTTCTAACATGTGAGGATACAGAGAGGAGTCAGCAGTCTGATACCTAGAAAAGGGATTTCACCAGAACTCAACCATGTCAGCACCCTGATCTTGGACTTCCCAGCCTCTAGAACTGTGAGAACTAAATTTATGTTATTAAAGGTGATCCATCCACAGTATTTTGTTATAGCAGCCCAAATGGACTAAGATAGATGGGAAGAATCTTCTCTGGGAAATGTGACCAGCCTATGAGACCAGCCTATGAGACAGTGGCATTTGAGTCACCGACAAACAGTCCACCCTGATCACCATACTGGGAAGTGTACTACAGTCTCCCCCCATAAGCAGAGCACAGAGATTTCAATCTGATTCTATTCTCCTACTCTTAAACATTCGTAGACAACCACAGGTCACCAGGGAAAAACCTGCAACATAAACGTCAGAGGCCAAAACAAAGAACAAAGAGAAGAATTAAAATCGGAAGAAACAGACTATTCATGGAGAAGAAAACTTAAAAAACAGAAAATGCTATAAATATCCTCAGAAGACTAAAAAAAGATACAGTATCCATGAAACACAAACAGTATGCTATCAAAAAAATAAACAAGCAAACAAACATGAGAGAGCCAAGGGGAGCTGGCAGGGAACCTATAGAAAGACTGAAGAATTCTGCATTCTATAATGGTGGGCTAATTTGTATTAGATTAACCCTCCAGCCAATAATAGTAACAAACTTTGGATAAAATATTAACAAAAAAAAACTCCTTGAAGATTCTGGAGAGCAACCAAAAATCAGGCAAAAACTGGAGGGCATATGATCCTTGAAAAAAAAAAAAGTGAGATTAGGGGAGATCCACCCTTAACTGGCTTTTCCTTTGTGGGCACGTTTTCCAGTACAAAAGGGAAATGGCTCAAGCAGAAAACTGCAATCTAAGCGGGCTGAAGAATCAGGGAGAGTTCAGAGTTTGAGGCTGCCAATACAGCTGGAAATACAGGAGGAGGTCTGGAAAGGAAGAGGACAGAGAAAGGGAAGCTGCCATATCTACATACAAATCCCCCTCAAATCATTGGCCGATTCTGGAACTATGCAATTGTGAGGTGGGACCCTAAGAAGCCCAGATGGAAACATCAGCTGGAAGGCTAACAAAGGCTGAGCAGCAACCTCAGCAGCTGTCTAGTACTAGGAAGACAGAGTTTGGAGTTCAAGTTCTGACAAGTGGGAAGGGCTGTACAAACAGCTTGGTCTTTCCATTGAAATCTCACGGAACTCAGAGCAAAACTGAAATAGACCAGACCTATTAAAGCTTTAAACCAAGCCTGCATAAAACCAGAAGAGACTCTTGGATACTGACAACAAACTGAGGGTTGATGGGGGGTGGGGGAGAGGGGAAAGTGGGTGATGGGCATTGAGGAGGGCATTTTTTGGGATGAGCACTGGGTGTTGTATGGAAACAAATTTGACAATTATATTTTAAAAATAATAATAACATAAACAAACAAACAAACAAACCAGACTGCATAGAATCAAAGTGACCTGCCAATTTAATTGCTTGCTAGAACAAAACGCAACACTCTGCAGTGGAAAATAACAGAATCCGGAGTCTCTAAAACTTATCATCCACACTGACCAGTATTCGTTAAAAACTAATAGCCTGATCAACCCACCAAAACAAAATACAGTTAGTAGAAAATGACTAATGAATGATTCAGATGTTAGAATTAGCAGATATGGATATAAAATATTCACTATAGGGGCACTTGGGTGGCTCAGTCAGTTAAGCATCTGACTCTGGATTTCAGCTCAGTTCATGATCTCACAGTTTAAGAGTTTGAGCCCCGCCTCAGGCTCTGAGCTGACAGGGAGGAGCCTGCTTGGGATCCTCTCTCCCTTTCTGCCCTTCCCCTGCTCTCTCTTTCTCTCAAAATAAATTTTTAAAACTTAAAAAAAAAAAAAAACATAAAAAAATAGATGATTGTTGGGCACTTGGGTGGCTCATTTGGCTAAGTGTCCAGCTTCCACTCAGGTCATGATCTCATGGTTTGTGAGTTCGAGCCCCACATCAGGCTCTGTGCAGACAGCTCGGAGCCTGAAGCCTGCTTTGGATTCTGTGTCTCCCTCTCCCTCTGCCCACCCCTGCTCACACTCTTTCTCTCTCTCAAAAATAAATAGATATTAAAAAAAAATTTTAATAGATAATTATTTAAAACCATAAAAAAAGAAAATATTCTCTATAAGTTTGTTAAAGAATCTATAGGGACACCTGGGTGGCTTGGTTGGTTAAGTGTCTGTATCTTAGTTTTGGTTCAGGTCATAATCTCATGGTGGGTTTGAGCCTCTCACTGAGCTCTGTGCTGATAGCGCGGAGCCTGCTTGGGATTCTCTCTCTCCCTCTCTCTCTCTCATGTTTGTGTGTGCGCACTCTCTCTCTCAAAATAAATAAATAAATAAACTTTAGCCAAAAACAAAGAGAAAAATAATCTATAAAAAAAAAGATGAATGTACAGCGACATGCAGAATGAACCTGGACCGATTTCTTACACCATACACAAAAATAAACTCAAATGGATGAAAGACCTAAATGTGAGACAGGAAGCCATCAAAATCTTCAAGGAGAAAGCAGGCAAACACCTCTTTGACCTTGGCCACAGCAACTTCTTACTCAACACATCTCCGGAGGCAAGGGAAACAAAAGCAAAAATGAACTACTGGGACTTCATCAAAATAAAAAGCTTCTGCACAGCGAAGGAAACAATCAGCAAAACTAAAAGGCAACCAACAGAATGGGAGAAGATATTTGCAAACGACATATCAGATAAAGGGTTAGTATCCAAAATCTATAAAGAACTTATCAAACTCAACACCCAAAAAACAAACCAGTGAATGAGTGGGCAAAAGACATGAATAGACATTTCTCCAAAGAAGACATCCAGATGGCCAACCGACACATGAAAAAATGCTCAACATCACTCATCATCAGGGAAATACAAATCAAAACCACAATGAGAACCACCTTACACCTGTCACAATGGCTAACATTAACAACTCAGGCAACAACAGATGTTGGTGAGGATGCGGGAAAAGAGGATCTCTTTTGCATTGTTGGTGGGAATGCAAGCTGGTGCAGCCACTCTGGAAAACAGTATGGAGGTTCCTCAAAAAACTAAAAATAGAACTACTCTAGACCCAGCAATGGCACTACTAAGTATTTATCCAAGGGATACAGGTGTGCTGTTCCGAAGGGACACAGGCACCCCCATGTTTATAGCAGCACTATCAACAATAGCCAAAGTATGGAAAGAGCCCAAATGTCCATTGATGGATGAATGGATAAAGAAGACACACACACACACACACACACACACACACACACACACACACACACAATGGAGTATTACTCAGCAATCAAAAAGAATGAAATCTTGCCATTTGCAACTACATGGATGGAACTAGAGGGTATTATGCTAAGCGAAATTAGTCAGAGAAAGACAAATATCATATGACTTCACTCATATGAGGACTTTAAGACACAGAACAGATGAATATAAGGGAAGGGAAGCAAAAATAATATAAAAACAGGGAGGGGGACAAAACATAAGAGACTCTTAAATATGGAGAACAAACAGAGGGTTACTGGAGGGGTTATGGGAGGGGGGATGGGCTAAATGGATAAGGGACATTAAGAAATCTACTCCTGAAATCATTGTTGCACTATATGCTAACTAATGTGTATGTAAATTTAAAAAATTAAATTAAATAAATAAATAAACGTCAAAAAAAAGATGAACGTAATGGGTAACAAGATGGTGTATTTTAGGAGAAATATAAAAAAAACTAAAAGGAAATTCTAAAACTGAAAAATACAAAATCTGAAATGAATAATTTGTTAGATGGGATAATAGCAGATCCAATACTGTAGAAGAGGGAGGTGTGCTTGGCTCAGTCAGTTGAGCATATGACTTGATCTCTGGGTCATGAGTTCCAGCTGCATGTTGGGTATAGAGTTTACTTTAAAAAAAAAATACTGCAGGGGCACCTGGGTGGCTCAGTTGGTTAAGCGTCTGCCTTCAGCTCAAGTCATGATCTTGCGGTTTGTGAGTTCGAGCCCGCGTCGGGCTCCGTGCTGACAGCTCAGAGCCTGGAGCCTGTGTCAGATTCTGTGTCTGCCCCTCCCCTGCTCCTGCTCTGAGTCTCTCTGTCTTTGAATAATAATTAAACGTTAAAAAAATTTAAAAAAAAATACTGCAGAAGAATCAATGAATTTGAAGATCTCTAAAAAAAAAATTACCGAAACTGACAAACAATACGTACTGTATGACTCCATTTATATAAAATTCTAAAAAATATAGTCTGTGGTGACAAAAAGTGGATCAGTGGTCACCTGAGATGATGTGGGGAGATGGGGTGGGTGGGAGAGTAGATTATAAAGGGGTACAAAAAAAGTTGTTGAGGGTGATGGATAAGTTTATTAAGTATATAATGGATGGATAAGGGATTGTGGTATTTCCTGGGGTATACATATGTTAAACTTATCAAGTTGTACATTTATTGTTATTCATTTAAAAAAAAATTTTTTTTAACGTTTATTTATTTTTGAGGCAGAGAGAGACAGAGCATGAATGGGGGGAGGGTCAGAGAGAGAGGGAGACACAGAATCGGAAGCAGGCTCCAGGCTCCGAGCTGTCAGCACAGAGCCCGACGCGGGGCTCGAACTCGTGAACCACAAGATCATGACCCGAGCCGAAGTCGGACACTCAACTGACTGAGCCACCCAGGCGCCCCGTTACTTATTTTTTTAAAGTTTGTTTATTTATCTTGAGAGAGAGAGTGTGTGCAAGCAGGGGAGGAGCAAAGAGAGAAGGGGAGAGAGAGACTCCCAAGTGGACTCCATGCTGACACTATGGTTGTCAGTGGGGCTCAGTCTCACAAACATGAGATCAGGATCTGAGCTGAAATCAAGAGTTGGATGCTTAATCGACTGAGTCACATAGGCACCCCTCAAGTTGTATATTTTAAATATGTGTAGTTGAGGGGCGCCTAGCTGGCTCAATTAACTGTCCCACTCTTGATTTCAGCTCAGGTCATGATCCCAGGATTGTGGGATACAACCCTGCACTGGGCTCTGTGTTAAGCGTGGAGCCTGTTTAAGATTTTTCTCTCTCGGGGCGCCTGGGTGGCTTGGTCGGTTAAGCGTCCGACTTTGGCTCAGGTCATGATCTCACGGTCCATGAGTTCGAGCCCCGCATCGGGCTCTGTGTTGACAGCTCAGAGCCTGGAGCCTGTTTCGGATTCTGTGTCTCCCTCTCTATCTGCTCCTCCCCTGTTCATGCTCTGTGTCTCTCTGTCTCAAAAATAAATAAATGTTAAAAAAAATTAAAAAAAATTTTTTTTTTCTCTCTCTCTCTCTCCCTCTGCCCCTCTCCCTACTCATGCTCTCTCTTTAAAAAAAAAAAATATATATATGTATATAACATATACATGTACATGTATATATATATGTATATATATATATGTATATCTATAAGAATATATATAAGGATCATTTCACAGTGATAAAAAGGTACAAAAGACCTAAAAATTCTAATTATATATACCATCAATAATAGAATTTCAAAATACTAAGGCAAAAACTGACAGAATAAAGGGAGAAATAGACAAATCTGGTTGGAATGTAAATTTGAGAAAGTCTCCCAGAAAATAGAACAAAAAGACACAGAGAAATAAAACTGGAGAGACAAAAGAAAATCGGAAGACCAGTATAGGTCTAATGTCCAACATCTTGACCCTTTCTTCTGCTGACTTTACAGTTCCAGATACCTTAAATGTGGTCAGCCTTGTTTCCCCAGAACTCACTCTTGGCCTTGCTCCCCAGCTGCCCTGGAAAGGGGCTCCTTGTTGTCACTCAGTGAAGCTGCAGTTAGACTGTCATGGAAACAGTCTTCTCAGATTATCTTCTTCAGGCACCTCCGTTTAACAAAGTTGCCTTCAAGCTTGCTCCTCAGTTCTACATTAATTGCTTTTCATATTCATCTATATGTAAATAATTGTTGATAAAAATAAATATTTGGTTGAGGGAGAAAAATGCATAAATTATAACTCAGATGTTTTCTGAGCTTAAAGAGTACTCAGTCATCTGGAAGGGAAAACAGGAAACAGGAAAAGAAAATAATAAAGAGCAAGATTGGGAAGCTTAAAATGAACCCAGTGGGAGGTCTCCAAATCAACTGGACTGTGACAAATCCTTCCATTTCCATTGCCCTGGGCACCCCCCCCCCCCCCCGGCAGATTCAGAACACTCCTCACCTCCATCCTGGGACCCAAAGAGAATGCTCAGGAGGATACCTAAATCAGTTGATTTCAGGAGTTGATCTTTACTTCCTCGGGGTATCAAGATCTAATACTGATGTCCTAATGCCTTTCTCAGACATCTGTGTCTGCTCTTTTGATGGATGGGTCACACTTACTCTAAGGAAGAGTTGTTTCTCAGGGACCTAATCCCCTTCTTCTGCTGTCTCCCTCACTTTCCTTTCCCAAGCATCCACCTTTCCCCACAAAAAAACCAGGACTTAGCTCTCAAGTCAGGGGTTCCCTTTCTTTCTCAGAGATTCATCCTCTACATGTCACTGAGAATGGGAATACATTGGGACAGGTTGGTTAAAAAGGTTTCCTGTTGGGGCGCCTGGGTGGCTCAGTCGGTTAAGCGACTTCGGCTCAGGTCATGATCTCACGGTCCGTGAGTTCGAGCCCCACGTCGGGCTCTGTGCTGACAGCTCAGAGCCTGGAGGCTGCTTCTGATTCTGTGTCTCCCTCTCTCTCTGACCCTCCCCCATTCACGCTCTGTCTCTGTCTCAAAAATAAATAAACATTAAAAAAAAGAAATTAAAAAAAAAAAAGGTTTCCTGTAATGACCCTTGCAGGCAAACAGAGATTGACTGAGGAGGCCAGAGCTGCCCCTGAGAGCTGAGGACCCTTGAGTAACTACCATGGACTTCTGCCACTCTTCTAAGATCTCCATATTGCTGAGAGGGTGTCAAGAATAGACCTCCGACAGGCTCACACACTAGTATTTCCCTCAGGAATAGGATAAAAGTATTCTCTGGAAGAAACTGATATTAGTAAACTCAGGAATGGTCCCAGGGGTGGCCGATTTGACATCCTTCCGGAATATTCCAAAACACCAAGTTGTTAATTACTCATGCCTAATGTACTTGGGTCTTTCTCTACAATGCCACCCTATGGCATCCACTCCCCTCAGATAATGCTTCTATGTCCCGAAACTCTCTAGATATATTAGGTACTCTGCTATAATTACTTGACATTCAATAAACCCTGGGGCCATAATGATCCATTGGAAAATACTGAAAAAAAAATTCAAAGTCACTTTTATCTATTAAACCAGGTTGTAACATTACATCCTGAGACAAGGAGATCAGAGGCAAATCCAGGGGCACTTGATGTTCTTCCATAAACACTATTTTGGAAGATAAAAAAAAAACATGAAGTCTCTTGAAATGATATAAAAATGTTGACATAAGGCGGCCTGGGCCCAAGTGTGCCTAGGAATGCCATCAGCTGTTGCTGGAAGTCTATTTTTGTTGGGATTTGTGAAGACAGCAGAAGCATTCCCAGAGCGCTCTCACTGCTCTCACTGGTACAGTGGACCTCCCACCCCCCATTTCCCGGAGTTGGGATGCAAACAGCTGGAGCTGTTGAATCACTGAGTCAGAAACAAGTCGTCCAAAGGACAGTCTTCACACCCTAGATCATAATATTGTACTTAGAGGCATCCACATTGGATACCCTCTTCATAGGGGACTTAGAGAAATGATATTACTCAATGTGGAAAACAAATAAGGAAAAAAACCTGGATCTGCACTGTATTCACAGACCCCAGGGGAAATAAGCCAGAAGAGAGCAGATTAAAAAGGAGTTTATTGTACCATTCATCAATTTCCTTGGCTCAGATGCCCTGACTCTGTCCCACTGATAACTCACCTCTCTCCTGAGCCTGTTGGCTTTGGTATACCCGACACACTGAATCCGGCTTCAGTAGTACCCCTGGGACAAAAGCTGTATCATCTCAGAAAAAGATGACAAGAGCACACCTCCAATTGATGTCCCCTCGGTCATATCACTACAAAACAGAAGTTGTTCTCTAGGGTCCCCATTTGATAAAGACAGAGACATAGCAGCCAGACGCCTGTCCCTGTGCAGCAGAATAAAAGATCTGCTCCCTGGGGTGGGGAGGGCCAGGGCATCTTCTTAGGGGTCAGGAGAGAGGGGTCAGCCCCTCTCTCTCCTCTCTGGAGTGTTTTCTGACTCAGCCCTCATTCTGAAAAAGATTCCACTGTCTCAGGATGGTGATATTCCATCCCCTCTGCTGTAGGGTCTCTAACTGCAGGAGCCTACACGAGGCTAAATGAGCCCTCTTTATCAATCTGATTTCCTGTCTTTAATACTCCTTTAAATAGCTTAATCAAAGGCAATTTCTCTTTATAGATACTGGGCCCTTCTAATGTGCAAATATACTTTGGAACACACCCATTTACTTCCAAGCAAACCCATGAGTCATTTTTTGGAAATCCTATGTTTATGTCAGAAATAAATGTAAATAAATGTGTTGACACTTTATTTATATACAATCCACATATGACTACAAAAACTTTGGTTGATATCTTAACAATTTTCAAAATAGCTCTTCTAAAAAGGGTGGGGGGATAGAATCTGAGCACTTAATGAATACCTACCATGAGTCAGAGTCAATGCTGGGTGTACCCTATAATTTAATTTAAACACATTTCACCTTTAGGTGATTCTGTGAATTTTCTCTTGTTTCTTTTTTTCTCCCCTCTCTCTGACACTAATATAGTTCTTATGCCCTACATTTCAGAAAATGTAGGGGATATGTTACGGGCAGAAAAGCCTCACAGAGGCAGGAGATGGAGGGATAGCTTTGATCAGACAATCATGGCTTATACCTCACAGTCTAAGTACAGAAAAACACCTACTATGTTCCTCTCTATATTCACAAACACACACCCATCTCCAACATGGAAAAAACATAAACATCTCCCAGGTATTTGTTGCACTGAGCACACAAATCCTGGTCCTTATACACCAAGTGGAAACAACCCCAGATTGGAGTTTAAATCTCATCTCTGCTACTTGTTAGCAGTGTGGCTTTAGTGAAATCCCTCAACCTCTTTGAGCCTGGGGTTTTTCATTATTAAAATGCATGTTATAACAACTATCTCATAAAGAGTTTGGAAGATCAGGGGCGCCTGGGTGGCTCAACTGGTTAAGCATCTGATTTCGGCTCAGGTCATGATCTAACGGTTCGTGAGTTCGAGCCCCGTGCCTGGCTCTGTGCTGACAGCTCAGAGCCTGGAGTCTGCTTCAGATTCTGTGTCTCCCTCTGTCTGCCCCTCCGCCGCTTGCACTCTGTCTCTCACATTGTCTCAAAAATAAATAAACGTTAAAAAATAATCTTTAAAAAAAAAAGAGTTTGGCAGATCAAGTGGTATAAGGTAGACGCAATATCTTTAATCATTATCACAACCCCATTAAGGCAAATGAAATTTGTACTTTACAGAGGAGAAAACAGGTTTCAAGAATCTGAATGACTCACCCAAGGCCACACAGGAAGTAATCAGAGAAGTGAGCAGTTAATCCTAGATGGTTCCAAACACTTAGAGGTACGTTTTCCCCTGTGGCACAGAGAAATCCCATCTGCCCTGTTGCCCTCTCTTTTGGGCTCTCACACATGGAAAGGCTTTTTCCAGTAATTGCTCTTCTCTCCCCACTGATCTCAGGGCTTTCTCTACTCACAGCTACGTGGAATTAACCAAGTCAGCCAAATGTGGTAGGTACTTGGCTCGCTGGCAATAAAAAGGTCACCAAAGCACCTGCAAGTCAGCAAAGGAGATAGGATTTGGAAAGCATGTGATGGCAGGCGGCACATTACTGGCCCACTGCCTGACGGGAAAGACTGGAGTATAGCGGACAGTGGTAAGGAGCTGTGTAAGTCTATGTTTTGAAATTTCATTCTTCCTGCCATTACTGACCCCAAATAATGAGGCTTCTTACGTATGCAGATTCTGTTTTCACCCTTGGAGTTTAAGTTCCAGTGGGGGAGTCACAGAGGGCTGGGTGTGGCCTGGTGCCAAGGGTTAAGCTTAACAGAAGACACAGAGGTCTGATTTCCAACCATCGGTGCCTTTAAGAGGCCAGGGCCAGATGAAAGACAGTGACTTTCAGGAAGATGATAAGAAGCTGCCCATCATTTAAAAAATTTTTGTTTAACATTTATTCATTTTTGAGAGACAGAGAGAGACAGAGCACAAGCAGGGGTGAGGCAGAGAGAGAGGGAGACATAGAATCTGAAGCAGGCTCTAGGCTCTGAGCTGTCAGCACAGAGCCCAACAATCATGGCCTGAGCTGAATTTGGACGCTTAACTAAGCCACCCAGGCACACCCCCACCTTTTTTTTTTTTTTTTTTTTAATGTCAGGTAAAATCCTTCCTACCAGCAGGAATCCAGAGCCTCTTTATCCATCATCATGAACTTCCAGCTGAAGGTGGAGGGTGAATAAAGAGAGGCAAGCCCCTGAGAAGGGGACAGGAAGCCCTAACACTGAGATATCTGGATATTTCAGTACAGTCAGGTTTTGTTTCCAGTTAAATTAGTTCTGTCCATCAACATCCTGTTTGGTGTGCTCATCTGTCTGGCATGCTGGTAATTAAGTAGCAATGCTAACAGATTTTATTATTGGATCACGGGGCGAGGCTTTTCCATGAGTTTGTATCCATCAATTCCAGTAAGTGATGGTATTGACTATCTCATGAAAACTCACTATTGACCTAATTTTTTTTTCCCCTAGTACTTTGAGTTCACTTTGGAAGCTCAGGTTAGTCTGGATCCTATGTCCCAAGGAAATAAGAAATAGACCCTTTATCCCAAGGAAAAGCTTCACTGGGAGTACAAAAATGGGGACATTTTCGGGGCGCCTGGGTGGCTTGGTCGGTTAAGCGTCCGACTTCGGCTCAGGTCATGATCTCACGGTCCATGAGTTCGAGCCCCGCATCGGGCTCTGGGCTCATGGCTCAGAGCCTGGAGCTTGCTTCCGATTCTGTGTCTCCCTCTCTCTCTGCCCCTCCCCCGTTCATGCTGTGTCTCGCTGTCTCAAAAAAAAATAAACGTTAAAAAAAAAAATTAAAAAAAATAAAAAAATAAATGGGGACATTTTCTACAATGTGTGTTTCCCTTACACTTGTCTCTCAGCTCCACACCCATCCATTTAAATTCAGCTTAGCGACGCTGGGCCTGGGACTCTGCAAATACTTCTCCTTCGCCATCTGGCTCCCTGATACACCAGTAGGGGGTGCTAGAGGGAGGCTGTAAGGCTGGCAGCCACAGAAGGCGCTTGCCGGGTCCTGCTCCCTCCTCACCCCCACCCCCCCCCCCCCAACCCCGCCCCGCCCCATAGCAGGTGCAGTTTGCTCCGTTCCCAGCTTTGCTTCACGCTGCCGGAACCAGCCTCATCACACTTGAGAGATGCCAGCACCCGCAGAGCAGCGCCTTTCCTCGGGCCTCCTCGAGCCTCTAGCATGTGATAACCGCAACTGCTTGCTTTTGCTCTCCCAGCCCTAGGGATGGCGGCTGCTTCCTGTGCCCCTCACCATGTTCCGTCACCTATTCTGTCCTCCAAGACCTGCAATATTGACTTCTTACGTTGAGTTAGCGAGAACGACTTCTGCGTTTTCTACTTTGCTGACAAATATTTGAGAGCCACAACTTCTTTTATAGCCGTGGTTAAGAGCAAACTCTGAAATCAGCCACACCTGAATAGGAATCCCAATCCATTTATGCAGTGCCTGGTAACTTTGGACAATTTAAAAAAAAAAATTTTTTTTTAATGTTTATTTATTTTTGAGACAGAGAGAGACAGAACATGAACGGGAGAGGGTCAGAGAGAGAGGGAGACACAGAATCTGAAGCAGGCTCCAGGCTCTGAGCTGTCAGCACAGAGCCCGACGCGGGGCTCGAACTCATGGACCGTGAGATCATGACCTGAGCCGAAGTCGGACGCCCAACCGACTGAGCCACCCAGGCGCCCCTGGAAAATTTAATTTACCTCTCTCTAGGTCTCATTTTTCTCAGTCACTTTCGTTTATTCAATCAACATTGATTAAACACCTACTAAGTTCCAGGCACTGTGCTAGGCAGTAGAAATACAATGTTATGCAAAACAGTTAAATGCCCTGACCCCGTAGAACCTTCTGTCACGTGAATCAAATGAGATAACACAGGTAAGGCACATGTCATCCAGCCTTCCTCTCCATACCATGCCGGGAGAGCAAAGACAAAAGGGTATGGAAGGATAAAGGTGTCTCAACAGCTAGGTCTTTCCAGAAAATGAGATGAGTGTCTTTCCCTAAAGAAGGTTGAAGGTCTCCGAAAACATAACACCAGGGATTCATTGTACGTCCTGTCCATTCCTCCTGCTCGGAGGGGAGAAGCAATGACCTTGCAGCAGCAATCTTCCGAAGGAAATGGGGCAAACAGGCGTAGAGAGGGAACACTATGAGGTGGCATTTTTTAGAAATTCTAAAGATATAGGTAGCTGTGATACAAGGAAAGAGCAACGTGAATTGCAATGCGGGGCTAGGACTGGGGCCCAGTGTGAGTGTGACCATTGGGCCCAAGTGGAAAAAGAGAGTAGAGAGCTGTTATTCCAACTGTAGTCACTACAAGAGTCTTCTTACCAGAAAGTGTAGATGTACATGCATGTGTATGTATCAAATGAACTGGAACTTAATTTCTGCTTTCAATACACCTAGAGAGGCCAGAGAGGTCGTGAGGTGGAAAAGAAAGATCCCTGATTCCATGTAAGCCTGAATCCAAAAGCCCCAGGCTGTGGGCAAGCAAAAGCTGGAAAGAAATCCAATCTCCACATTTGGACACAACCCGTCCTTAGTCTTCTGCTATCCAGATACCAGGCGTATTGTGGCAAAAATGGCCAATGTCCTTGTTAGCGAAGAAGTATCCTGCAAGACTACTGTGTAGCTAAGTTCTTGAAAGTCATATCTATAACATATTGATATCCTATAAATGCAAACTAAACTCTTCACCCTCAATTTTTTATCCATTTTGACATCACTGTGACCACGGAAAGTCATACTGAAGGAAAACAACCACGGGAAACGATTACTAGAAGGTCTATTCCACATCCCTGCTCTAGGGCCTCATTATAAATAATTTACTGTCATTGAAGGAATTTAGAAGCCCTGAAGACATGAAAAGCCTGGAGAGAGTTTTACTCGTAAATAAATACCAACATTTCAACAATCAAGACAGCTTCAAATTCCAGGACTGTTGAAATGAACAGTATATACTGCCTGCATGATTTATTATGCTTGTGCTGATGGTCCAAATGGGGAGGATAATTCAATTCCACCTGAAGAGTCATTATAGGGCCAAGCCCCAAGAGAAGTACTTTGGATAAGAGGTGATATTTCTCAGCTTTTCCATTTCGAACAAATTATTATTTCTGTATTTGAGACATCACCCAGGCAATCTCCTTCATGACTTGTAGCACTCTTGAGCAATTAAAAAAAATTTTATAAGGTGAAAGAAGTAGGGGACAAATGCCAAATGCAAAATGATCCGCAGAATGCTGAAGAACCCTCCCCCCAGAGAGCACGGCTGCCTCAGACATAAGGTGAAATCGTCCCTTCTGCTCAAGGAAAACATAAATGAGCAGTGAGTATGCATCCCAGCAAGAACATTATCGCCTAGCAGAGGCAACCTGATAAATACAGACTTCCTCTCCAAACGAGTCTCCTCACAGGGAATGTGAGGAAAGGGCCCCTTCTGAGGTGAATATCACTTGGTAAAATGTCCTCACTGTGGCACGCAGCAGCCTTCCCTCTTCTCCCCTTACCACACATTCAGTTCAATTAGAGGGTAGAAGAACCTGTTTGCTACACGTCTTGCATTTGTCACGGGACATGCTGAGAGCCGACAAGGGCAGAGAGGCCCTGGCCTATCAGACCAGCGCTCCCCAGGATTCCTGGGCTTACATACCATCCAGGCCATTGTGATGACTGTAGTTCCTTTTCCCCAAAATGCTCAGAGACGTGTGATTTGGGGTGGTTAGCATCCGCTTGGTAGTGGGGGTTTGCAGGCTTGGTGTAGATCGAATGACATTAGGTTTCTTCGAAGGATGGATCTCTGGCAGGGGGAGAAAAGGTTTCTCAACTCAGAGCATGGTATTAAAAATCTCTGTGTGCACTTACAGTGCCTAATAGGCACACATCTTACTTCTTAATGAGCTGAGAGTCAGTTCCTTATGAGCTAGCCTGTTTTCCCAAGGACCTCCATAATGATTCAGCTTCAAGTGCTGTTACCATGGCTTTCCTTATCAAAAGTGAGCTGCCTCTTCCTCTGCTAGCTGGAGCTCTGAGCTTCATGTTGGGAGTGCAAGCAACAACGACAACAACAAAAACCACCAACAAAAAGCCACTGCCACTTCAGAAGGTCACTGAAACACAGATTTACTAAGGGAATAAGGCAGCCAACTCTTCAAGGTTTTAGAAATGTAAACATTATCTGGAGAAGTAGCCTGACAGAGAAAACTAACTCTGCTCCATCAAAACAAAAACATAGCATGCAGCATGTCTGGGGTGTGAGAGATTTCTGAAAAACAAGATTCCTCATCTGGCTCTGCAACCAGGGTTTAGGACCAGGGTTAATCACGTCCAGTCCAGAACATGTGGATACAGCTGAAACCTGACACCAAACTCCAAATTCTACAGTCAAGACGTAGTGGAAGAAAAGCTTTGATGGAGGATATATCACACAACGATAACGTGCATGTGGCATACTGTGTTTACATCAAGTATGTTGTTGTCGGCCACATAGCCCAGAATTACTTGCGTATTTCGGATAAAGCAGGCGGACAGAAATTGCAGCCTATAGGAACTGGATTTGAGGATCTCAGTCTGTTACTGATATGGACCACCTCTTGTCCAAAGCTAAACCTGCTTACTGATCCTGAGTCACCAGGTGTGCACAAGCCACCCTGTCTTCCCAGGGGAGGGCCAGGATATCAGCCTCATTTCCTGAAACTCAGGAAAAACGGTTAGGATTGTTACAAGTACTTTATCTTGGTCTGGTCAAAACTCTACACTCGCCCAAATTCAGGAACAGATCAAGGGCTAACCAAAATGGAGTGCTGATTTTTTTTCACCGTGGCATTGAAGGCTTGCCAACCTTTTCATTACAACCTCCACACTACACTCCTTCCAGACCAGACAACTTGCCTTTGGACTCACTGAACCCTTTATTTATGAAGTTCCCTTGGCCTCAGAAAGGAAAAAAAAATATTTTTTTCCTATTGTTCTACCTATTTAAATACTACTTTATCATTCGAGGCTGAGATCAAATACTGCTTTCTCCACGTAGGCTGCCGGAACTCTCATCATCAGAAGTCACTCCTCCTTCTTCTAACTGTCCAATGAATATTGCCTGTAATTCCTTTATAGGAGCTAATCATTTGCTTAATTGTCCTTACCTGTGTGCTTTCCCTACTAAACTAAGATTTTGGAGGGCAGAGTCTTACTCATCTTGGTGTTCCCCCAAATCAATTAGCATAGTGTCTTGTACGTAGTAAAAACTCAGAAATACGTTAGGTAGGGATGTGTTTCAGCTGGTAAGAAGAGGACAGCTTTGGGCTTATGTAGTAGGCACAAAGACCAGTTTGCCCATAGGAGGAACACACAATTACCCGTGGAAAAACTAATATGCAATGTTAGCTGCATATTAGAAACATGCAAATATTAGAAATAATTCTGTTTCTTATGAT
The DNA here is from genome assembly GCF_018350195.1 of Panthera tigris. Taxonomy (NCBI): domain Eukaryota; kingdom Metazoa; phylum Chordata; class Mammalia; order Carnivora; family Felidae; genus Panthera; species Panthera tigris. The sequence continues at coordinate 104,457,314 of NC_056662.1, forward strand.
CAGAGACTTTTCCTTGCATGGTGGGAGAAGGGGCTTCTAGGCTTACGTCCTGCAAGGGAATACAGACAGCAACCTTCAAGGACTTGATCACCATGACTAGGTCCTGCCTATGATAACCAGGTGATATTTTCGGGGGCTATCAAAGCAACTCTTTAGGCCCTGAGAAATAAAACAAGAAATAAGGTGACCAAGTAAAATCAAAGAGGGAGCTGTGAGCTTCTGACTTTTGGATGTGCTGATGAGGACGAGATAATATACCAAGTTCAAGGCTACACTTTGAATTTTAAAGGCGTGTCTAGAGTCTGAACACTTCATAACCGTGTATCTTTCTGACAGAGCAATAAGGTTCAATGCAACTCTGAGTACCTCTTTCACTTTTACTGAGAAAATAAAAAAAGCAAGAATATTAGAAGCACAAAAACATGCCATTATAGCTCCTACGTATACCAGGAACCATTTTAGGAACTATTATTTTGTAAATTACCTTAACACTTGCAAAAAACAAAAAGAGGGTGACTGCCTACTGATTTTTACAAATACTATTCTTAATTGTGCTATTTCAACATGTATATGGAACCATCACCTTTGGCAACTTCCAAGTTAAATAAGATGATAAAAACCAGAAAGCAATACAAATGTTTCCCTTTCAAAGTAACTTTAATTGGTACATTAAAGCCATAAATATTTTTTAAAGGTGGGTTAAAACCACTTTTATCTCATTAAAAAAAAAATAAGCCAAGTGGAAGGATTTAAATCAAAACATTAAGAATATTCATCCTCTAAAAATTTAGTGATTCTTATTTTCCTCTTTTTGCTTTATCTGTATTTATATCCATAAATATACATTACATTTTTATTTAATGGTTTTTTGGGGGAAACAGTAAACATATCCATAAATGTGTGCATATGCTGTGTGTATATGTTTTGGTAATACAAAGAAAAGTTTCTAAAACAAAATAAATTGACTATATATAGGAAAGTATCCAATTTCAGCTACTTGAAAGGCTTGGATTTAGTTTAAGTGCGTCAATTTAGAGTAGCCAAATACTTAGAAGGTACCGAAATTGTTGTTTGAAATTTTCCCTCTGTTAGAAAATACCCACCTAAGTACCCAATGATACATGCCAAAGGTTTCCTAGTGCTTTTGCTTTTCAGTGGGCTTCCAGATAGTTCGGCATGTCTGTCTGCATCTGAGGAGAGAAGGAAACACGGAGACAACCAATGAGGCTGATTTCGCTACCTATACTATACACACTGCAGAAAAAAAAAAAAAGGTTCAAGTGGACGACGATGCAAAATATCCACCAGATTCCTGCATAGTTTCCTTTGGGTTTGAGAAAACTGTTTCTAGTTCTGGTTCCCAATTACTGAATGAAGGATTTACCTGGAGAACACTCACTTTAAAGCCTCACAGGAGTATAGCTAACACACATCTTACCCATGTGCTTTGTTTCTGTGTGGGCCTATCGGCAAAATAGTAAAAATATGCTTCCTTTCTAGCCATGGCATTGCTTCGATACAGTAGAAAAACTTCTGGGCAGTATGATGTGAAATCAGTCCTCATGTAAGATGAATCTGGCATAGAAAACAAAAACGACAGCTGACAGAGGCAACACACTTGGCCATCCTTGACCTATGGGAGTGAGGCTCTGCTGAGAAGTCTTCATCTCTCTTGATTAAACTCAAGTCCATTAGATAAGAGCCTCACACGGGTAAAAGTGGGTCACTGGCTTTATTGCTGGTTTTCTTATCCTTCATATCCTACTGTGATGTCACTAGTGCTGAGATTCAAAAGGTTCCCTGTATGTAGACAGAGTATGTCATCCATTAGTCAGAACATTACAATACTGAGAATGGATATTAGCATTCATAAAAGTTCACATCACGTTCCTCATACCCTACCAGAAGACATTTCTGACAGAGAAAAATAAAGCATACAACACAAACACTCTCTGTGTTGTAATTAGCTGTCATTAGGGTGGCAGAGTAGATGTGGAACATGACTGCTCTCACACCAAAGAGTTAAGTTACGAAAATACAATTTGAAGGGACCAAAAAAAAAAAAAAAAAAGGTATTGAAATGTTTTTTAAATTTGCAGGTATTGTCATAAAGCTTAACAAGGTAGTTTTAGCAGATATTATTTTGCTACGTTTATGCTTTTTCCCCATCTTCAAATACTTGACAAAAATGTTCTGTAGGTTTTCTGTGGCTGAGACCACATTTTTAGGCGTACCTACAGGAAATTGCTTTTGACATCCATAGGAATATTCTGCACTATTAGTGTTAAAATGTGCAATTCAATCTGGAGTCTCAAATCATTTAAAATTAAAAATTAACTTTTTCATAAGCTCTAGCCCTCTCACCCAGGAAACTACAATTTTTTTTTAATGTTTTTTATTTATTTTTGATAGAGCATGAACAGGGGAAGGAGAGAGAGAGAAGGGGACAGAGGATCTGAAGTGGGCTCCATCCCGACAGCAGAGAGTCCAATGCAGGGCTTGAACTCAAGAACTGTGAGATCATGACCTGGGCCAAAGCTGGACACTTAACTGACTGAGCTACACAGGTGCCCCACCAAGGAAACTATTTTAACTATTAAACAGAAAGAGGTGGGAAAATAGTATTAAAAAAAAACCCATTTATAATAAACAAAGCACATATTGCAGACAGCCTCAAGTAATAGGAATCTGAATATGTATCCCAAGCACTGGCTAGTTATTATACAACCGTGGATAACTATAAATGATCCAATTTCTTTTCTGGCTCAGTGGATTCCCTTTGGAAGGAAAATTATTAAGATATGAACATTTTCACCTGTTGTTGAACAGTAGTGAAAATATAAGAAGAAATTCTAAGCATATTTTGGAAGAGTAATCTAAATAAACATTAAAAAGCAGCATGGGGGTTGCCTGGGTGGCTCAGTCGGTTAAGCATTGGACTCTTGATTTTGGCTCAGGTCATGGTCTCATGGTTCATAGGATCAAGCTTTATTTCAGGCTTTGTGCTGAGTGTGGAGCCTGGTTAAGAATCTCTCCTCCTCTCTCTCTCTCTGCCCCTCCCCCCTCCCCCAAATAAATAAACATTAAAAAAAAAAAGGTAGCACAAACCCTGCAGGGACCAAATACCTGCCAAATCACTAGTATTTAATACTAAGTAATTCCTTCGTAATATTGCTAATTCATGCAAATTTCAAGTTAGACTTGGGATGAGGACAAGAGAAAATTTTATTTTTTTTATTAAGGAAAGAAAGCTTGAATGAATCAGCCTGGTACTTCCTCTGTGTTTTGGACAAAGGCAATCGTTGTATTACCAGTAATATGACTAACTTCACACTTTGTTCCCGTGGATAAGGCCCAAAGGAAAACTGCCAATGTGGCTGCAGCTTCTGGACTCCCAAAGGACTATCACCTTGACAAGAATCAACAGAATGGACAGCCTATCAAAGGGGTCACCAGCACAATACTAAAGATATTTCATTTGAAATTAAACTAATCTGCTTTTAATTTCTCATTAAATCAGTAGGATTAATGATGTGATGTGCCAAGTGACAATTTACAGAGCACCTGAGTGGGGGATCAAAGCTCTTTAGAAGGATCACTAATCGCCAGTATGTTTTAAAAGAAAGTAGTTGGTGGCAAGAATTCTCAGTCTCAACGATGAGGAAATCAGGATCAAAAGTGCTAAAACTAGCTAGTTACTGTTTGACGTCACAACTGCACGCATTCAGTGATACACTCTGAATATGCATGGGAAAAATACCTTCTGCCCCAAGGGAATGATCATAAACATAGGATTATCGGGTCCACACGTGAGTTGGTTAAACAGAATCTTGGTCTGCACTCAAGAGCAGGCCGGTGGTGCCACTTGTCAGTTGGTCCTGGCTCTCAAATTATTCACCTAACTCTACTGAAACACAGCATTCATTAGGATGCGTTAAAAGTGCATAGATAAAACAAGCTGCCTGAGAAATGCCCAAAGAACCCAGAAGGAATAAAAATTTGCCCAGAAAGAGGGAGAACATGGGCTCCTCACTCAAATCACTTGGTTGCACACAGGCACATTTCTTTGGCTTCCTAGAGTTGCATCTCCTTGAGGTAAACCTAGAAAAAACACTATTGCTTTTATTGCAACTCATGGTCATTTTTCTAAAATGTTTTGGAAATGTGTGTGTGTGTGTGTGTGTGTGTGATAGTTGGGGGAGGGAATAAAATAGAAAAACTACAAAAAGTACACACTGAATTAAACTTCACAAAAACATCTCACATGGGCTTCCAAGACTGCTGTCAAAATAAAACCACTCAGAATTTTCTTAAAGGAATTGCAAAAGCATTTCTATTTTTATGTATTTATAAGAAAGCTTCCTGCCCAGCGTGGAGCCCAACATGGGGCTTGAACTCATGACCCAGAGATTAAGACCTGAGCTGAGATCAAGAGTCTGACACCCAACCGAGCAACCTAGGCGACCCTGCAAAGGCATTTCTTTCCTTTTCTCTTCCTTCCTTCCTCCCTTCCTCCCTTCCTTCCTTCCTTTCCTTCCTTCCTTCTTTTCTTTCTTTCTCTTTCTTTTTTTTCTTTCTTTCTTTCTTTCTTTCTTTCTTTCTTTCTTTCTTTCTTTTCTTTCTTTCTTTTTCTTTCTTTCTCTCTCTCTCTCTCTCTTTCTTTCTTTTTTTTCTTTTTCTTTCTTTCCTTTCTTTTTCTTTCTTTCTTAATGTTTATTTATTTTTGAGACAGTGAGCAAGCAGGGAGAAGTGGAGAGAGAGGGAGAAAGAATTCCAAGCAGGCCTCGCACTGTCAGCGCAGAGTCCTACATGGGGTTCAAACCACAAACTGTGAGATCATGACCTGAGCTGAAATCAAGAGTCAGATGCTTAACCAAATGAGCCACCCAGGCATTTTGTAAAGAAGACGCAAAACCTAGGTGCCATTAAAAGAAATGATAAATTCAACTATGTTTAAAAAAAAAATCTGCTTGACAAATTCATCATAAACAAAGTCAAAGGCAAAATGGAGGAAAATATTTGCACCATTTATCACAGATCAAGAGCTAACTTCCTTAAAATATAAAAGTTCTCACAAGTCAGTAAGACTTCTAATAGAAAACAGGCCAGGGGCAAAAACAGTTGACAGAAAAGGAAATACAAATGGTTTTCAAATATATGCAAATATTTCTACCTCATTCAAAATGAGAAATGCAAACTAATATAACTTACGTGTCACCTGTCAACTAGTCAAGGGTTTCAAAGATGAATAACACTGATGACAAGGTTCTAGAGAAAGAGGCATTCTCTGCATATCGTGGGTAGGAGCTCAAATCATAGTTTTTCTAAAGGTTACTGGGTAGTGACTATTAAAATCTCAAAGGCATGTTCTTTGACCCAGATGTTCTACTTTTAGAGGTCCTGTAACCTACATGCACATTTCACACATTAGTATGAAATGCTATCTGCATAAGGATATTTGTTGCAACATTACATAACAGAAAATAAATGGAAATAACCTAAAAATCTGTTTAATAGAAAACTGGTTAAAATAAACATACAACAGATTATGTTTATTGAGTGTTGACCCTTGATTTTGGCTCAGGTCACAATCCCAGGGTCATGGGATCAAGTCCCGTGTAGGGCTCTGTGCTGAGCATGGAGCCTGCCTGAGATTCTCTCTCTACCCACCCCTCCCTTTTCCCCTCTCCCCTGCTTGCTGTAGCTAGTTTTCTTTTTTAATGTTTATTTATTTTTGAGATGGGGGAGTGGAGAGGCAGAGACAGAGGGAGACAGAGGATCTGAAATGGGCTCTGCGCTGACAGCAGAGAGCCCGATGTGGGGCTCAAACTCATGATGAACCGTGAGATCATGCCTTGAGCTGAAGCTGGATGCTTAACTGACTGAGCCATCCAGGAACCCCTCACGGTCTCTAAAAAATAAAATTAAAAATTAAAAAAAGCCAGGTGCAGAACAATGTGGACATTAACATCTGTAGTAAAACACAAAAAGAATACACCTCCTTAGACTGGTATAGATACACAGAATATCTCTGGATACTTTACATGCTATGACAACATTTACACTCTGAAGGTGGTAGAAACGGGAATGACAGTAAGATTTGTAACCACTTTTGTATCTTTAGAAAAATTTAAAGTGTCCATTCAGAAATAAATTTTTATTACAAATAAACTACCCCAAATACCAAAACTATTCTCTCCTAATACTGGAATTTGAAAATTCCACACAACTTTATATAAACTTTTGCTGAGAAATCCCTAGGGAAAAAACTCATAAAATATATATTAACAGCTTCTGAATACAGGCCCTTGGGATACTTCCAAAGTTGAATTAGCATCTTCAAACATACAAAAGTGGCTCCAGGTGTCTCTCGAGGAGCGTCATACTAGGGAATGATGGTCATTCAAGTCACAAACCAGTGAGTCACCCACGCAAGCTACCAAGGTGGCAGGTCAACTGCTTGGATCCGCTCCCCTTGGCACTTTAGCTTTATCTATGGAATGCTGCTCATAGAAACCTCAGTTTCTGAGGATCCCGAATCTCAAGCAGTAACCCTGTGCTCATCAGGTGTTGGGTGATTTTATAAATCTTTGATAAAATCATCGGGGAGCTCAGTGGTAACGTCTGATGGCAATAACAAAGGAGGAACACCATTATCATACTGTGGCTTTCTTACTGGGTGGGGTGGGGTGTCAAGGGGGAGAAGAGGCTGTCTGAAACTTGGCAACCCATGCTGTTGGTCTGCAAATCTTGTCAAGGACACAGTACTTCTCTTTCTGCAATGTTTTGGTTTTTGGTCTACCAGTCCATGTTTAATATTAATAGCACTATCTATGTGGTAGAACTGGCTGAGGCATTGTGTATTAACGTTAGTAATAAGTAATAGTAAATGTTAGTAAGTACTAAGTCATGGACTTATTATATATTTACATATAAAGGTGTATCATCGGGGCACCTGGGTGGCTCAGTTGGTTAAGTGTCCGACTTTGGCTCAGGTCATGATCTCGTGGCTCGTGAGTTTGAGCCCCAAGTTGCGCTCTGTGCTGAGAACTCAGAACCTGGAGTCTGCTTCGGATTCTGTCACTCTCTCTGCCCCTCCCCCCACTCACGTGGTCTCTCTCCCTCTCAAATATAAATATTAAAAAAAAAATTTTAAGTGTATTATTAAACAAATAGATATTTGGGGAATTTGGTTTTTTAAAAAAATCACCTTCTGGGGTGCCTGGATGGCTCAGTTGGTTGAGCATCCAATTTTGTTCATGATCTCATAGTTCATGAGTTCCGACCCCATATCAGGCTCTGCGATGATAGTGCGGAGCTTGCTTGGGATTCTCTCTCTGCCCCTCCCCTGCTTACTCTCTGTCTTTCAAAATAAATAAACTTAAAAAATAAAAATAAAAAATCACCCTCTCTCTATAGATCTCATATGTATATATTTTTAAACATGTTGATCATACTATATACTTAAGTTTTTAAAATTGTTTTTTAAAATAGGAAATGTACTCCCAGGGCTCAAAGGTGAAAACGTATAAAAGGATAAACAGGAGGAAGTCTCCTCTCCACACCTTTGCCTTAGCCTCCCAGTTTCCCTTCCCACAGATACTATTACTTCTTACATTTTCTCTGTGATACTTTATGGATATACAAAGATTCCCCTTTTTACTCTACCGTTTTAATAGTTTTCTTAATGAAAATAAAGGCCAGAGGGTGCTATTTTAATAATAAAAAACCCCCCAAAAAACAAACAAAAAAAAACCAAAAACATTTTCTCTAAAAGGATCAACTTGTTAAGCACCAAGTTACGATTATGATCTGCACCATCTGAGAATTTATCTCATTAGCTCTTCACTTCACTCTTATGCAGTCTGTCACCCCATGAACTCTGGCTAGGACACTGGCTGTGATGGGGTTGCCAAAGCCAGAAGCCATGGGAAGGGTCAGCTTGTACAATGCTTAGAACTCTCAAGTTCCCAAGGAAAACGATTTACCTTCGAAATATTATGAAGAATTATTCTAAAATGCATCAACGAGAGCTCTTGATCCATCAATATCTATAGAATTACAGACTTTCATCTGATCTGAAAGTACATCCATACTGCATCATACGGATTCTTAACTTTTTTTGAGGAGGGATGGGGGGGGTGGTCACCATTGCCCTTGAGAAACCAAGGAAAGCTTACTAAAAACATAAATACACCTATACATTCCCACTGGACCAAAGACATGGTTGCCTCCAGACATCAGGTTATTAACATCTCATTTTCTCTGTAACAAGCCAAGATCAAGGACCTGCTGAGGAGGTTTTAACAAGGTACATATAAGAAGGGAGAAGATGGTGTAAGAATCAATTAGACGCTAGAAGAGTTCATTAGTTGCCTGTCTGAAAAAAAAAAAAAATAGATGGCTGCTAATACTTTGTAATTTTAAATTTCAAGGTAAAACTATTCTGAAAATCTGATCCTATACGTAACTTGACCAATGAAGCAAAATACACAATAAAATATGCTCCTTGAATCTCATCACAAAATGACTCTGTTATTTTATTATTATTATAACTATATGTTTATAGAAATTAAAACACATGTAATTTAACCTTGGACCCCTCCCCCCAACTTTTTTTAGCAGCATGGCCTTTCAATTGAGAATACATAAAATGAGGTAACAGAAAAATACATTTCACTGAAGAATAATCAAAATAGAGGAAACCTGCAAATTTACTGGGAGACTAATGGAAGAGCCATGGGAAATAGAAGCTTCCTCAGCTGCCAATTTAGTTGATGATGAATTCTCTTCCATTCATTGGAACAAACAGGATTTTGGATCCTGGCCAATTTTAATGGAAGAATTTCATTCATTTCTTCTCATGTTTTATTATCCTGTTTAGTTAAGAAATTATATAAATGTGTTTTAAATCAGCTAAGCAGTTTAGATGAATGTAAGTATTTTCCAGTTTCTTAAGATGGGTAAGAAAGTGATAAGAGCATAAATCCATGAATTCAGAAATGCTAGCATGAAATTTCCTATCAGCCTAAGTTCCAAATATACATGAGTCTAATGTAGCTAAATTTCCCTCCATGGGACTCAAGAGAGTACTACCATTTTCCACTCTCTTTACACAGCACTTTTCTTCTCCTTGTAAAGCTTTTACCTGTAAGTTGTAAAGCCTTTCAACCATTCTGCTGAAAATCACCTTTAGGAACAAAAAATGATTTTCAATCATCACTCCTTAAATGGATATCCTCTTTAAATCAAAATGAACATCTCATAATAAATTTCTTTTCTCACAAAGAAAAAGCATCTACTCGATGTTTATAAGATTTCCTCTCTGTTAAGCCAGACAAGTTTTCTCATCCTTCAGGGGAAGAAGTTGCATGGTCTAACATGTCCGCCAGGCATGTGACTAAATGTAGCAAGGCTAGAATCAGAGCCTAACACACAAATTATGGACACATTTTAGGGGCACATGGTAATAACAGAACCACCCACAATTCACTGATATATATATAAAACCTTTGTTCTAAGCAAAAAAATGAAACATAAGCAAGACTGAACATGTTGGAAATGAGAGTAACAGTCATGGAAATGTTACACGGTAATATATGTATGATTATGAAATGGAAACCAAATTGGACAAATAGAAAGAATGCTCAGCCACAAATATGGTCACTAGCCTATAAAAACTAAATACAAATGTTCAGAAAATGCACCCACAGACACTCAAGTTCATTTACAATTTGTTAAATCTTCAAAGAATTGTGGTGTTTGTAATGCAGCTTTGTGAATTTCCATAATACTGTAGAACTGTAAAAGGTTCGTGGGAAAATGAGAGGTTTACAAAGACAGGCAATTTCTAATTAGTGTAAATTGGCAACTTTTATTCAAACCTAACGAAGCCAGGTAAGACCGGACTGCATGTCTCAACCCTGGAGTTGCGCTGTGACGCCATCCTTAGGGATTACGTGGCGACACTACCTTATGGGTGAAAGCGTCTCTTCAGTAAGGGTTCTTAGGCACTTCCATCACAAAACCTCACTGGGCAAGGGCACCTCCCACCAATTCTCTGCCGGGCACTATTCTCTCTGCAGAGGGACTGCAAGAGATTTCAGGGTCTCCTTTTCAGGTTGGCATGATACAAATGGCAGCAGACAAAAACAATGTTAAAAAAATAAACCAAATAAAAGGCTGTACACAAGAACTTATGTTTATTGCAAACAAACAAACAAACGAACAAAAAAAAAAAAAAACAAAAAAGAGAGATAGAGAAGGAGAGAAAATGGTCAGAAGCACGACACATAAGGTTAAGAATTTAAAAGCATCTTACATTCTGCCCTAATGGCAGCATAATTAATAGGAACAAACGGCCGTCTTGCTGCCTGCCGCAGCCGAAGGGTATTTTTGCAGACCTGACGAGCAAATTTTGTGAAATATGTAGTGTGAAGGAAGAAAGCTTGGCGGGTCTTCACTGCAGACTTGGGGCTCCCAGTGTTTCGAACTGGCATCCCCTGCATGGCCTGGCGAGACACATGACTCCTGACACGAGGGTCCTGCAAAATCAGACACCAATAGACATGTGAAAACCAGAATGCTATTTACATCAGGCTCAAAAGAAAAGGCAATTTTAAATTTTTCCACTGAACTTAATACTGTACCCCCACAGGAGAGAATTTAAAAGTATGCACTTTTGGGAAGAGGGTCGGGGAGGTGGGAGGGTGTGTGATCGTATTTTTGTTTTTTAAGTTTTTATTTTAAACACACAGTGTTACATTAGTTTCAGGTGTACAACAGAGTGATTCCACACTTCCATACATCACCCTGTGTTCATCACAAATGCACTCTTTCCAGTATTTCTGTCTTTAAATGGACCTTAACAATCCAAAATCACATTCGCAACAGTAAAAAGTTGCCAAAGGTGTTTTTAAATTATCTTATTTTTTTAATAGTGAAGGAGTCCTGAAATCCTGTTAGCCCTTAAAGAGAAGTCTCTCTCTGAAAGACATAGGTCTATAGACATAGACATTGCCTGATATCTGCAACCTACAAGAATTTTACCAAAATTGTATTTCAACTCAAGATTGAGTCCATACCACTTTCTCGTCCCTCTATGATAGCCCAGGGCAGAAAAAAGGTTCAATTTGTATTTATTACTTTATGTAGTAAGGCATAGTTTCAACAGTATTCAAAGGTTGCAAACTGTTTTCAAAAAAGCACTTAAAACATTAAATTTGCAAGCTTTCTACTTATGCTAACACCTCCCACACACATTGTTCTTTTGTCTGAGTAATCACACAAGACCAATATTTTGAATACCTGAAAAAATCTGATATGTCCCTGCCTCTCTCTCCACGCCCGCCTTAAATCTTGTGGTGCTATGTTTAGTTATAAAAAACAGCTTTGTTTGTTTTTAAGTGATCCTATACTGTATTTCTGTTTCCAAGGAGTGACCTAGCCATTGAAATGACATTTCTCAACATAAAAGACTATTGCTCATATACCTCTGTAGTTGGGCTGGGAGATAACTTCTCTTCTTCTGACTGGGTGGGCATTTTCAGGCCTCCGTATTTTTTCCAATAGAGCCAACAGGTTGCACACAATCTACACTGCATATTAGGTGGGCCCCAAGAATACCACTGATGAGACTGTGTAGCTAAAGATAGAGGAAAAATAGAAAAAACAAAGAATGCTATATAATTTGTAACATTAATACACCTACCATCAAATATTTTAAAAAATATTCCAAAGCCATATTTAGCTTACAATGTTATTTTTCTTTCCCCAGTCCACCCAAACATAAAAGTCTAATACACACATGTAGTTTTCAAGATTCAGAATTCATTAAACCTTTTATTTCTATATATATGAGTGTCTGTGGCTCCTGTTAAAAGAGGCTATTAGATGAAGTATCCTATATAATATGCTGTGCTATCACTGAGGGAGTTTTGTTGATTAAAAATACTCTCTACTGTGTACATTTCTGGAAATAAGTTACCAGAAAGATCATTATTATTAGATTAATGTTTAAAGTCTAAATCTAGGTTTCCAAATTGATGGTTCAGAAACTACCTCAGAGTTTAAGGTGGTCAGAGGGGCCCCAGTGATTAGGGCAGGAATCTGTCAGAAATGGGTATGGGGGGCAACTGGGTGGCTCAGTTGGTTAAGGTCCAACTCTTGATTTTGGCTCAGGTCATGGTCTCACAGTTCATGAGATGGAGCTCACAGCATGGAGCCTACTTGGGATTATCTCTCTCCCTTCTCTCTCTCTCTCTCTGAAACTTAAAAAAAGAATGAAATAGGTATCTGTTTTCCATTTCATTATTTTAATCAATGAGCAAAATAATTATTTTAATATTTCTCCCTTTCAAAACAGAATACCTTTCAAAACTGTAAGTCCAGATCAAGTGAGCACAGCAGCCAAGATCACAGAATGCTTAAGACCTAATAACTCGGCTGATTTATCACTTAGCTAAACACCGCAAGCCTGTGTCGGTTTTGTTATGCAGTTTGAATTACTGCCACATGACATTTAAAGTATTCTATTCTCACAATGGATGAGAAGTTTAAGACAGAAAACACTGACACTGAAACATTAAGTTAATGAGGTACATAAAAATTATTATAATTCTGTAGGTTTGCCTTGGAATACTCTTCCTCTTGCAAGTCACCTTCATCAGGTCAAAATGTTCAAATAGCATATCAAGGTGTCAAATAACACTTCACAAGTCAATATCAAAAAGATAAGGGGCACCTGGGTGGCTTGGTCGGTTAAGCGTCCGACTTCGGCTCAGGTCATGATCTCACGGTCCGTGAGTTCGAGCCCCGCGTTGGGCTCTGTGCTGACAGCTCAGAGCCTGGAGCCTGTTTCAGATTCTGTGTCTCCCTCTCTCTCTGCCCCTCCCCTGTTCATGCTCTGTCTCTCTCTGTCTCAAAAATAAATAAATGTTAAAAAAATTAAAAAAAAAAAAAGATAAAATATACTGACCATTATAATCAAACTGCTTCTTAGTTGTTGTTTTTTAAAAATTTTTATTTCAGAGAGAGAGAGAGAGTGCAAGTGGGGGAGAGGGAAGGAGGGGAGAAAGAGAGAGGGAGAGAGGAGGAAGAGGAGAGAGACAGAGAGAGAGAGAGAATATCTCAAGCAGGCTCTACACTCAGCACAGAGCCTGACATGAGGCTTGATCCCATGATCCTAGAATCATGACCTGAGCCTAAAATCAAAAGTCAGACACTCAACCAAGCCACCAAAGGTGCCCCAAAGTCCTTCTCAGTTTATTGAGAATAATACTGTATACATATCACGTGTTATTTCTGGTGGACTCCTTGCAGATAGCAGGACCTTCCCTTTTATAATTTAAAACATTTAAGTCAAATAAGTTGATTTTTATTAACACGAATTTTAAGAATCCTAAATATTAGGCATGGACCTATTTTGGATTCTGAATATGAAATTTCACTCATATTTAAAGATACATTTTTACTCATGCCATGTCATTTTAATGTTTATCAACAAACATCTTTCCCCTTGCATAATTAACTCAAATTAAAAAGCGACAAAAAGAAAACACCATATAAAGATAAATTTTACATGTATAAGATACATTTTATGATAAATATTACTTAAGGAGTCTATAAAATATTAGAAAATAAAAATTGCTTATTTGTCATACACGCATAAAAATGACAGAATAATTATTTTAAGGGATATGTGAGACTACATGAGTCTAAAAGGGGTAAGACAGATTAGGGGTGCCTCGGTGGCTCAGTCGGTTGAGCGGCTGACTTCAGCTCAGGTCATGATCTTGTGGTTCACAAGTTCAAGCCCTGCGTCGGGCTCTGTGCTGACAGCTCAGAGCCTGGAGCCTGCTTCAGATTCTGTATGTCCGTCTCTCTCTCTCTCTCTGCCCCTCCCCTGCTCATGCTCTGTCTCTCTCTTTGTCAAAAAAAAAAAAAAAAAAAAAAAAAAAGACAGATTAAGCCCCAATTTGTTTGTAGGATTTTTATTTTCATTTAAATATACATAAACTTCAATATCTAAGAGTTTCCAATTCAAAGGCATCCATGATGCAACACATAGAAAATTTTGACCAGAAGAATCTAATATTCCCAAAACAATTCCCTTTTGTGCTTCCGTGGTACCGAGAAATGGTTAGGCATGTACCATTTCTATGAAGTTGGCAATTTGACTCACACTTTCCTTGGTTTCAGGTAAGATAATTATATGACCTAGTTTTAAAAGTCTTTTCTAGACTTTGAAATCTTAAAAAATAAATAAATAGAAGTATTTTTCTAATGCTGAAGCTTGGCGTAGAGTATGGAGCAGAGGCACAAGTGTTCTTCATTCCTACGTCCTGAGGGCAGTAAGCTATGTTTATCCTTCCAAAGAGCTGCTGAGAGACAAAAACTGGGCACCGAGTAGCCTTTCAATAAAATTAGTTTCTTTCCCTTCCAGGCCACTTTGACTGTAAGGAAATATAGATTATAATGTCACTAATGTCCATTAAGAGATTATGTGGTTGTTTGAGATTTTATTTTGTAAATTTTACTTATTTTGAGAGAGAGAGAGAGAGAGAGAGAGAGAGAGAGAGAGAGAGAGAGAGAGAGAATGCTCACGTGCTTAGGGGAGAGGCAGAGAGAAAGAAGGGAATCCCAAGCAGGCTCCACACTGTCAGAGCAGAAGAGCCTGACCTTGAGGGTCCATCTCACTAACAGATCATGACCTGAACTGAAATCAAGAGTCAGACACCCAACCAACTGAGACATCCAGGCGCGTCAAGATTTTAAATAATATAAAAATATAAAAAGTGAGGGGTGCCTGGCTGGCTCAGTTAGTACAGCATGAGACCCTTTACCTCAGGGCTGTGAGTATGAGCTCCATGTTGGGTGTAGAGATTACTTAAAAAAAAAAAAAATCTTAAAACACACACACACACACACACACACAGTAAACCAAAAAAAAAAAAAAAAGGCAAGATAAAAAAAACCAAAAGTGTACCAATTACTTCATCTCACCAAACCAATTTAACATCCGGGTCAAATATAACGTCTGTCAGTGTCTGACAGGTTTTGACATGGATAAACACCAATAAATATACTGGGGCCCTGAAAGCAAAAGCAAACACCCTAGAACAGCATCTCCCAAACCAGTGCATTCTGAGGGAACCTGGTCTGAGGATTAGAAATAGCAGTTTATCCACACACAGGTCTTTCTGACAGGATTTTCTGGAGCCTTTAATTTGTCAAAGTGTACTAAGAAACTCCAAAATTGGATTTGCTATATTCTGTGGGACTGTGGCTTGCACAAAGCTAATAACCACTCTGCGGCTTAGCAAACACGGCTGCGGAATACTCAACCAACACAGGACTCCACAGGAGCAAAGCAAAGGAAACTCAATAGCGAAATACAGCGTTCAGGCGGACGGGCATGTATTCGTTCCGCTGCTCTCTGAGCAGCACCGTGAAAGGACACCCCCCACCCCTCAATGCCACCGCAAATGTGCCTCAAGGAGAGAAGAAAGGCCTGCTGGAGAACTCTTACCGTAGCAGCTCTCACAGGCTCGCCCTAGGAGGGGGTTCTGTGGCTGGAATGTGGTCCCCACGGCTCCATTCACGGCACCAGGTTTGCCATTGCTGGCGGATATTTGGTTGGGATTTGGTTTGCTGCTTTCAATGAAATATAAAGGGAGGTGATAAAAATGACTTGTATAACAAGGCAAAAGTCTCTGTATCTCATCGTCGACTTAACTACATATAAACATCTGAAGGTTTAGTAAATAAGAAATAAGCTGGTAAAAATAAGGTGTTAAAATGAACTCAAACCATTCATCTTTGCAAAACAAGGCCCTGTAAAAACCAATCTCTTATGCCTGATAGAAAATAAATAGGGCCATTGGCTCTTCTCCATCCAAATACAATTTCCTTAGAACACCTTCTGCTGCTTTTAAAAGATACAAGTTCCTAAGCTTTATTACATGAAGCTTTATTATCATGAAGTCTCCTAAGAATAAAAGATAATTTTTGGGGTCAAATAAATGAAGCCAAAGCAGAGTGTTGTATTTAGAGAAAACCACTGTGCCATCCCTGCTGCAGGTGTGAAAGCTGCAGACTCTGTGCGTTGTTGGCTCTTGAGTGGAAGCTGTTGGCATTTCAGGAGATTTAACCGGTTATGATAATAATTTCTACTGCTACATTTCAATTTTTATGAGGAAGACTACAATAGCACTTTAAATTAGGAAAGCCAACACAATTTATTTTTTTTTCCTTTTAAGAAAAAATTTTTAGGAAGAGGAAAAAGGAGGCACCTATCAAGTATCTACATGTAAATTTCCCAGGCCATCCTTCCTCAGACATAGGTAACCCAGATTACCTTGTGCACTTACTGTGCAAACACGGCTAACTTTTCCCCGTGTAGGGTAAGCTAATTCCCCTGCTTATAAAGCCGGGCCTAAGAATACAACACAGGTGCACATGACATGTTCTCAATAAACTCATAGTTCATTAAACATATTTATTCAGTGCCTCGCAAACAAAAGTGCCTGACCCCAAGGAGCTTTCATTCTAGAGGAGCTTCCACTTCTATTTACTAGACAGAAGACAAGCAAAATAAAGTGGCCAACTATTTGTCAGCAATGAATGCTGAATGACTAAATGCAGATTATAGTCTATGTCCCCACAGCTACTGAAATAATGAGAGTTCACAATTAACAATACACTTGGAGTTTCAACAGAGTTGGCTCAGGAGTTTCCTCTTTGCTGTTCTCTGTTTCTTCAATTCCATTTACCAGTGAAAGCCTATTGTATAAACTTGGCCTAATGGCAAATTACGATTTCTTTCTGGCATTGGTACTGTAACTCTTAGGTGATACCTCTCCGCTACCCCAGAAGAAATCATTTAACTCCGTGTGCACTGAGGTCCCTATTCTGTAACAGGGCTATTATTTACACTGCTAACCTGTGCCAGCAATGTGTTTTCAAGACAATTCGTTTTTTAAAACATATTTTAAACAAGACAGAATGCATTTTTCTTCTTAAAGTTTGCAGCTGAAAACATACACAACTAAAAGTGGTGATTTATAATGACTAAGATTTCTAAGGGTATGTAATAATATTCAATTTTAAAAAATCTACTATATATAGATAGAAGTGATGGCCCCTTATCAGAAGGCTTCCCCCCAAATATGAAAATTTCTGACATTTAAACCCGGGCTAAATATATGTGTTAAAAAAGAGCTAATACAAATTCACAATTGAGCTGCCTTAAGCAAACACAATTTTAGTTGTTCAATTGAATTTTGAGTGTTATTTGACTGAATAAATCACTGATCTTCATTATAACTGTAAAAGGAGAACAAGTGTGCAAAGACTCAATGAATATAGATGTGTGAATCACTTAAAATTAGTTCTGCAAATTCAAGTACCTACAGGTTAATTCTCAGGTGACCAACGAGGTCAATGCGACCATTTGAATAAACTTACTCTAAGACAAACATACCAAAAAAAGTTTTTAAAGCTGCATTATATGAAACTGCCCTTTAATCTAATACCCAAACCTCTCTTCCCTCATCTGTATTCCAGATTCTACCCCTAGTGCCCTCCTGAGAATTTTGTACATTCAATTCTCTTTCCTGGACCCTACTCATGGTCATGTAAACCTATTTCTCCTACTTCAAAAACTCCCGGGGCGCCTGGGTGGCTAAGTTGGTTAAGCATCCAACTTCAGCTCAGGTCATGATCTCACGGTTCATGAGTTCAAGCCCTGTGTCAGGCTCTGTGCCGACAACTCAGAGCCTGGAGCCTGCTTTGGATTCTGTGCCTCCCCCTCTCTCTGCCCCTCCCTGCCCCCCTTGCTCTCTCTCAAAAATAAACATTAAAAAAACAAAACAATCAAAAAAACCTGTTACTCTTTTCCAACCAGCCCCTCAAAGAGCTCTCTCAACTGACCTTTCCAGCCAGTTTCGCTGAGTGCTGCTAGTCCTGTCTGCAGTTCCTTAGTTCATATGCAGTCTTCACCATTACATTATAGATGACCAGTGACCTACCTCCATGTTGCTAAATTCCCAGGCTATTTTTCATCAACATCTGACATAATTAATTAATCTCTTTCCCTCCTTGAAATACACTCCTCTCTCAGCTTTTGTGATAATGCACACACCTTGCTGTCCTACTTTATTGAAATTCTGGATTTCCTCAAGCTTGGTCCAAGACCCTTTTATCTTATTCTTCCTCCGAATAAAGCTCATCCATGGTTTCAAACACAATATTATATGCTGATGGAGCTCAAATTTCTATCTCTAGCGCAAAACTCTCCCCTGAGCTTAAGACCAATATATCCGACATCATATTCAACACCTCCTTTTGGGATAGAGCAAATTCAGAATGACCTAACTTGCTTCTCTGCCAGCGTCTTAGCTTGGCGAAGAACACAGTAACCCACCTTGTTGTGCTGGCCAGAAATCTGGGACTCTAGCTTGATATTTCCCCTCTGCCCCTCCATACAAGTCAATCACCTCCAAGTGGTAGACCATTTCCAGGGCCACAACCCCAGGTCAAGCTACTGTCATCTTTCTTCTCTAAGAACTTCAAAATTGGTCTCCTTACATCCACTATTACTCCCTTTCCCCAAACCGTTTTCCAAAATATAGCCAGTGATCTGAAAGTACAAATTTGGTCATGACACTTTCCTGTTTAAAATCCATTTCCACTGTTCATCAGATGGGTAAACCCTGGCCCCTGCCGACCATACCTGCCTCCCATACCTCACCAGTCTCTTTATAAAAGCTCTACTGCCTTTCTCTCGGCTCCTCAACTATGTTCTGCCCCTTCCAATCTCAGGATCCCCTTGACCTGGAAAGCCTGTACCAACTGGTTAATTCTTCTTCCTCCTCCAGAGTTCATTCAAACTCACTTCCACAAGGAATCTTGCCTGTCAGCATCAACAGAGTCTGGTCCCCTGGTGTAAATTCTCATAAAAGCTATTCTGTTCTTCTCCATTACAGTACTTGTCACACTAGGCAACTGTTTGGCATCTGTCTTCCCCACACTAGAATGAAGCCTGTCTTCTTAACCTTTCTATCTCTAGTACTGAACAAAGTGCTCTGTATATAGAAGCCTGCCAGGCTCAAAAGAATGATAGCATAACGTAATTCTCAATCTATTATTTGTTTCAAAATACTCGATTTCACAGTTAATTGTGAAATTCGTCAAAGGACTCAGATTCTTATCCAACTCACTGTAACTTCATACCTTCTATTTAGATAAAGATTTATGTAACTTTTTTTCAAGTTATGACTAGAAACTGTCGTGATCTTCAAAAACCATTCACTTAGATCAGGTTGGCATTGTAAATATTTTAAGTTCCGTGGGTATTACAATTTCTGTCAAAACCACTGAACGCTGCCACTGAAGCACGAAAGCAGACATAAACAACACATAAATGAATGAGTATGGGTGTGTTCCAACCACACTTTCTTTACAAAAACAGGCGTCGGGTCAGATATGGCCTGCAGACTAGAGCGTGCTGGCCTTTGACTTAAATTGAGACTCCCACAAAGTCAATGCAAAACATAACAGAAACAATTATCTGGGTTAGTAGGTGAAAACTGGCTAAACGTACTTTTCCTTTGCTGTGACAGCACCACAACGCACAAGAAAGCTGCCACACTTGTCTCTGAAAATCTGACACATGAATCATAACACTGTTCTCTTTGGGGAGTCGCTCTTTTACCAATTACTCAAATAAAATATCCTAAAATACTGGAAACTACTGCAGAAGGGACATTACCTCTCTGAATAAAAATTATGAATCCTGTCAATTACATGTTATCTGCCTTGAGATAAAAAAATCATTAAAAAAAATCACAATTCATGGTCTATGAGGCCTCATACATATATATAAATATGTATTAATATATCAAAATTCAATAAACAAAATGCTATGTATAAAACAACTACACTAAACACAGAGTGAGAAAAATCTTGGAGCAGTAGATAGCACTTTGAGAAAATTTCATTTTAAACCCCAAAGAACCTAGTATAGCACTAGGTGCTTGATAAACCAAATTTTCCTGAACAAATGAACAACGAACTCCAAAGATCTCAAAAAAAAAAAAAAAAAAAAAAAAAAAAAAAAATTACAATTCATTTAAAATGTAGCAAATGAAAAGCAAACTGGCATTCATTTTGATATGATAGTGATTTCTAAGCCCCCAAAATAATGATGATAGAACACCAGCCATGTGAGACAGCTGACATCTATTCATTACTCATCCAACAAAGTATGGTTCTTACTGCTTTCTCTCACCCTTCTCCCAAGCAAACAATGTAAAATCCTCCACCAAATCAACACCCTCAAAAAGGCAATGTGAACTACCCATCCCCCAAAACTCCGTTCCATAACATAGTTTCAAAAGCTGCTTAGCTTTCTGAAACACATTTGTTTCAAGTAATAGAGTTTCACAGGTTAGTTTTCTGATGCTTTCCCTGCAACGTTCCTAGAAGTATACTGTGGGTATTTTATTTTCCCTTTAGTCCTTTTGTCTCCTTGGGGGACAAAAAAAATCACTGTCGTGGTATAATGGAAAGCAAGTCTCATGCTTTGTAGTGGAAGAAAATAAGATACACAAAGAAATCCGAATTTAGCTGAAACTGACCACAATTACATATTTTGTTTTGATAGAATTAATACCATGACAAATATTTAAAAAGATTTCCATTACTTACTAAGTTGGGATATACACTTGTTTCAGTTTACTCTCAGCTTCTGCTGCCTTTAGACGTTTCTAATTCAAAAGACAGATAAAATATTTTATGTACAAGGCTAATAATTATTGCCACTTCATTGTCTTAGAAAATTCACATGAAAATGAAATATTAAAACATCGTTCGCACAAATTGCCATTTTAAGAAGGGCCTTTCCCTTCCTGTGCACATTAAACTGCAGTGTTCTGTAAGACAACTGACTAGATTCTGAGGTTCAGACTGCAAGTATTAATAACATTTGAGACATAGGTTTTAAAAATAAAGCTGTAAACAAGTGAAGTTTCCACTGCTCCCTGAGTGAGTAAACAGGGCTCACAAGTAACCATTTTAACTTTTCAAATTTAGTTTCTACTTTCTTTACAGCCCTTCGAGGAGAAACACACACACTCTGCTTTAAAAAAAATTTTTTTTTGGGGCGCCTGGGTGGCGCAGTTGGTTAAGCGTCCGACTTCAGCCAGGTCACGATCTCGTGGTCCGTGAGTTCGAGCCCCGCGTCAGACTCTGGGCTGATGGCTTGGAGCCTGGAGCCTGTTTCCGATTCTGTGTCTCCCTCTCTCTCTGCCCCTCCCCCGTTCATGCTCTGTCTCTCTCTGTCCCAAAAATAAATAAAAAAAACGTTGAAAAAAAAATAAAAAAATAAATAAAATAAATAAAAAAAATTTTTTTTTGAAAAATGATTAGTTTCCAAGGTCCATGCAAAAGAAAGAGACAACTGTCCCAAGTACAATTAAATAAACATTTATCCTCAAATGTTAAGAGATGCGCAATAAACTTTAAAGCTGGCTGAACTCACATCAGATTTTAAAAGCCAAATGTAGGTAAAGGAATGGGGGAAAGATTATGTAATCATTTCCAGAAAATGATCAACACAGTAAATGAATATAAGCAAGGAAGGAAAAAAAAAATACATGTTGTAGATATCCAAAAAGAAGACAAAACAGAATGTAAGGCATTCATCCACTTTCTCAATGAGGAGGAAAAAAAAAAAAACATTTAAGGCGACAACTTAAAATTTTTAGAGACAGAGTAGAAATTTTTGGAAATAATTTAATTCAAAAACCACTTTTCAACCACTCATGATGCCATCATCTCCACCACCTTTAAGGGACTTTTTTTGCCCTGAAAAATTCAAGTTTCCAGAGCACATGGTCTTCACTTCTACCTATGTTGTTTAAAATAAGCACTTTTGTATTATGATGTTGACACCAGAAATTTTTCAATAAGCCATGGGTATCTCTTCATTATTCATGACCTCGACAACTCACTATGATCATTTAGTATCCAACACTTGTCACTGTGTGATCACATAACTTAGGGAAAATAATGTCTGTGTTAAATATATTTGCTCCTTTCTTTACCACCTCTAACCTATGACTAGAAGAATCTAAAAACAAGTATTGACTGAAGTCACTAAGGAAAATGTACCTTTCCCCCAAAGTAATAGTACTCAAAATAAGTAATTTAGAGATTTACCTCAACTTGGAACATTAAGGAAAGACTCAAATTAAAAGATTCCCTGCTTTTAGAAATAATTTTGGAGAAAAACTTATGCATACTACCAGACCATCAAACTAGTAAGACTAACAGTTAAGGTCAAAGATGTATATATGACACAAATGTCATCTAAGGAGGTTTTCAGAATATCTTTTAA
The DNA here is from genome assembly GCF_018350195.1 of Panthera tigris. Classification (NCBI taxonomy): domain Eukaryota; kingdom Metazoa; phylum Chordata; class Mammalia; order Carnivora; family Felidae; genus Panthera; species Panthera tigris. The sequence continues at coordinate 104,479,713 of NC_056662.1, forward strand.
AATATCTCAAACTGGGAGCGCCTGGGTGGCTCAGTCGGTTAAGCGTCCGACTTCAGCTCAGGTCATGATCTCACAGTGAGTTCGAGCCCCGCATCAGGCTCTGTGCTGACAGCTCAGAGCCTGGAGCCCGCGTCAGATTCTGTGTCTCCTCCTCTCTCTGCCCTTCCCCAGCTCATGCTCTGTCTCTCTCTGTCTCAAAAAGAAATAAAAACACACAAAAAAAATTTTTTTTAAATATATCAAACTATATGGTTGATGGCATTGATCTGAATTTCTAATACTTCATAAAATGACCTCACATCTTAGGCCATTCCTATCAACTATACTCAGAAAGAGACAAAGCACCAGGCACCTGCAAGGATAATACTGCCTCTCTAGTGGTTATCTCCCCTTGTCATCCTTCCAAAATATTTATCATAGTGACTTTAAAGTCAGAAAATACTAGAACTAAAATCTTAAAACAACATCTTAAGGATGTTAAAAACAGTATAGAAAAGAGAAAGCCAACAAATTTAAAATTAAGTGTATTGCTAAGAAATACTAAGATATAGGGGCGCCTGGGTGGCTTGGTCGGTTAAGCGTCCGACTTCGGCTCAGGTCATGATCTCACGGTCCGTGAGTTCGAGCCCCGTGTCGGGCTCTGTGCTGACAGCTCAGAGCCTGGAGCCTGTTTCAGATTCTGTGTCTCCCTCTCTCTCTGCTCCTCCCCTGTTCATGCTCTGTCTCTCTCTGTCTCAAAAATAAATAAACGTTAAAAAAAAAAAAAAAAAAGAAAAGAAATACTAAGATCTAAAAAGAAAGCTCACTTTAATGCAATAGTATTGGTAGCAGTATGAAGAAAATTACCTGCTGCACATATCGGTCAGTAGTTTTCCACATGTAATAATATTCAATGATGCTAGTCAATGATTTCCAAGGGAGCTGAAAAAATATTTAACATGATAATGAAAACAAGGCATTACTGTAGGAACGGCTTTCTTTTTTTAAGTCACGTTTTAAAAAATAATGAGGCAAATATCCACACAGAAGATTCACTCTAGGAGAAGTATTTGAGAAAACTAAAGTTAATTCTTAGCAAAGTGTACCCCAAACAAGTTACATTCAGTCAGAAACTCTAAAACAACACAGTCTGTTTCTCAGCTCCCATTTTGTTACAGATGATAAACATTATGACTGATAATATTTCAGGACCTATTCAGGAAAGTTATTCTCGGGCTACAGGTGGCACTGAAGTAGCACAATGTTTAGAAATGACATTTAAATAGATTTAGCCCAAGTTACTTTAACTTCCAAAGATGCCAGCTACAACTGGGTGTCGTTTGGTCTCTGCAGTAACCGTTCTCATCTTTTCCAAAACTGCTTTATTTTCACCTATTTTGTTATAAATAAAATAAAACCTAAGCCTCTGAAAGAGTACACGGTTGAGTGTAGTCTTGCATTTGAAAAACAGGAAGCTTACCCTTTGCTATTTTCCATAATTATTCAAAACTGGCCAAATGAACGCCCACTAAGGAGACCCACAGCCAAAGAATATATTCAGGAATATGTCAGTATATTCCCTCTGTAAAGGGAAATCTGTCAGTCATCCCAGATGCACATGGGAATAGATCAAACCTTCAAGCGAATGACTGTCAACGGTCACAGTTTGTAGCGGTTGCATCAGATTCTACAGATAGGTGACTCAGCACTCTCTCTGACTTCTAGCTAACTTGCCCTAATGCACCATCGGGATTAGAGAATCAAAACAGTACTTCCCAGACCCCACTGCAGCTAGAGGTCTGCTTGAAATCCATGTGTACAATATCCACACTATTCTTTAATCACCTCAACATTTCACTCACCTGTTTGCTATGAAAAGAAAACAGATGGGAGTTTTGAGAAAGGAAATTATTTTAAGCTTAACTGGGTAGCAACTCCAACAGCAGTTACGAATGTGGTCTCTTTAAAGGACCCAATCAGCACAGCCACTGGCATGTGCGTTGCAGCTAAAGCAAACAGTTTTCTACAACCCAACAAGCAATCTAATGGGAGTTGAAAGTGTCTGAGGGATGGGGTAAGGAGCCCATGGCAAGACCTCACAAGGCAAGACCTCAGAGGACAGTCACGGGCACAGTCCCCTAGGGCTTCAAGCAAGCTAAGACCTCTTCATCTGCTAACTATTCTTCACCTGAGAAACACCCCTGGCGTTCATTTATTTACCTGGAAGCCTGAGAAAAGGAAACCAAGTGACTATGTAACCTGAGCTTCATCATCAGCCAGATTTTATCTGAGCCATCAAGTCCTAATCAGCTGTGCTCAGCACCACCACTCTCTTATCAAGAAGTATGGCCCTGAAGGCACAAATGACATGTCCCAGTGTGTCTACTCCTGTTGCAGTATCATTTCTCCCTCAACCCTCATGGCTCCACAGGAGTTCCCTATGACCTGTCAAGTGAGAAGGAAAAAAATCTGAATGTGGCAGATGGCTTTGCATGATATACCGGCATGAGCCAGAATTCTGCTGCAGCATTTTGGCCCCGAGCAGGGGTGGCTCTAAAGCACAGTGAAGAAGAAAGATCCTTTAAAAGGGCAGGGCATTAGAGTCACCATCTGGTTTCCTAGTCTGAGTTGAAGGAAAGCTGGCCAGAGGTACTAATCCATACCCACTCAGGGAGAGTGGTTATCTACCTGTCACAATGATCAGGGAGGGACTTGAAAGGAAGCAGATTAGAAGGTTGGTAACAATGAGGCTTAGGAAAGAGGTTTGTGGGACAGACACTTCTTGATGGGCCTAAGTGTGAGGATCTTTATATCCCCATGTTTATCAAAGGCTCCTTCTGGAGAGGAGGGTCTCTTAACATCAAGAGGGCAAGATGATCTCTAGGGTTATCAGCCAGCCTGTTTCCCTAGCCACAACAATGATTGTTCAAAGGACACATCAACAAAATGGACACAGAGGCAAGCAGATTACATATGGGTACCCCTACATGGACATCCTCTCACCAAATTTGATCTGATTACTCCAGGTGTCCAATCTGCAAGGAACAATGTACACTGGGCTTCCAACATGGCACCATTCCTGGTAACATGTCAGTTACATTAGACTCTCAGCATCCTGGAATGAACAGACATCTTGTTCTTGTTGAATAGACAATTATTCTAAATATGATTTGCCTTTTCTGCCTGTAATGCATTGGCTAGCAATACCAACCACAGACTAATGAATGACTTATTCTCACAGAACAGCTTCTAACTCAGGGCTCAGAACCCTCAGGAATAAAGGTTTGGGTTATGCTACCAAGTTGAGAACTCTGGTCATCAAAGGTACTAAGGAGAGAACATTGGGGGAATTTGATTTTGAATGCCAATGAAGGCCTCAGGATGAGTTTCAGAAAAGAGAAAGGAAAACTAAAGAAGCTATCTATATTGCCTTCCTTGTTTATCATAATTATTTTCCTTCAGCAGCCCAATTCCTTTTTTTTTTTTTTTTAAGAGAGTGAATGAGTTGGGGATGAGGGGCAGAGGGAGGAAGAGAGAGGGAGAGGGAGGGAGAATCCCAAGCAGGCCCTAAGCTAGATAATGTCATTCCCACCTTAAAAATGAGAAGAAAACACCCAGATAACCTACAAAACCATACCGATTCTTGAGCTAATGTTACAAGATAATCAACTGAACTGGATTCCAAAGTCACTCAGTACTCAAAGACTAGACTCATGAGCTACTTTTACTTTGGCAAAGCACCAATAAATAAATAAATAAATAAATAAATAAATAAATAAATAAATATAACAAATAAAACCAAAGTAAGAAGAAAACAGCCAAAAATTTACCAAATTATTAAAGGTCAACAGTGAGCTAGGACAACTGTTGTAGCATCTATGGGATCTCTAGACACTAGGGGAATCCATCCACATTTGCCACGGGTCTCCATCAGGTGTTCATCAGAAAGATCTGGGCCAGAGCAGGAAACCTGAGAAAGCCCCTGTTGGCGGTGATGTAATTTGCACTTGATCTTAGCTAAAAGGCCGAGAAGTGGTGGTGGTGATGTAATTTGAATCTACACAAATAAATGAAGAGGAGCAGAAGTGATAACATTTTTAAAAATAAATAACAATACATAAATAAACATGGGGGGAAAATATTTTTAAAAATCTCTTTAAAAAGATCACAGTCTAAAGCCAAAAAAGTTATAATTCACTGTGGGATTTAGAACATAGCCAGAATTATATATGACAAAAAAAGCACAAGAATGGGAGGGAGGAACTGGAAATATATTGTCACATGGTTCTTCTTCTTCTTTTTTGTTTTAAGTAAGCTCTACACCCAATATGGGTCTTGGAGCTTGAACTCACGACCTAGAGATTAAGAGTCACATGCTCTATGGATGAACCAACCAGGCATCCCAATCACATGGTTCTTATAATCTATGTGACCTAAGTGAGTTTGATTGAAGACAGACTGTAGGACATTAAAGATGTATACTGTAAACCACTACAAAAATAAAAGTTTAATTGGTAGGTCACTAGTAGAAATAAAACTGGAATAAAAAAATTAATTTAAGGGGCACCTGGGTGGCTCAGTGGGTTAGGCATCCAACTTCACTTTAGGTCACGATCTCACAGTTAGTGGGTTCTAGCCCTGTGTCGGGCTCTGTGCTGACAGCTCAGAGCCTGGAGTCTGCTTCAAATTCTGTGTCTCTCTCTCTATTTCTGTCCTTCCCCCAACTGTGTTCTGTCTCTCAAAAACAAACATAAAAAAATTTTTTTAAATTAATTTTAAAAAGGGGAAAAGAACAAAGAACAATGGGACAAATGGAAAATTAATGGGAAGATGACTGGTTTAAACCAAAACTTGTAATATTGATAATTACATTAAAGGTAAATGGTCTAAACAATCCAAGTAAAAGGTAAAGACTGTTAGACTGGTTTAAAAAAAAAAAAAAGATCCTATTGTATTCAGTCTACAAAAAGCCCACTTCGAACATAAGTAAGACACAAATAAAGTGATGGAAACAAGATATACCATGTAATCAATAGAATAAAGCTGGAGTGGTTATATTAATAGACCTCACCATAAGGAATATTACCATGGATAAAGAGACATGATGTAAAGACAAAAGGGTCAATTCATTATGAGAACATAACAGTCCTAAATGTATGTACCTAATAACAGAGATTCAACATAATTAAAGCAAAAACCTATTGTAACTGAAAAGAAAAACAGAAAAATTCACAAGCATAGCTAGAGGCTTTCAATACTACTCTCTCAACAGAACAGGTAGACAGAAAATCAGTAAGGCTCCAGAAGACTTGAACACCATCAATAAATCTGACCTAAGTAGCATTTATAGAACATTCCACCAAATAGCAAAATATCTCTTCAAGAGCACATGGAACATTCACCATAGTAAGACCATATACAGGATGAGAATCACATCTCAAAAATGTAAAATTTGATTTTTTTTACAAAGTATGTTTTCTGATCACAACAGAATTAAACTAGACTTCAGTAACAAAAATATGTGAAAAAGATGCAAATACGTGGAACTTACCTCTAAATAATCCATGAGCCAAAGAAGAAAATCAGAAAGAAAAACAAAAAATACTGATGCAATGAAAATGAAAACACAACTTATCAAAACGTGGAGACAGGCCCTGTAGTAGTTGGGCCTGCTGACGTTGAGACAGGAGCACTGAAGAAACCCTCCCACATTCCAGGCCCCACATTAAGCATAGGTAAGAATTTGATGTCTGTGAATGTTCAGATCACCTCCTATTTATTGCTTCAGTGAGGGGAGGAACCTGCCCCTCAAAACAGTATCAGATGGCCAGGACGTACAACACACGACACTGAAGACAAAACAGAGGAGTCTGACTGGTTTATTAGTCACAGATACTCACAGTCCAGGGGAAGATGACACCATGTAGGGCCACAGCGAGTCACTAGGGGCTGCGGAAGTGAGGTTCTGTGTAACAAGAGGGTGAGGTGTGCCCTGGTTCTGAAGAGAGTTCCCAGGGGAAGATGTGACTGGCCTGTCTCAGTAATTCTGCAGGCTAGCAGGGAAGTGAAACCCATGAGGTTGAAGGCTGCGGGGGAGCTGGAACTTGGCAGGTGGGGAGTCTTTCCTGCTGGTGAAGGATATATTTGGCAAAAGGAGTGGAACTCACAGTGAAGTTTTTGTGGCCCAGTGAGGCTCAAAGATATCAAGGCAGCACATGAAATTTTTGGTTAGGCCTTCCAATACAGCGGTACCCTGAAGGTAAACAGAACAACCACCAAATCCAAACCCGGTCCAACTACAGATTAGATTAATATATTAAAGGACTGGGTTTAAAAGGTAAGACAGCACACATGAATAGATAGGGATTTAAACAGAGAAAAGCATAAAAAAGAAAACATAGGGGCGCCTGGGTGGCTCGGTCGGTTGAGTGTCTGACTTCAGCTCAGGTCATGATCTCACACTCCCTGAGTTCAAGCCCTGCATCGGGCTCTGTGCTGACAGCTCAGAGCCTGGAGCCTGTTTCAGATTCTGTGTCTCCCTCTCTCTGTGACCCTCCCCCATTCATGCTCTGTTTCTCTCTGTCTCAAAAATAAATAAAACGTTTAAAAAAAAAATTAAAAAAAAAAAAAGAAAACATAAATGTTAGCAAAATATGCTAACATATTTGAAGAATTCCTTTAAGAAGTTTATCAGTATACTGGACATGGCAGAGAAAATTAGTGCACTGAAAAATAGATCAATCTAAATTATAAATTGTACAAACTAATACACAAAGAGTAAACCTTAGTTCTCAGAAATTCATTAAAATAATTACAAAGAAAAATATACCCAGGTGCATTGTAGTAATAATAAAACTGCTATTAAACAAACAAACAAAACCCAAAACTGAAGGTAAAGACAAAATCTTGAGCACAAAGAAAAAGAAACATTCACATACGTAAGAACTTCTCATCAGAAACTACGTAAGCCAGATAGAGATACACCTTTAGAGCACTGAAAGAGAAAAAGAAAAACAAATGAATTCTACAAAGAATACTATTTTTGGGGTGTCTGGGTGACTCAGTCGGTTAAGCATTCGACTTTGGCTCAGGTCATGATTTCACAGTTTTTAAGTTCGAGCCCCACGTCGGGCTCTGCTGACAGCTCAGAGCCTGGAGCCTGCTTTGGATTCTGTGTCTCCCTCTCTCTCTCTGCCCCTCTCCCGCTCGCTCACACTCAGTCTCTCTCTCTCTCTCAAAAATAAACAAACATAAAAAAAAAAAAAGAAAAAGAATAACATTTTTGTTAAAGAGGACAGGAAGACAAATTTAAGATAAGGCTAAAATCACTGTCAGCTAAGTACACTCTCAACAAATGATTACAAGAAAAGTTTCAACCTTAAAAAGATACTAGGAAAAGACAAAGCACTTCAGCACAAAGCAAGCTGAAGAAAGGAAATGACAAACATAAAAGTGGAAGTTAATGAAACAAACAAACAACAACAAAAATCAAGCAAGCAAAAAACTGGTTCTTTGCAAAGGTCAAAAACATCGATTAAGTCCTTGCTGGACTGATGAGGAAAACTACCAGTATCAGGAATGTGAGGGGGCATCACTACAGATCCATCCCACAGATCTTCGAAGGATAATATGAAATTAGGAACCACTTTAGAACAATAACCACTTTATAACATTTTATGACAGGAGATACCTGTCTTTGTATCCCACAGCTATGGACAATGAAAATAGCCCTGGGAGGATCAGAGTCAAATAAGAAGCTATGGCAACACAGTGGCACAAAAGATGAAGAATAACCACAGAAAAAGGATCACCAGGGAGGTAGGCTTAGCTGAGACACCTGGAACCGGCTAAGAACAAAGAAGAAGGGTAAAGGCTATCAGTGTAAGTGGGTGCCAGTGTGGTCCACAGTGGCCCGCTCTGCAGAGGAGCCTGGCAGCCACTGCCACTGAGGATCTCGAGGACCTCAACAGCCTTCATGACAGCTGCAGACTCCCTGCCATGTGCACAGCTGAGGACTCTGTAGTATTTGTTGGCGTGGACTCCAGCAGCCTATTCTGCAGAGGAAACTGACGGCTTCTGCCACTGAGGTAACCAACAGCCACTGCTGATACTGACCTCCTAGGGAGGGAGATGCTGCTCCACCCCTCCCAGATGCTGCTGTGTCCCCACCCCAGGAACAGGGCTGCCAGCCCCCATCTCCAACCCTGTGCATATCCGGGACCCCAGAACTCTGGCTGCTCCACATGCACCCACACTTCAGACCTTGGTTCCATGGTGGTTCTGCATGAGTTCACCTCTCGGTCACCGACACCGCAGGCTAGCCAGCACACCAGACCCCAGGCTGCTGTCACTCTGGGAGCATACATGCTCCGCTCCTGGTTCTGACCCAAGCTGATCCAGGCACCACTGCCATGGCAAAGGTACCCTGAAGCCAGATCCAATGCCAAGAGGGATCCCTTCGGCAATGACACACCCCATGGGGGAGAAAGAGATCAGGAGATCCCCAGCAGCCTTCACTGCCACTGCAGACACCCAGAGAATGGGCCGTTGAGGACCCCTGCAATCTCAACCGACAACTGACCTCAGCAGATGGAACTGAATGTACACTATGCTGATGGGCCTTCCCAAGAGCTGGAACCATCATACACAAGCTTCCCACACCCTTGTATCCACGGCAGGCGAAGGTCTCTCCCTCCCCACTGAAACCAGTCTGTAAAGTCTGGTAGAGGTGACTGATCAGTCAAATGCACAAACATCAGCACAAAGCTATAAGAAATACGAAGGTAAGGAAGCATGACATCACCAAAGAAACACAGTAATCTTCCAGCAACTGACCCCAAAGAAATGGAGAGCTATGATTTCCTGATAAAAATTTCAAAATCATGGTTTTAAGGAAGCTCAGTGAGCTCCAGGAAAATACAGATGACAGGGCGGGCCTATGCCGGCGGTCTCCATCTTGTTCTGTGTCCTTCACCTTGACCACACCTCCTCCCCTTGAGCACCCCCCCCCCACCTGCCTAACAGGACTCGGACCCTTCCCCAGCCAATCGGCTGAGGCCACAGCCATTACCTCACCAACTGCCCCTAGGCCCCAATAAAACCTTTGTCCTTTTGAAACTCACTCTCTCTCCCTGGTATCTCACAGCTGCGTCGGTGCAGGTAGGGGATTGAGCTCGAGCTAGCTCGAATAAAGGCTCTTTTGCTTTTACATCGGACTCGGCTCCCTAGTGTAGTGGTCTTTGGGGATCACGAATTCTGGGCATAACAACAGATAGAACTGAAATCAGGACATAGACCCCAATACCAGGAAAACAATACACAAAATAAGTTCAACAGAGAGAAAGAAATCATAAAACAAACAAACACAAGTTCTAAAACTGAAGAATACAATGAGAAATGTAATATGGAACATCAATAATGGACATTTGTGAACTCAAAAACAGGTCATTAGAAATTATCCAGTCAGAGTGAAAAGAAGAAAAATGAAGGAAAAAGAGTATATCTAGTCAGTAGAAGGAAGGAAACAATAAAGGTCAAAGCAGAAATAAATGAAGTATAAACTAGAAAAACAAAAGATCAATGAAACTAAGAGTTCCTTTTTTGGAAAGTTAAAACCAAACTGACAAACTTTAACGAGTCTAAAAAAAGAGAGAGAAGACTGAAATAAATAAAATCAGAAAGGAGAATCAGAGGAGACGTTATACCTGATACTGCAGAAATAAGAAGGAATATAAGAGACTGCTATTCACAATTATACACCAACGAACTGGATAATCTAGAAAGGATAATTGTCCTAGGAAGTTATCAATGGACTTCTCAAATAGAAATTTCCCCATTTCAAAGAGATTAAAAGCTTAATTAAAGAGAGCAATTCCATACATACAAAGACAAAAGGAAGTACATAAAAGTAGGCCAGATTATCTAGTATTTAAAATGCAAGTGAGAAACTATGTATCATTAAGAGGAGTCAAGGACGGACCCATAAAGCAAATTTTCCATACTGCTTGCTACAGGTTGTTTCCATATTAAAGGACCACATCAAACTCAGGCTCAACAATTAGTAAGATAACTAGAAAAATATAGAAGGTCCAAAGGAGAGCAACAAACTTAAAGCAGACCTCAGAAATATTTTGTGCAAATGGTTAGAAAAGCCATCCATATTTTAAACTTGGAATTCAGAGCCTCCTGATCCCAGGTTTTATAATTGCTTCCCAGAACAAATGTCAATTTCTCTCTCTGCAAGACTAGCCTTCATTCTATGTTGAGCGGATAAACATTACTATGTTGCAAGCTTGCTAAATGAAAACTTTAAGGTTTACCAGCTTTTTAACAAAGATAAAATATTCCCATCCAACATTTTAGGTGCAGTTTTCTACTTACAAAGTCTTGACGTATGTCATTGAAGTCTTTGCCATATTTTTCCAGTGCCTCTTCAAATAAACTAGCTTCAGAAGCTGACCACTCTTCCATTTCATCTCTGCATAAAACAGGCCCTCCAAGCGGTACTAAGACACTAATTGCACTGCTTAAATCATAGCTGTGCCTATACAATGTATCCATAGCATGAAACTGAAGAAAACAAACAAAATGGAGAGAAAAGATCAGTCAGAAATGCAAACTTGCCAGATTATTTAAGAACAGGAATACTAAAATGCATGATGCACTGAATTAACACTAATATACGTAGGTGTTTATTTTTTAAGTAACAAAATTAAGAAAAAATTTAAAAAACAGATTACCTATTTAAAATGTCATTTACTGATTTAAGAAAATGTTGATTTATAAGGTGTGTATTTAAAAAAATGCATTCATTTGTTACAGTAACCTAACCATGAAAATCCAGGGCCTCTGGGCACAGGTATTAACTGGGAAGCCAGTAAGTTTCACCATCCTTTCAGTTAAAAGTGCCAGAATCGCTTCACCTATTATACAGGGTTGTCACAGCCTTCCTTGACAAGGGAATAATAGATTATGTATCAGACAGAGAAAAAATATTCCCAGGTTGGATTAAGACAATGATGCACTAAGAACGAGAGTTACAGAAAACAATGGAATTGAGAATCAGGGTGACAAAACAAAACTACACATCCATGTTACACAAACAAAACAAAACGCATATCCATGCAGAATCAGTAACTGGTTGAGATCTTCTAAGACCAAGAACAGATGACTAGGCTTGCTTGAATCAGCTAGGCTGGCATGGGTTTCCTACATATTTCAGGAGAGAATGATATAAAGAGTAATTTGAAACGAGGAAAAGATAGATTAGGATAATATACCTGTTTTTGTGCAAAAGTACCTTGGGTCTGGCTTATTTAAAACACATTCTTCTTCCCATCAGAAGCTGTGAAGAAACTTAGGTTCCAAAACTTTAAACTTTGAAAAACCTGTGATGGTATTTCTACCGGAGAACCAGAAATTCATTCATAACATATACGCACATTTGTATATGTGGAAGGAAAACTGCAGAACAGGGTGACTGGCTCTGCTGTGTCTGGATAAGCATGGAGGTGTGGCCCAGAATTGGTCGGCAAGGTGACCAAATCCTTACCAAGTGAGGACTAGTTCTATTAAACTTTCTAACTTATGGGGGCACCTGGGTGACTCAGTCGGTTGAGCGTCTGACTTTGGCTCAGGTCATGATCTCACGGTTCGTGAGTTCAAGCCCCACATCTGGCTCTGCGCTGACAGCTCAGAGACTGCAGCCTGCTTCGGATTCTGTGTCTCCCCCTCTCTCTGCCCCTTACGCCCACTCACGCGAGCGCGCGCGCGCTCTCTCTCTCTCTCTCTCTCGCTCTCTCAAAACTAAACATTAAAAAAAAAATTTTTTTTTTAACTTTCTACCATATGAAAGCCAAGTCCTGCACCTTGTACACAGTATCTACCGATATTAAAATTTTCACAAATGGGGATAGTATCACATCCATGTGGCAACATGTCTCTTAAAATTTAGCTGGTGAGTTCCCTACTACTCATACAGGAGTATAAAATAAACTCAAATATCAACAAACACCTGTTAAAGAGAAAAAATCACTGGCTACAGTATGCATTAAAAAGACCTATTTATACTGTGATACATTAAGACACTGAATATGAATTTGTTGACAGAACTAAAGGTGGGATTCAGGACATACAGACATGTTTAAGGTACAGTACCTAACTGCTTTAATAAGGATTAACATCTCTCTTAAATAAATCACTGGATTCTACAAAACAAAAGCAAGCAGGAACCTCATTATCTGTTCCTTAGTCATAATCACAGCTAGGACCACTGATCACGTATAGTCTTTTGCTGTATGTGTCACAATCATGGAATAACTTCAATTTTTAAGTGAATTTCTTCTCACCTTTCCACAACAACGGTTACAAAAATGTTAGAATTTTTGATCTTTGGATCTTTACTCTTTGCCTGTGCTCTGCAAACTTCATAATCAACGAAACCCCACTTTTCTAACTAAACTTCTCACTTGACAGACTCATCAGTTTCACTGTACTGTGCACTGTTAAATAAGTTTACATCATTCTTGAAATTATTTAGTTCCTAGATAAGTGATCTACAAAAATGAAAGCAAAGTTCAATAGCACAGGGATCCCTTCAATTAATAATATATTACTATAAACAGTTATTTTTGAAACTAAATTTACAATGGATAACAAAACTGAAGATTAAATGGTATTCAAAATCAATAATTATACAAATTAACTCTGCTGCTGACATTCCTCAAGAGGTAGTAGTTCTTATAATTAACAGGTGCTCTGAAACCCAAAGTCACAAGACTAAATGAGTGTTTCTCAGCTGATATTATAGCAGCCACTCAAAGCATAAAAGGATCTTCGTTCTTTTGTTCACACGAGGTGATGAAAAGGCTTCTCTTACAGGCACTTTTACAAATGATGATAGGCTATTATCTCATAGAGTTTCAAAGAACCGAAGTAACATCACAGGCTTTATAAGTGATTATGACCCAAATCTGAAGTGAATAGATTGTTTTAATGATTCTGTTCCTCACGGAGTGTGTCTTACTGGACACCGAAGTAAGCAATGGCTTTCGGAAGACTAACCCCTGCACTGTCACAAATCAAGTGGAAAGAATGGGTCCAACTTATAGGCAACTGGAGGCTATGAAACCCCCAGAGTCCAATTTGAAACGCAGCCCGGAGGAGAGCGCTGTCATGATCAGTATGCGTAGAAAAAAATCTACATCCCATCAGACGTATGCACTATGGAATTCCCAGGGAATAATTTTATTTAAATTGATGACCAAATTCATAAAGGAAACCAGAGGACCACATTATGGGCTAGAAGTCCATATTAACTCCATCTTTCTGACACACATAGGAGGCTCCTTCTGAATGGACTTTTACGGAGTTCAACATCACGCTAAAAAGCTGTAAGCAAAACACAGAATCTACCTTCTATAACATAACAGACAACATCAAGTGAAGACTCTCAGAAATAGGCTAACACAAGACATAGGAGTCTGACATCTGACTCACGGTTTATCAGTAAGATAACAACAATTCCAAGCGCTAGACATGTAAGAGAACACACTGGAAGATTCCGTTTATATGAACTTTGAGAAAAGTAACAATCACTGGTGAGAGAAGTCAGAATAATGATTCCCTCAGAAGGAGGGGGCAATCTGACTGGGAAGAGGCATGAGGGAATCTTTTGGGATTCTGGTAAAGTTCTTTAGATCTGGGTGGTCGATTACATGAATGTATACATATACACAAGTTTGCAAACGATGCACCTGAGTGTACTGAATACACTTTACTGTGTATACGCCTCAATTTAAAGTAACACAAAGAATTTAAGGAGTAAATGTAAAACAACAGAAAGTCTTCCCTCCAGATAAATACAAAGATACCGTGTTTTCAATAGAGATACAGATACACACAAGATCCATTCAAATCTAAATTTAAAAAATCATAAGAACTCAGCACAAGCTGTTCTCTCTGCCAAATAGTGGTGAAGGTGTTGTCATATTTCATCTCATTCATAACAGATGGAGATGACAAACAGAAGTATTTTCGGAGGAAGACTGACAACGAAAGCTCGGCAGTGAAATTCTCATCCTTCGCTCATTAAGTACAATCACACAACGGTAGACTGGATTATTATTCAGCAAATATTCACTCCCTCCCCTGGGCCTTCACAGAAGAGGAGTCTTCCACTCCACTGATGTGGAGCCTGGCCACGTGACCTGACTGGCAGATAAGATGTTCAAGATACGTGACAGAACAGAGCCCTGGCATGTGTTTGCATATCTAGGTTTGCCCTCTTGAGCTACTGGCTTTTGTCACCAGAGGAGGAGATACACATGGAGCAGATCTGGACTCACACTGTAGTTTGGCACCTAAATTGGCCCAGTCTAGTTCAGCAGAATCCTAGACAATCTGCAAAGGAGTATATAAGAAATTAATGCTTGTTGTTATAAGCCACTGAAATACTAGGCAGTGTAACAGATACTGTGTTTTTCCTTTTGAGAGTAAAGAACTTACTCACTCCGTGCTAGATGTGCTATCAGCAGACACCCTCAGCTGTCACCTTTGGAATGAATTCAATTCAAGAAAGAATCATCACCCAAGATCATGCCCTTTTCCTGGCACAGCCTTTATCCGATGATGCAGGGGTATACAGGCTCAGCCTGTCACCCGGATTTGGGACAACTCTTCGAAGTGTCCCGTGGAGTCGGCGGAGGCTTCAGGTATCATAGCCCACTTTCTTCCTCAGTTCAATCCTGCCTCCATCCCTCCTCTTCCACAGTTTTTTTTTTTTTTTCTTAAATTTTTTAATGTTTATTTTTGAGAGAGAGAGAGAGAGAGAGAACGAACAAACAGGGGAGGGGCAGAGGGAGAGGGAGACACAGAATCTGAAGCAGGCTCTAGGCTCTGAGCTGTCAGCACAGAGTCCGACGTGGGGCTCAAACTCACAAAACAGGAGATCATGACCTGAGCCAAAGTTGGACGTTTAACCAACTGAGCCACGAGGCACCCCCCACAGGTTTTGATTCCTAATAAATTTCCTACATACAAATCTCTATCTTAGCCTGTTTCTCAGAAACCCAGCATGTAACATGTAGCTTTATTTTGACAACAGCTAACTGATATACATACATATTCAATCCTAACTATTGATTTGGTCAGAATGTTACAAAAACTTTGCATGTGTACCTCCAGCACAAATTATAGCATTCAGAACACTAAATCTATTTCAAAATTAATGAGCATATGGTTTTTCCCAAGCAGAAGGTGAATATAAACTCTCAGGAGTAAACCACAAACCATGATCAAGGCAAAACATTTTATATATATGTAAAAGAGAAGTATGCCATGCATTCTCAAGTTTTGCTTCAATGCACAGTATTCAAAACAAAATCCCTCATTCATCATCAAATTTGTTAAGACTTAGTTGTCATTCACTCAAATCAATCTACAGGACACCCTGAGTCATGTCCTCATGTGTAATTCAGACCTTTTGATTATCACAAGAAAGCTACGGGGCTAGTAAGCCACTGTAACCCCATGGCCCTAAATGTCCTTTGCATGAGCAGAACTGAAAATTCTTCCCCCCTGGCTCTGATTCTAGACACAAACCAGACAAATACAGTAAAACCTTGGATTGTGAGTAACTGGTTCTACGCGTGTTCTGCAAGACAAGAAAACATTTCTAATAAATTTTAACTTGATCAACGAACATTGTCTTGCAAAATGAGTAGTACATGATGCTGAATGTCACACAATCACAACTGGGCCAATGGTTCTTTCTTCCCTCTCTCTCTCTCGCTCTGTCTCTCTCTCTGCAGGATTGTGGATGATTGTCTCCCATGCTTGGATGCTTGGTCTCAGGCCACAGTGTTTGGCAGAAAGCAGTGATTTTTCAGAACATTGGAAGGTGCCCACAGCTGGCAACAGTGTATTTTTTGTCACTTCAAAGCACCTCTGGACAGTCCTCTGCTTTTCCATCCAAGAGTAAGCTTAGCAATGCCATGCTTCATTCTAGGTCAGGCCGCCTGCAGATATAGACCCTTTCCTCTGCTGCCTTATTGCCAGTCACATTAAATACAGTATATGACAAGAGAGTATTCATACTGTACTGCAGTCAACATCCGTTAGTGATAGTGAAAGTCGTCCTACACAATAACCTCCCCTCTGTCTTCCTCATCAGCCACGAAGGTTTTCAAAGGTAAGTATAGGCTAATTTGTTTATTCTTCTTTATATTTTATCTTTTCTTTATAATTTTATAATGATTACAGTAGTGTAATCATTTTTATATGAATATTTTGGGGTTGTGGAATGAATCATCTGAGTTTCCATTATTCCTTATAGGGAAATTCATTTTGATATACAAGTGCTTTGGATTACAAGCCTGTTTCTGGAATGAATTATGCTCACAAACCAAGGGTTTACTGTAAAACAACTATGTGAGGACACTGAAGAACAACCAATGCAAGCAAGGGGAGACTAAAATAATTCAGGTAGAATATGTATGACACGTGGGCTTCCACAATGACTTAACCTTTACCTTGATGGCATTTTCTAGACAGAACAGACAAAAACAGAAAGCTTCTTTTGCATTAGGCCATGGTAAAAGTAAGACCCATGGAGCAAAATGCTGGGGAGGATTATATTGCAGGCCCTAAAGGAAATCACAATATAGTAAAAGAATTGGCCTATGTTTCTCTGACCACAACCCCCAAGGCAATTAAGATAAACTTATGAACCTCATTTCCTTGGAAATTAACTCACAATTAAATGCAAAATTATAAAGTAAATTAGGAAATACTTAGAACCAAATGATAATGAAAATACTACATATCAAACTTTAGGACATACAGAGGTACATTTATAATCGTAAATATTGATGATGGAAAACTAGACAAAGTTGATGGGCTAAAAAATCAGTCTTAAAAAGCTGGAATGGGAGGGGTGCCTGAGAGGCTCAGTTGGTTAAGCGTCTCACTCTTAATTTTGGCTCAGGTCATGATCTCAGAGTTGGGAGACTGAACCCCACGTCAAGTCCCAACTGGGCATGGAACCTGCTTAAGATTCATACTCTCTCATTCTGTCTCTCTCCCACACACACAACCCACCCCCCCACCACCCCCCAAAAAAAAGAAAAAAAAAAAAAGCTGGAACAGGAATATCAGAGTAAAGCCTAAGATAAGTAGAAGGAGGAAAATAAACAGAAAAAAAAAAAACTAAATAGAAAACATATAATAATAAAAAAAAAAAAACCATACAGGGGCGCCTGGGTGGCTCAGTCGGTTGAATGTCCGACTTCGCCTCAGGTCATGATCTCACAGTTCGTGGGTTCGAGCCCCGCGTCGGGCTCTGTGCTGACAGATCGGAGCCTGGAGCCTGCTTTGGATTCTATGCCTCCCTCTCTCTCTGCCCCAACCCACTTGCATTCTATCTCTCTCTCAAAAATAAATAAACATTAAAAAAAAATTTTTTTTTAAAAAGGGGAGCCTGAGTGGCTCAGTCGGTTCAGAGTCTGACTTCGGCTCAGGTCATGATCTCATGGTCTGTGAGTTTGAGCCCCGTGTCAGGCTCTGTGCTAATAGCTCAGAGCCTGGAGTCTGCTTCAGATTCTGTGGCTCCCTCTCTCTCTGCCCCTCCCCCGCTCATGCTCTGTCTCTCTCTCTCTCTCTGTCAAAAATAAACATTAAAAAAATTTTTTTTAATTAAAAAAAAACATACAAAAAATCAACTCAATTAAAATCTCACTCTTTTAGATAATAAAAAAGAAAAGAAAAATCTGGCAAAACTGTCAAAAAAAATGGGAAATGACATACATAAACAATAACAATGAAAAGCTACTTATAACTGGAGACTTACCAATTTATTCTAATTAAAGAATACTCCGAAAACTTACGTTGATAAATTTGAAAAGTTAGGGTGAAATGGAAATTCTCCTGACTTAACTGACCAAAGTGGACTTAAGTAAAATAAAAACTTATTTTAATTATAAATCAAATTATAACCACAACCCAAACTAAGGGATGTTCTACAAAATAAATGGCCTGTACTTTGAAAATGCCACGTCATGAAAGACAGAAAGAATGAGGAACTGTTCTGGACTGAAAGAAATTAAAATGATATAACTAAATGCAATAAATGATTTTCAAGGGAATCTTAAAGCAGAAAAAAATTTTTTTGTTTTGTTATAATGAACATAACTGGAACAACTAGAAAATCTCACTAAAGCCTCTAGATTAGATAACAGTGCTACAGTAACATTCATTTCCTGCCTCAGTGATATACTTAGAAGGAAGAAAAATTTCATGTTTCATATGATTTACTGTAGTGGTAGTCTTATTAGTTTTAATTCTAATTTATAGCCTTGAGAACATGGACAGTACTCTTAAATTTTAAGAAAACGTGTTTTAAAAAAATTACATGGATTCTCAGTTCATCAATTTTATGCTCATTTTGAAGACTAGATTTCTAACGTAAGCTGATAAACCTAAAATTTTAATCTGAAGATTTATATATTCTGCAGACTACAATTCCTTTAAATGCTATAATGACCATGAATTGCAATCTATCCTCAAATTCCCAGTACCCTCAATGCCCTGAATGAAATAATGCAATTTCAACAGGACTCACAAATGAAGAGAATGAAATGCAGGATTAATGGCTAGCAATTTTACAAAGAATTAATATCTGAAGAATAAAATTACTGTTGGTTAAGTCAACTTTCTATTTTCAAGAAAATAAGTTACTTACTTTTTCTAAGTTTTTCTTAAAAAATTTTTATTGTAAAAATTATAGCTTGTTTTAAGGGGAAGATCTTTATTATTTTTTTAAAGTTTATTTTTGAGAGAGAAAGAGACAGAGCACAAGCAGGAGAAGGGGCAGAGAGAGAGAAGGAGACACAGAATCTTAAGCAGGCTCCAGGCCTGCATCAGCCCAAAGCCTGATGTGGGACTTGAACTTGAACCAGGAGATCATGACCTGAGCCGAAGTTGGACGCTTAACTGACTGAGCCACCGAGGCACCCTTAAGGGGAAGATCTTTATATCATATAATGAACTCCTTGTAACAATTGTATTAAAATGTATGGTCACCCATAACCTAGTGACCATATTCAAATTTGATAACCTACTACAATGACAGTAAATATGGCATGATAAAAGCCCTTTCAGACAATCAATAATGATATAAAATCAGAAGAAAGTAAATGAGATTCAACAAGATTGGGGGGAAAATATATCATTGTTATCACTATCTCAACAAACAATATTACCAAGCTCTCAACACTGTGCCACATGCTGTTCTAAATGATTTACAAGTACCACCTTGTTTAATCCTCAAGTTGATGCCACATGGTAACTCAGAGACAGACTTTTCCAGAGGCTGGGAAGAGGGTGCCAGAGATCTTGTTCAGGACACAGAGACATCACATACTCTCTCTTCCAGTGTGGCTACAGTCTCAAGAGCCAGCAAAGCCCTGTGTTTGTGAATATTAACTTAAACGAACGCACAAAAACTGTCAAACGTAATTTCTTCTGGAATGTTGAGGGAAGCTCAAAAAGATTTGTAGCATAGCAATAAATCACTTGTCTTCCACACAACCTGGGCGGTCAATTTCACGGAGAGTTTCATGCCCTCAGAAAACCCAGGCGTCCAGGAAAAACAACAATGAGGTGTGGTCTGGGGACCCACTGCAGTTCCATCAAATTCTATATTCTTGGGACAGGTACATCTGCAATTTGTAGTTATGCCTGTATACCCTCTTCTTGTCAACAGATAACCCCCTGAAGCAGCACAGATAGGTTTCATAGCATTATTCCCATTATGGATGAGGAAACTCAGGCACGGGGAGGCTACATAACTTGTAGAAGACTAAATGGATCATAAGCTATAGGTCCAGGGGGGAAAAAAAAACCCAGAGAATCATAAAAGTATATCCACTTGTACACCCATGTTCATAGCAGTATTATTCATAATAGCCAAAAGGTAGAAGGAACCTAAGTTTCTACTGAATAAACACAATGTGGTATATGCGTACGATAAAATACTATGCAGCCTTGAAAAGGAAGGAAACGATGACACATAGGACAATATGGATGAACCTGAAGACATTATGCTAAGTGAAGTCAGCACGTCACAGAAGGGCGAATACCGTGTGGTTCCCCTCAAATGAAGTACCCAGAGTAGTCAAAATCACAGCAACAGAAATTAGAATGGTGGTTGCTAAGGGCTGGGGAATAGGGAGTTGTTATTTAATGAGTACAGGGTTTCAGTTGGGGAAGACGAAAACATCCTGGTGATGGCTGCACAAGAGTGTGAATACTTAATGCGAGAGAACAATACGCTTAAAAATGGCTAAAATGGCAAATTTTTATGTTGTGTATATTTTACCACAGTTTTTAAACAAGTATGTCCAGTGCCAGAAACTTTCTATAATTCCTGGTCTTTAGACCGTGTGTGTTCAGCTCTGGTGACACAATGAAATTATTTTCAAATATATATCACTCGTAGTGATGGGATGCATTCAAAAAAGACCTATTAACATGCTAGATAACATTTTAATAGAAATAACATACTCCAATGACCTGTTTTAATAAGAACCTATTGTCTTATGTCCCAGAGAGAGAAACTAATTTATTCATTCTCAGATATTTACTGAACACCTAGTAAATATATCCCAGGAACTATGCTTGGTACTGGGAATTCAACAGTGAGGAAAAACAGGTATGGTCACTATATTGATGAATACTACAAGCTGATATGTAGGGAAGGGGAAGAAGAGAGAGATACACATTAATGAAATAATCACAAAAACAAGTGTTTAATTACAAATAATTAACATGGAGGAATGTTGTTGTGTCTCTCTCCATGAGCACACCACAAGAGTAGCCTGCCCTAGATGGATAGATTAGACACAATTTGAAAACAGATTAAGAGTCAATTAGGTGGTGGGGCACCTGGGTGGCTCAGCTGTTTAAGTGGCCAACTCTTGGTTTTGGATCAGGTCACAATCTCACTTTTTGTGGGTTCGAGCCAGCACTGGGCTCTACACTGTCAGTGCAGAGCCTGCTCAGGATTCTCTCTCCCTCTCTCTCTGCCCCTCCCCCACTAATTAGTTCTCTCTCTCTCTCTTTTTCTCTCTTTCAAAATAAATAAATAAATTTGGGGAGCCTAGGTGGCTCAGTTGGTTAAACGTCCAACTTCCACTCAGGTCATGATTTTGTGGTCCATGAGTTCAAATGCCACATCAGGCTCTGTGCTGACAGCTCAGAGCCTGGAGCCTTTTCAGATTCTGTGTCTCCCTCTTTCTCTGCCCCTCCCCTGCTCACACTCTGTCTCTGTCTCTCTCTCAAAAGTAAACAAACATTTTTTTAAAAACCCTTAAAAATAAACAAACAAATAAATAAATAAATAACAGTTAATTGCATGGGGCTGTGAGAGCATCCAAGCAAAGGGAACTAAAGCTGCAAAGGTCCTGTGGCAGGAGACAGACCACAGAATCAAAGGAAGGCTGGCTGGGGCCCAGAAGACATAGAGGAAAGGTTGGGGTACAGGACAGGGCAGACTGGCCAGGCAAACCCCCACAGCTTTTTTTGACTCTTTTAAGGATCTGGGTTTTTATCCTGAAAGCAATTAAAGGCCAGCAAAAGGATGTAAGATAGGAGACAGCAAAATAAAAATTGCATTTTAAAAAGATCAGATAGAATTAGAGATATCCCAGAATGCAGTCTTCTCCCTAGGAAATCAACACAGCCTGACCTTTCTCAGAACCAGACTCAGCATCAAAAATCCTGTTTCTAGTACTGAGTCTGTCAGAAATTAAATATGAATCTTTATAGAAGTTACTTCACCATTATCTCTAATATGATCTATCCTGGAAGATTTTTGAGGCCCCAAACAACTCAAAAAACTCTTTTTCTCAGATCTTTTCCTCCAACTTGCTTTAGTCCTCAGAGTTCAAGGAAAAGAGAAATCTAGCACTTCTTTAATTACCTGTTTTCTGAGACTGAGGCTCTGCTCTGGCGATAGCTCCCTACCAATGCACATGGCACCCTCCGCCCCGTAACAGGCCTGGCCCTCCACCAACTACCTACAGACCACTTCGGGGTTTACTGTGTTCTAGAGAATTTTGTTTCCACAATGGGGCGAAGGGAGGTCAATGTAGGTTGTAAACTGATTGTTTTTTTCTTTGCATATTGTACAAAGGACACTTTACATCTTAATGAAATGAGGGTGAAATCTAGGAAGCCTCCATGACAACTTCAGTGTTGTAACAATTATAAATCTTATCATGTTTCTTAGACTAGCAGTGTTTGAAATTCAGTCTAGCTATGATTGTAACAGGTCTCAAAATAAGGAAGTCAGACCTAGCAATCTGCAGGCATCTTAATTACCTGCTCCCAAAACATTACTGGTGATTTGACAAGTAGCATGCAGAGTCTAGGATAAACAGATGCTTCAGATTAAGAATGCTGACAGCCAGCTGCAGTCCCTTACAGGAAAAGCCACAGTGAAAATCACCTAGGACAGACCACTGGAGTTCCCACAGTTCTGTAACCGTGCCCTCTCTGCAGTAAGAAGTCTTCAGAGAAAGTCTGGTCACCTGATGGAGAAAGGTACTAACCACATCTGTATAGGTCTGAAAACACTGAAAGAAAAATAAGAACCTGACTCTCCAAATTCAACTGAATGATGAATCTAATTTTCATTTATTTTTTTAAATCTAGTTTTCATTTCATGGGACAAAACAACTTACCAGCTCTCATATGATCTTTTTTGGAAAACAATCTGCAAAACTCACATTATCAATGTACAAGTAATCAACTTTTAACCACTCCCACTCATTTCCATACAGGTGCCCCAGGATTTTATATGTTAACATCAAAGAGGAAGGCATGAAGCTACCAGGCAAAGAGGACTAAAGGTGCAGGACATGGCATCTGAAATCACAAAGTGCATCAATTTCCTCCTGCTTTTGTGACTTCTGAAAGATATCAATTTCATGGCACTGAAAGTAATCTAGACACAAGAGCCACATATAGAAAGAGTCCAAGTACAGCTGAACCTAGCGTCCGTTAGAGCAGGAAACCAAAGCATTTCAATGTTGCAGACAGAAGACCAGATCTTCAGCGCTGCCTAATCCGATGATTTTTAAAACCCAAGCCAACCCAACCCAAAAAACAATGATTTTTAAACCCAAGCCATTTTAAGGAGAGTGAAACAAAAAAGATGTAATCTGGGAGAGAGAATCTCAGGTAGGAGTCGAGAACAGATCCAAATCCTGTCTCTGAAACTGAAACCAGCTGTACAAACATGACAAACACAATTCCCTGAGCCTCTGAGTACACTTCTGCTTTAAAAAGTAACAATTACAGGGGTGGCTGGGTGGCTCAGTTGGTTAAGCGTCTGACTCTGGATTTCAGCTCAGGTCTGATACCAGGGTTGTGGGATCGAGCCCCACATCACATCGGGCTCCACGCTAAGCACAGAGCCTGCTTAATATTCTCTTTCTCCCTCTGCCTCTCTCGCCCACTCCCGCACTCTTTCTCTCTCTAAAATAAAAAGAAGCAACAATTATAGTAGTAAACAATTTAAGATGGTAGCTATAACACAAAGTGTCTTCCTAAGTGCTGAATACTAAAAGAAAAAAACCAGAAGAAATGCAAACATTGGAGGGTGTGAAAGCATCCAGCCAGAAGGAACATGTAGGCAAGTGCTGCAAAAGATAAACACAAAATGATGTTTAAACTAATTAAGGTACATAGGTTGTGTTCTCTTTAAAATGCTTCTTTTATAACCCGCCTTCACTGACAGAAACAAATACCGAATCTTTAAAAACTCTGCCCTCTTAGGGGGCACCTGGGTGGCTCAGCTGGTTACGTATTTGACTTTGGCTCAGGTCATGATCTCACAGCTCAGGACTTTGAGCCCCACATCGGGCTTTGTGCTGACAGCTCAGAGCCTGGAGCCTGCTTCGGATTCTGTCTCCCTCTTTCTCTCTCTGCTCCTCCTGAGCTCGTGCTCAGTCTCTCAAAAATAAATAAACATTTAAAATAAAATAAAGACGCTGCCTTCTTCCAAAAGAAATTCACCCGCTGTCCCACCAGTCGCCACCAGTGGGAAGCAGAGAGTTGCTGCAGCCCGAAGCAAAAGCTCACATACCTGCTCTTCACCTGTTCACACCTATCTTCAGGCAAATCAGCCCCAACTATCACAGAGCTCTGTACCATCTCAGGAACAGGTTCTCCTTTGTCACTCCTCAGAGGGTGGAGGGAATCTGCTGCACTACAACAGGGTGAGCATCCCCAGTTATAATCTGGGAAGCATTATCTCAGAAGATGAGTGTTAAACCATAAGAGAGTAGCTATGTAAGTAACAGTATATCTATACAAGGCACAATCACACAACATTAAAAAAAAAAAAAAAACTTTCCAGATTCTCATGATGATATGAAAAAGTATTTATTTTATATTGTTAGGGAATATGTGGTGGGGGAGGCAAAGTACAAAACTCTGATTTAAATGACTTCCACTATGTGTTAAAAAAAAGTTCACATGGGGGCACCTGGGTGGCTCAGCCAGTTGAGCATCCAACTTTGGCCCAGGTCATGATCTCACGATTCTTGAGTTTGAGCCCCATGTTGGGCTCTGTGCTGACAGTTTGGAGCCTGGAGCCTGCTTCAAATTCTGTGTCTCCCTGTCTCTCTGCCCCTTCCCCACTCGTGCTCTCTCTCTCTCTCAAGAATAAACATTAAAAAAAAAGAAAAAGAAAAAAAACGTTCATGTGGGGCTTATCAGCTTTTTATAATGTGGTACTTGTGCAGGGACAGATCAACAGAACAGAGGAGAAGAGATAACAAATCCAGAAGCAAGCCTAAGCATATCTAAAACCTTGAAAAAAGAGGAAGGAAGGATTACAAAATCATGAGGACAAGAAATTCAATAAAAGGTATTGAGATGACTATTTTCCATATGGAAAAAAAGACTCCTATACCTCATTCAAGTCTCAAAAATAAACTCTAGATATATTTATAATCACGAATATGAATACTATTTTTAAACTGTTAGAAAAAAACAATGACACAAGTGAAGAATGGACAAAGGATATGAATCTAAAATACAAAGAAAAACCACGAAGAGTCAATAAACAAGAAAACCTGCTTAACCTTATTAAGAAATACAAATTAAAATGAGGGAAGCATCAGGTTAGTAAAAATCTTAGTCTGAAAATACCCAATGTTGAAGCCAATGTAAGAAAATGGATGAAGACAGGAAAACACTCATTGACTGCTTGTGGGATTATAAGTTTCTACCAGGGCACCTGGGTGGCTCAGTCGGTTGTGTCTGACTGTTGATTTCGGCTCAGGTCATGATCTCACGGTTTGTGAGATCGAGCCCTGCATAGGGTTCTGCCTTAACAGGGCAGAGCCTGCTTGGGATTCTCTCTCTCCCTTCTCTCTGCCCCTCTCCATCACATGCTAGTGCACGTGTACACACACAGTCTCTCTCAAAATAAACACACATTTTAAAAATAAATACATAAGCTTATTTTTGCCTTGTGTAGAATAAGTTGGCTGTGTTTGGGCAAATCCAAAGTGAGCAGTGCCCTATGAATCACTATGAATAACTATTCCCATTCTAGTTATGCCAGAGAGTTCACATACACACTCACAAAGGGTATGTGTTGGGATTTTCAATGCAGCATTATGGGTAGTAGCAAATGAAAAATGTTTTGAAGGAGTCCAGATGTTCATCGGAAAGAGAATACATAAGTAATGTGGTGTAGTATTCCATGAAGGAGTACTACAAATACTACCCAGTGGTTAAAATGAGTGAACTAGGGGTTAAAAAAAAAAAAAAAAAAAAAAAATTAGGGGCACCTGGGTGGTTCAGTCGGTTAAGAGTCTGACTTCGGCCCAGGTCATGATCTCACAGTTCGTGAGTTCAAGCCCCGAGTCAGGCGCTGTGCTGACAGCTCAGAGCCTGGAGCCTGCTTTGGATTCTGTGTCTCTCTCACTCTCTCTGCCCCTCCCCAGCTCATACTCGCACTCTGTCTCTGTCAAAAATAAATAAACTTAAAAAAATAATAATAATAAAATAAAATAAAATAAAATAAAAATAAAATAAAATGAGTGAACTAGGTATGTGTTTATTAACATGGCTAGAGAGCAGTAAGAGGCAAAGAGCAAGATGTCACAGAGTAAATTGAAACACATGCAAAACAAACTTTATGTTGTTTTCAGACACACAAATACATAGTGGAACCAGAAAAACTAGATACACAGCAAATCTGTTATAGTGGCTGCCTCTTGACAGGAGGCAAGGGTGATGGGCATTAGAGGTACAGATAGAGGATGCAGAATAGGACTAGGGAGAGAGTATTAGAAATTGTAATTGTTTTTATAATTTTTTTTAATCCAAAGAACTAAAACACTAACATTTGTTTTGGCTGGCTCAATACATTATCCTCCGTACTGTTCTGTAATTTGCGGGTATTACTGTTCATAATACACGAAGAGTGGCTGAAAGGAAATATTACGAAATGGTAAGAATATTCCACTCTGGATAATGAGTACAAGACTTTTTTTTTTTTTTTTTGCCTGCTGCTGTACTAAATTTTGCAATTTTTCATAATAAGCATACACTAATTTTATAATTGGGAGAAAAATCTTGAACGTGGAAAAATATACAAGTGGTGATTAGATTCCACATTACTTTGGTTCGCATAAATATCTGTTGACAGGATTTTGAAGGTTTTTACAAATGTGACACTTTGTACTCTCACATCTTTGGTAAAGTACAACCTCTAAACAAGCAAAATATAAACCTACTTTGAAACCCCGAAACTTTTATAGAAAACATTAATGTACCAATGGAGAACAGAACTTGCTTCTATGAACAACATTCTAGTCTCGAAGAAAGCATAAAGAGAGGTGCTCCATGATGGCTACAGACTGTTCATGCTTTCCCCATTATCTATACTGTAAGAAAGCACTGTAAGAAACAAATTTGATGTGAATTCTGCATGAGTTTTTACATTACTGCAGGATTTCGTTGAAAGCATTTCAAACTGGAACATAATGAGAAAGTAGTAACACCTCTCACTGTATTCCATTCCATCAGAAAACAAAATTGAGGGGCACCTGGGTGGCTCAGTCGGTTGGGTGTCAACTTCAGCTCAGGTCATGATCTCACAGTTTGTGAGTTGGAGCCCCACATGGGTCTCTCTGTGCCAACAGCCTGGAGCCTGCTTCTGATTCGGAATCTCTCTCTCTCTGCCTCTCCCCTGCTCACACTCTGTCTGTCTCTCTCTCAAAAATAAACATTAAAAAATTTTAAAAAAGGGAGCACCTGGATGGCTCAGTCGGTTAAGCCTCCAACTTCAGCTCAGGTCATGATCTCGCGGTCCATGAGTTCGAGCCCCGCGTCGGGCTCTGTGCTGACAGCTCAGAGCCTGGAGCCTGTTTCAGATTCTGTGTCTCCCTCTCTCTGACCCTCCCCCATTCATGCTCTGTCTCTGCCTCAAAAATAAACAAATGTTAAAAAAAATTAAAAACAACAACAACAACAACAAAATTGAGACTTTTAGGAGTGGACTTGAGGAAACCTGTCATGAGGTACTGAGTGCCGGTATCCTAAGTAACAAGATTTGGATTAGCATTGAAGTACCTGAGACAGAAAAGAGTGGTCAGATTTTGGATATATTTTGGGGAGAGAAATTCCAGCACTTTTTGATGCATTTTATTTGGCAATGATTATGGCCTGAAGAGGTGAAAGGAAAACATGATTGGAAAATGTATTTCTTTATACTATAAAACTCTGATAAATTTAACAGAAAAAAAAATTATTGCTCACGTTTTTCTGCATACACTGGGCAAGACTGCATTTGTAGTCATCATCAACAGAGCATAGTAATAACTTCTTTTTTTTAGTTTATTTGTAACATTTATTCATTTTTTGAGAGACAGAGGGAGACAGAGCGTGAGTGAGGGAGGGACAGAGAGAGAGAGGGAGACACAGAATCCGAAGCAGGCTCCAGGCTCTGAGCTGTCAGCACAGAGCCCGACAAGGGTCTCAAACTCATGAACTGCGAGATCATGACCTGAGCTGAAGTTGGACACTTAACTGATTGAGCCACCCAAGTGCCCCTTTTTTTGGTCTATTTTGAGATAGAGTGAGAGAGTAAGAGAGAGAGAGAGCAAGAGAGCGCAAGCGGGGGAGGGGTGGAGAGAGACTGGATGTGAGCTCAAACTCACAAACCATGAGATCATGACCTAACCCAAAATCAAGAGTCGGACACTTAACTGACTAAGCCATACAGGCACCCCCACAGTAATGACTTTAAAGAGAATACCTAGATGGGAATGCAAGCTGGTGCAGCCGCTCTGGAAAATAGTATGGAGGTTCCTCAAAATACTAAACATAGAACTACCCTACGACCCAGCAATTGCACTACTAGGCATTTATCCAAGGGATACAGGTGTGTTGTTTCGAAGGGACACATGCACCCCCATGTTTATAGCAGCACTATGCACAATAGCCAAAGTACGGAAAGAGCCCAAGTGTCCATCGATGGATGAATGGATAAAGGAGATGTGGTATATATATTCAATGGAGTATCACTTGGCAATCAAAAAGAATGAAATCTTGCCATTTGCAACTACGTGGATGGAACTGGAAGGTATTATGCTAAGTGAAATTAGTCAGAGAAAGACAAAAATCATGACTTCACTCCTATGAGGACTTTAAGAGACAAAACAGATGAACATAAGGGAAGGGAAACAAAAATAATATACAAACAGGGAGGGGGACAAAACAGAACAGACTCATAAATATGGAGAACAAACTGAGGGTTATGGGAGGGGTTGTGGGAGGGGGGATGGGCTAAATGGGTAAGGAGCACTAAGGAATCTACTCCTGAAATCATTGTTGCACTATATGCTAATTTGGAAGTAAATTTTAAAAAATAAAAAATTAAAAAAAAAAGAGAGAATACGTAGAAACTAGTATTCAAAAGAGACAGGATGGATAACATAGTGTCATGAGTTATGGTGTATCCAGCATTAAATAAATAGCTGCAGAGGCAAGAAGATCTACATTATTTATAATAAAGCAGCTGTGAAGAGATATGGTATTATGAAAAGAAAAAACAAACTGTAACTTTTATTACGTGTAATGGATATCGGTCAAATAACCTCACCAAAACTCAGTTTTCTCATCTGTAAAATGAGCACGTTATCGTGCTTTCTCAAAAGGCTGTGGCAATCATATACAGAAAGTAACTTCAATCGGCAAACATCTGGGGCGCCTGGGTGCCTCAGTCGGTTAAGCATCCGACTTAGGTTCAGGTGATGATCTCGTGGTTCATGGGTTTGAGCCCCACACTGGGCTCTCTGCTGTCAGCACACAGCCTGCTTTGGGTCTTCTGTCCCCTTCTCTTTCTGCCCCTCTCCCACTCATACGTCCTCTCAAAAATAAACGTTTAGAGAAAAAAAGAGTTCCTTCTCACATTAAAAACTGTAAAGCATTATATTTGATACACAACGATTTAAGTACATAGATAGAATATGAGGAAAAAAGCATACAAGTGAAACGAGATGGGTCAGAATGTTTTCCCCAGAATATTTTTTTATTGTTTCACACCTATTCCATCAGCAGCCATTCATATTCGTCGCAGCTCACAAACATAAGTGGTGACTTAGGATGAGACACTCTACCCCCAGTTAACCAATCAGCCAAGTCAAATCAACCTAGCAGTCAGCAGGGCTAAGAGCCAGAAAGCTCTTTCAACAGAAAGCTCTCCCATCCATAACACTGCTATACTGGCTTTAAAATTAAAGTAGCAGAGGGAATAATAACCCCTAAATTTCAAAAAGCATCTTACCAGGGTGATGTCTCGAGAAGCTGCAGCTGCGCTCATATGCAAACTAGGCTGCCTCACAGAACTGCTGCAATCAAGGGCTCGAGCAAACGTCCCAACAGCACTGAATAATCCACAAAAACAAAGAAGAAAAATTAAGGCAACATTATTTTTTTATACTTAAAAAAACACATTTGGGTAGTGCGTGAAAATTGTAAAAGTCAGTGCTAAGGATCCAGGGGCTGCGAGCTGAGGTCTGAGTGTGAGTCTCAGCCTTGTCTGCAATGGGCGTGTGGCGCCTTGGACGAGATGCCTCAGTTTCTTCCTGTGTAGAGAACAGTGGTGGCCAAGAAGCGCACTACGTTTGTCTCTGCTACAGTTCTTTTTTGGGGCGGGGGGGGGGGGGAGCTCGTTTCCTTCTTGCTCTTGGTGTGGTCATTTAGGGAGGATACCCCGGAGGGGACTGCACTAGGCAATCTGCCTCGGGGACTTAAGAGAGAGGGGACAGCACACTACGAAACCAAACCTCTTAAGCATCTAGCAGTCTCAGAAAGTCATCATTCCTGAGTGTACTGGCCTCCAAGAGAGGAGGTAATCCCCTAAACAGGCAGTGGGGAATTATTTCCCATGTCCTTTTATGGTTGGGGCTCATCTTGGTCAAGACTTTTCTTTACACAGGAAAACAGGTAAATTTACACAGGTAAATAACAAATATAGCTGTCAGGTGGGTATGTGCTATGGAGAAGAAAAAGAAGAAAAAAAAGAAAAGTCAAACAAGTTCTTAGATGTTTGAGAATCAAATATCCAATGAAAAGTATTTTCTTTAAGATTTAAGCATTGACAAGCCAATTAACTATATATGGGTCATTATAATGAAATTGAGAAAAAGTGATTTGTGTGCCATAAAGAAGGGAAAGATCTATCATGAAATGCCATGGAGCAACCAATTTGGTATTCAACTGTGCTCAAAAAATGAGCCGTAAGTGAGCTGCAGAGTTTGACTATTACTGCAAAACAAGTTCTGACCACTTTGTTTTAGCCTAAATTGTGAAATCCCAGGAACATTTTTACCTTGAAATGAGGTATCATCAATTGCAGCAATTCTTCCTATAAATAGGGCTCAAGATGTAATAGACTTCCACTTAAAAAACAAAACAATTACCACAACACTTTTTTTCACTTAATGATTTAGAAGGCCTTCCCATAAAGCGTGAAATAAACATTTAGACCTGCTGCTTGTTGTATTTCATTTTATTTTGTTATTATTTTAATTTCTTCTCTCCCTTTGTTGTGTTTTAAGCATGTTAGCTGAGGAAAATTTTTTAATGTTCTGATTAACATAGAACACACACGCATAAAAACACACATTGCACAGCTATGCAGTAACCGCAAGGTGAAGCCATCCATGTCACTAACACCCAGCTCAGGGTACAGCAACCGCACCCCAGTAGACTCCTCCTGCTCCTTCCCAATCTGTCTTCTCTCCTTCGTCCCAAAAGAGAACCACCATCATGGATTCTAACATCATGGGTTAGTTTTGCTCATTTGAAAACTTAACAGAAGCACATACTATGTACTCTTTTCACATGCAGTTTCTTCTGTTCAAAATTATGTCTGTGGGCTCACCCACACTACTGGTTATAGAGGCGTTCATTCATTTTCCTTGCTATGGAGCATTCCTTTCTATGATGCCCCCTCCCCCTCTGTTGTTGATGGACATCAATGGCCAGTTTGGGGCTACTCTGGGTAGTGCCATGAATGCCATCTGTATATGCGACTTTTGGTGCACAGGTGTATGTATGCAATTCTGCTGAGTATACAGTCAGGAGTGAAACTCAAAGGATGTGTGTGTAGGTCAGATGAGAGCAAAGTGGTTATACCAACTTACACTCGCACCACCACAACAGCAGGGTGCTGGCTGCTCTACCTCTTTACCAATGTTTGGCACTTTCAAATTTTCACCATTCTGGTGGAATGTGCAGTGGTATTTGATTATGGTCTTAATTTGCATTTTAGACCATTTAAAAAAACAAAAACAAAAATGGAGGGGGCGCCTGGGTGGCTCAATTGGTTGAACATCTGACTCTTGATTTCAGCTCAGGTCATGATCTCAGAGTCCTGGGATCAAGCCCCACATCGGGCTCTGTGCTGAGCATCCAGCCAGCTTAAGATTCTCTCTCTCTAGGGGCACCGGGGTGGCTTAGTCAGTTGAGTGGCTGGCTTCAGCTCAGGTCATGACCTTGTGGCCCATGAATTTGAGCCCCGCGTCAGGCTCTGTGCTGACAGCTCAGAGTCTGGATCCTGCTTCAGATTCTGTGTCTCCCTCTCTCTCTCTCTGCCCTTCCCCGACTCCACTCTGTTTCTCTTTCTCTCTCTCTCTCAAAAATGAATAAATGTTAAAAAAAAAAAAAAATTAAAGATTCTCTTTCTCTAAAAAAAGAAAAAAAAGTGAAAAAGGCACCAGGTGCATCTCCTTGGTGTCTTTCATGCTGGCTTGAAGAAAAAAGGAAAAAACAAAACCAAATTTGAAACTGCAATGTCTACTAAATAATCCCAGATCTGGGTAACCTGCCTGGAGTCTAGGCCAGCGGCTCCACCAAGGATTCATTTCCACTCTCAAATCTTCCATCTCCTCGATCTACTGACTGGCTTCCCCAGCAATGTACGTCAGGTCTCCATCCGAGCACCAGTGGCTAGGTGTCTGAGTGCTGGAGTCCAAACGCCTGGCTGCTGACATGACGTGTGACTTCCATGGTGCCAGGCACCATGAACAGTGCTGTCACGTCAACTGTGCTGTCATGTCAGGGTGCGCTGAGACCCTTTTATCCTTTGGGTCATGAAGAAAGTTCAACAGAAAATTAGAGAACATAATGGAGACCCTTGTGATCACATCTGTATCTACTGGGTTCTAATATTTTGCCAGACTTGATTCATTGTTTAAGGAAATAAATATTAGAAATGTTGTTAGAGCCTCCTATACACATCTCCCACATCATACATACACATGACATACATATTCATCTATATGGCCATTAATGAAAACATGGTTTGTTCATGGTACAACTTTTTAAGTGATCATACTGTGTGTATCCTCACTCAACATTAGTTTTGAGATTTATCACTTTGCTATACATCCCTCGAATTCATTTTCATTATTGAATATACTTCATTTCACTTACCAAGTGCTTGTTGACATATTCTTAGGGTTTTTTTCCCCCAATTTTCCACTATTTACACTGCTATGATACACTCACTTACTTGCTGCTTTGCAGTAACTCCGCCATGAATATCATTTACTTTTATAATTGAAACAATAAAAATACATTTTTGTCCCATTCATTTTCTCAAAGGGTGTGTGGTGGGTCAAGTGCAGGAGAGCCAGCCAGTCAGGCAGCCAGGCTTAAGGCTCTCAAAGAAAGTTATACGCTTAGCAACAGGCCCTCCTCATACGTGGGTGCAGTAAGAGGAAGGCAAGATGCACATCATTATGGACACCTGAACAATCCCCATCTAGCGTGAAAGAGATAACTGCTTTAATTAAAGATATGGGGATTCAGGTGATGAATTTCATCTTCATACTGTTCTGTAGTGCCCAAAGTTTTACCAGAAGAAATTATTTTCTTAATCGGTAAATTAATAAATATATTTTCAAACAAAAACTAACAATCATACTTAGGAGGTGGTATGATATATATTTCGGCTTTCTTACTTAACTAGAAAAAGAATACAACCAATGGAAAAGGTAGAATACAAAGAAAGAAACATACATACACCTATAAATTCTTACAAAAAGAAATTTCTTGGAGTTGGGGGTGGTACAGTTGGTTTAAATGCCCAACTCTTGATCTCAGCTCAGGTCACGATCTCACAGTTCGTGAGTTTGAGCCTCGCATCGGGCTGTGTGCTGACCCTGCTTAGATTCTCTCTCTCTCTCCCTCTTTTTCTCTCTCTGCCACGCCCCCGTTTGTGCGCACGCGCTGTCAAGTAAAATGAACAAACTTAAAAAAAAGAAAAATGTTTAAAAAAAGAAATTTCTTGACTCAACAGTGCCATACTTACCGTGCTACAACTAAAAACTGGTCAATCTGTCGATCTGTAAGTGGGCTATTTGGATCCCAGACTTTAACTTCCAATTTGGACTGTTCCCTCTCATCTGATTCTCCTGTCCGAGAACAAAGGAAATGGAGTCTTGTTACTTAACAAGGCAACCGTTGCATTCCGTCGAGGACTGTGGGCACTACCACGTTCAAAATTTGGTACATTCTTTCAGCAGATGGACAACATTTTGTAAAGTGAACACTGATAATAATACAACGAAACCAACCGCAGCAGATCTTCGTTTAGTTAGTAGCATGTATTTCCTGAGTACTTGCATGTGTGAGGCACTAAACCTCATGCTGAGGGATATAAAAACAAAACAAAAAGCATGCCTGCTATGAGACGCCTTCAGCACGCCTGCTATGAGACGCTTTCACTGGTAAAACTAACACATAAGTAACTATGATACAAACGAAAAGAACGTGTCATAAGGACATACAGAAAAGGCTGTAAAATTCTGACAATGAGAGGAATCACTTCAGACAAGCTAGGGAATGATGTCATAAAGGGTGTGGTATTTCTGCTAAGAACTGAAGGCTCTGATTGCACCAGCAGGGAGAAGGACTTAAAGTAAGAAATAAGAATGTGAACAAAGTCAGGCGGCTTTAAGATGTGACAGAAAAACAGCTCATTTTGTCACGAGCACATTAAAGGGAATGAGAGTAGATAACTAAAAGAAGGTTACGAACATAGTACTGAAGATTCTACACAGATTTTACTTCGAGGCAATGAAAAGCACCAGCCTTTTCAGTAGGTGAGTGGCAAGACCAGAAGGAAACTTCATACCTCACACTTAGCAATGATATGTGATGAAGACAAAATATAGTGCTGACGCTGATGACAGAGAGCAAAGACAGGAGACGTGTAGCACGTAAATTTCAAGTCTTGAGAACTGCATGCATAGCGCTGGCATTAACAGAAAGCAGGAATGCTAGCAGGGCTGAGGAAAAGACTGACAATAATGCAGGATGCTTGCTTTATTTTAGGAATCTCTCACAAGGAGATAGAACTGTCAGGCGGGACTCAATGTCAAGACAAAGGATAGTAACGGAAAGGAGATGTGGGAGGCAACGGGAAGTCCGATTTACAGCTACGGATTTCTTATTAGGCTGGGGACTGATTTTGGCTTTGTTTAGCTTTTGATTTATGAGGCAGAATGCCTTGCACTGGCTGATGCACTCTGAAGCTAAACATCCCTGGTGACTGACAATCCTAGGCTATGAGCCTCTACTGTGCTCAGTCCTAGCATAGGAGCAAGCAGGAATCAGAGGCTCAACAGGAGAAAGGGGGTGGAGGAGGGTGGCAAGGACCCAGCCTTTCCACCTGCAGTCTCCTAAGTCAGCCACTGCAGTCAGGGTGGGGCTTGCCCTGCCTTGTTCAAAGGCAGGTAACCACAGAGCCAATCTCCACCCCCAACATAAAGAAGCACAAGCAGAGCAGAGCGAGTACTAGATCTAAAGTGTTTGAAAGGACTTTGGTTTTCATTGGTTTTTGCTTACAATTCTCAGCAACCTAAGCCAAGACATTCAACATCACCTCACAGTTAAAAGCCAAAAGATTTGCAAACTGTATGAAACTTGAGAGCGGAATCACACAATTACACTTCCCTGTAATCTTCAAAAAATAAAACTTAAGATAAATAATAACAGTACGGAAGATAATAATGGTAAATAACACAGGATGATTAAATGATGATGGTATCCAGTATTAAGCCCCTGTCACATTATATACTCCAGAATGTAATGACAAAACTGGTATTTACGTTTCAAATATAAGTTAATTAAGTTGACACATTTCAATCCTATCCATACATTCTACAGCATATAGCAGAAAGAGAATTCTGTGTAAGAATTCTAAACAGGGGCACCTGGTGGCTCAGTCAGTTAAGTGTCTAGACAACTTTGGTTCAGGTCTTGATCTCACGGTTTGTGGGTTCGAGCCCCATATTGGGCTCTGCGCTAACAGCTCAGAGCCTGGAGCCTGCTTCAGATTCTGTGTCTCCCTCATTCTCTCTCTGCTCCTCCTCTGCTTGTGCTCTCTGTCTCTCAAAAATAAACAAACATTAACAAAAATATAGCAGCAACAACCACAACAAAATAATAAATATAGAAATGTTCCTGGGGTGCCTGGGTGGCTCAGTCAGTTAAGTGCCTGACTTCGGCTCAGGTCACGATCTCACAGTTCGTGAGTTCAAGCCCTGCATCGCGCTCTGTGCAGATAGCTCAGAGCCTGGAGCCTGCTTCAGATTCTGTGTCTCCCTCTCTCTGCCCCTCCCCCTCTCATGCTCTGTTTCTCTCTTTCTCTCTCTCAAAAATAAATAAAGATTTAAAAAAATTAAAAAAGAAATGTTCCTGGGGTGCCTGGGTGGCTCAGTGGGCTAAGCATCCAACTTTGGCTCAGGTCATGATCTCACGGTCCATGAGTTCTAGCCCCACGTCAGGCTCTGTGCTGACAGCTCACAGCCTGGAGCCGGCTTCGGATTCTGTCTCCCTCTCTCTCTACCCCTCCCCCACTCACACTCTCTCTTTTTGTCTCAAAAATAAATAAACATCAAAAAAATAAAAAAAATTTTTTAATGAAATTTTCCATATCTTGGGGTGCCTGGGTGGCTCAGTTGGTTAAGTGTCCAACTCTTGATTCTGGCTCAAGTCATGATATCACAGTTGTGAGATTGAGCCCTGCATCAGATTCTGTGCAGTAATCTTTGGAATGGTCTTGGTGACTATGGTATGAGCTAGAGATGGGACAAAGACTACTGGTCATGTTCATGCTAGTCATTGCAATAATCTCACCTCACTCTTTCATTTATGATAATCCAGGCAATCAGTCCAGTCCCAGTCTCATCCCACACCAGCTTACGTACATCTTCCTAATCTCTGAATTCTTAAAAAATGTACTTACCAACTAATTACACGAATGTATATATAGCACCTTATTTTTGCTTCATAAATTTTTCATAATTTTGAAAAAAATGTAGATTTAGCAATGATTTTAAATGTGGTATCCCTAATCCTCCAGCTACCTCAAATTTTAAGATTTCTATTAAATATGGATGAAAGAAGAAAAGAAACGAACAAAGAAAAAGAAAAAAAGAAAAAAGAAAATTCGGACCAAGTACTTCTTCAGTATAATCACCTAAAAGTATATAATAGAGTTCAAAGCCTCTGAAGAACTAAAGCTATATGGAAATCATCTTATAGGCTCTTTACTGGATAATTAGAAATATTCTTTGTTCTAAACACAATTCATTTTCTTTGCACCAATCATCAGAGTACAATACTTGTCATGCTATTATTAAATTCAGAAACACACAAAGATGCCATTAGTCACCATTTTTATTCAATATTGTTCTCAAAGTTCTGGCCAATGTTTTACATTATCAATCAAAGGAATGATGAGTTACTAGAGACAAATACTGTACATCATTTACATGTGGGATCTAAAAAAGCAATACTCATAAAAACCAGAGAGTAGGGGCACCTGGGTGGCTCAGTCGGTTAAGCGGCCGACTTCGGCTCAGGTCATGATCTCGCGGTCTGTGAGTTCAAGCCCCGCGTCGGGCTCTGTGCTGATAGCTCAGAGCCTGGAGCCTGTTTCAGATTCTGTGTCTCCCTCTCTCTGACCCTCCCCCGTTCATGCTGTCTCCCTCTGTCTCAAAAATAAATAAATGTTAAAAAAAATAAAATAAAAAATAAACCAGAGAGTGGAACAGTGGTTACCAGGGGCTGGAGTGTAGGGAAATTGAAAAGGGAAAGATGTTGTTTTGGGATACAAATTCCAACTACTAGAAAAGTAAGTCCTGGAGATCCAATGCATAGCATAGTGACTATAGTCAATAATACTATAAACTTCAACGTTGGTAAGAGACTAGATCTTAATTGTTCCTGCAACAAAAAAGAAAGGATAATTATACGATGTGATAGCGGTGTTAGCTAAGCTATGGTAGTAATCGCATTGCAACATATAAAGTCAGCAAATCAACACTCTGTACACAAACTTACACAATGTTATGTGTCAGTTATATCTCAATAAAAATATCTTATAAAAAATAAGGAACTAGAAAATATCTATATAAAAGTAACTAGAATGGCACAATAAAAATAGAACATAAAAAATCCAGTGCCATTCCAAAGAAAATATAATGTAAAAAAAATTTGTTTTTGTTGCTGTAATAGAAAATATAACACTAAGAAACAAAACTGGAGTTATGTTTATATAAAACAAAACTTTTTTTTTAAATGTTTATTTTTGACAGAGAGAGACAGAGCATGAGCAGGGGAGGGGCAGAGAGAGAGAGGGACACAGAATCTGAAGCAGGCTCCAGGCTTTGAGCTGTCAGCACAGAGCCGGACGCGGGGCTCGAACTCACAGACCACAAGATCATGACCTGAGCCGAAGTCGGACACTCAACCGACTGAGCCACCCAGGCGCCCCTAAAACAAAACTTTTAAAGAAACTTTCAAAGAAGATAACTTGATTAAAAAAGAGTAAAGATTTAAAATCCTAAGGATATCATTTTTGTACAAGTATACCAACAGGCTAAATTTCACAAAATTTACTTTGAAAGCCAATAAAATAATTTGAATAGTAATCACCACAAATCCAAGAATAATAATAAAAGAATTAACTAGGGGCACCCAGGTGGCTTAGTCAGTTAAGCATCCAACTCTTAATTTTGGCTCAGGTCATGATCTCATGGTTCGTGAGTGAGTTCGAACTCCACACTGGGCTCTGTGCTGACAGCAGGGAGCTTGCTTGGGATTCGCTCTCTCCTTCCTTCTCTGCCCCTCCTCCTCTCGTGCTTTTCTCTCTCTCAGGATAAATAAATAAACTAACAAAAAAAAATTAACTAAACTGGATGGGACTATAATATATAACAATTGTAAATAAATAATTTACTGGCACAAAAATAAACAAAAGCATAGATGTAGACTAGATCACACAATTTATACTTCAAAATTAAGTATTACTTTTTTTAAGTTTATTCGTTTATTTAGAGAGCAAGTGGGGGAGGGGCAGGGAGAGCGAGGGAGAGCGAATTCCCAGAGAATTCCACAATTAGTGCAGAGTCCAATGTGGGGCTTGAACTCATGAACCATGAGATGATGACCTGAGTCAAAGTTGGACACATAACCAGACCCTGTCTAACGTCCTCTGCCAAGTGAGAATTACTGTTCTACACGGTTGTAATTAACAGCTGCTTACAACCAATGGGTGGTGTTTGTAAGTTAGTTAACATCCACCACATTTGTTGCAAAGTATATTCTGCAAAATTACACACTAAAAAAAATAGGGCTGTGGAAAATAAAACTATGAAAACCTATTAAACTCGGTAAGCAGAGCATTAAAAAGAAGTAATAATCATAATAAAACTACTAGCACAGTTACATCCCCACTGACATTTGCAACAAAAACAATGGTTGGTTGACTCTTTTATCTCCTTAAATCCTGGACTCATACCTCCTCCAGGGAGATGTAAGGTCGTATACAGCTTCTACATAATTAAAAAAACAAAAAACAGGGTACAGGTTTTGTGTTTTTTTTTTTAAACAATAGGGGGAAAATATCGTCAAAGCCTCCTTCATCTGTAACTCTTAAGCTTCCACACATAGTTTTATCATAGTGGAAAGTGCCACAGATTTTGAAGGTGCTAAACCAGCCTTTACATGCACTAGAGGAAAGCACTTCTTGCAGAATTTGCATCTTTTTTTTTTCCTCTTAAACTGTCTTCATCTGTGAGAATACCTGCTTCCTTGACTGCTGAGAAAAGTCTCATATAAATTGACCCACTTCCACGCCATACTGACATTTCCCTATTTATCAACTGCATCTGAATTAACTGCAGCAGAAGAGATTATACGAATTTAATTCTTATAACTCTCAAAGACAGACATGTCTTGAAATGCCCAAATATCAACAAGAGTTATTTAACTGATGGCAGGAGACAGTGGTGGCCAGGGGAGAAGCAACTGTGGCAGTGAACATGAGTGTCGGGCACTTTGCTAAATGCTTTACAGGTCACTTCCTCGGATCATCACAACACTGTGATGTGTGCGCATACATATTATTCTCTTTTCAAAGAAGAGGAAATGGGGGTGCCTGAGTGGCTCAGTGGGTTGGATGTCCGGCTTTAGCTCAGGTCATGATCTCGCAGTTTCTGAGTTCAAGTCCCACGTTGGGCTCTGTAATGACAGCTGAGAGCCTGAAGCCTGCTTGGGATTCTGTGTCTCCCTCTCTCTCTCTCTGCCCCTCCCCACTCCTGCTCTGTCTCTCTCTCTCTCTCTCACTCTCTCTAAAATAAACAAACATAATAAATAAATAAATAAATAAATAAATAGGAGGAAATGGGAACTTAGAGGGGTTAGTTTTCCCAAGGTGACTCGGCTAAACATATTATTGCCAGGTTTTGCACAAACCTACAAACCCACAGTCATTTTAGTTTATTAATTTAATGTTACTATAATACTGTTTTGCAGTTACAAATTTTAATTAATATATAAAAAGATTTTGTTGACACTTTCAGTATTACAGTGAAATAATAATTCAAAACTTCCCACGTTATGACATCTTTTTCAATGGGAAATTCTCCAGGTGGTTATTTCAAACGCAACAGAAGATTTAAAATCTCAAAGAAACCTTTATCTTCCCTTGCAAACTACATACTGGTCTTTCCAGATCTCAAGAGTTTGTTAGATGGTGGGTAGCCATAAGCGAACTTTTAAATTCTGAAACTACAAAAAGATTTATTCACTAGCAAGACAAATGCCACAACAACGTCTTAGAATCCCAAGACACATTCACAAACAAAGCAAGCCTGTTATATATTCTGGCATGGTGTTGATGCTGCCACCTACTGGGGGTATTAATTCAGGTTCTATATCCCATGCCAATGCAAATTGGAATATGGCCACTGGTCAAAATGTACCCACTCAAGAGTATCAAAAGGGTTAGTAAACACAGACTCTGGCAACTCCTAAACATCTGTTGAGTACGGTATTTTCTGTATTTAATTTCCCTGCAAACAGGTACTAGCTACGTATATGAAGGTAATGTCATATTTTCCTTTTTTTTTTTTAAGTTTTTATTTATTTTTGAGAGAGAGAGAAAGAGAGAGACAGAGAGAGACAGAGCTCGAGTAGGAGAAGGGCAGAGAGAAAAAGGGAGACACAGAATCTAAAACAGGCCCCAGGCTCTGAGCTGTCAGGACAGAGCCCAATGTGGGGCTCGAACCTGTGAAGTGCGAGATCATGACCTGAGTCCAAGTTGGTGCTTAACCAACTAAGCCACCCAGGAGCCCTACAAGAAATATAACTGTTGGTATACCCATTTGTCACCCTATACCCTCTTCCCTGAAAATGTATTACTCACAAAAAAGGAAGCTCTTTATATCTTGCATCTAGTTAGTTGCCTGATTACAAGTGAAATGAAACATCTTGGATATGCTAAATGCTTTAGGCTCAAATAAGAATCCAACGTGACTTCTTCATTTATGATGAAAAATGTGGTGTTTTTCTTTGTTACAGATGAATACTTACAGCTAACAAATTATAAACTTAAAAATAAACTTAACGAGAAATATATAGAATCTATATGACTAAAACTATATTGAGAAAAAACATTAACATAGGGAAAGGGAAAGAGAGAGAGAGAGAGAGAGAGAAGTGAACCATAAGAGACTCTTAACTCTAGAGAAGAAACTGAGGGTTGATGGACAAGGTGGGTGGGAGACAGGCTAAATGGTGATGGGTATTAAAGAGGGCACTTTTTGTGATGAATACTGGGTGTTATATGTAAGTGATGAATCACTGAATTCTACAACCGAAACCAATTTTACCATATATGTTAAATAACTTGAAACGAGAAAGAAAAAAAAAAAAAGAAAAGAAAAACAAAACCACAAGACCCAAAAGTAGCCTTGAAGAAAGAAAAAAAAAAACATCCCTTATTTCTAA
Organism: Panthera tigris; assembly: GCF_018350195.1. Classification (NCBI taxonomy): domain Eukaryota; kingdom Metazoa; phylum Chordata; class Mammalia; order Carnivora; family Felidae; genus Panthera; species Panthera tigris. The sequence goes on from NC_056662.1 coordinate 104,521,584, forward strand.
TTAAGACTTTTCAAAACCATCAAAAGTCTGTTCCCTCTAAATTAACTGAAACTCCAACAGACATACTTAAGAAAGATTCAAACTGATAATAAAATTTATTTGGAAAAATAAGAGGAGAATTAGCCTCACCAGATATTACCACACACTACAAAGTCACTATAATTAAAAGTGTGAGTTATTAGAGCATTAACAGGCAAACAGACCAGTGGGACAGAATAAAAATCTCAGAAACAGACCCATGTAGACACAGAGAAACAGACTCAATATTATGAAATGACCAGTTGCCTCCCAAAGGAATAAATAATATTAATACAATTTCAATCCGAATTCTAATGAAATCTGGAGGGAAGAATTTGACAAACTGATGAAAAACTTCAACAGTCAGGGGGCAAAAAATCTCTGAGATGAGACACCTCCCCACACTGACACACACACAGAGGATATTTTAAAGAACAATGAAGGGAAACTTGTTCTATAATAAGAGACAGATAAACTTGGATCTATCATCTATTACACAATGAAACATTGAATACAATTTCATGGATCTATATATACAGTAGCTATATAACAAACTGGAGAACATGTTAAATTAATAACAGTGTTTAACAGTGGGCAAAGAGGGATGATCTAAGGGACTACTTTTTGTTTTCAGTTACTTGCACTTTCACTTTCACTTTGCAAATTATTGCACAATTTGCAATAAAGTAATTTTAAAATCTAAAAACTGGGAAGAAGCAAAGAAAATACAGTGGAGCCCTCATTGTTATACTATGTTGCAAAGGGACTTCGTCAAAGACCCCTCTAACTGTGTGGTTTATCTGGCGATTCTGACTATATGATGAAGAGACAGGACTCAGAAAGAAGCACTGAACAGCAGCCTTCAGCATGTAATTCTCTCAATCCTGAGAGTTACTGGGGTATCTCAAGAGATTCAATGGGGACTTCTCTCCCACCTCATCCCTAATAGCCAGGCTTTTCTTATTTTATTTACGGTCATATTGTAGGGTGTTTCATCTGGACAAAGGATTCCATTACCTAAATAAAGTTTGTAACCACCCACCCAAAAGGACTGCCAGGAGAAACACTACATTAAAGGCAATTAAGACTTGTTGATGAGGGGTGCCTGGGTGGCTCACTTAAGCCTAGGATTCGACTCTTGATTTCAGCTCAAGTAATGATCTCAAGTTCTGAGATGGAGCCTGGTGTCGGGCTCCATGCTGAGCATGGAATCTGCTTGGAATTCTCTCTCTCTCTCCCTCCCTCCCTCCCCCACTCACTCTCTCTCATGTGTACATGCTCTCTCACTCTCTAAATAAGTATATAAACATTTAAAAAATCTATTAAATAGGGGCGCCTGGGTGGCGCAGTCGGTTAAGCGTCCGACTTCAGCCAGGTCACGATCTCGCGGTCCGTGAGTTCGAGCCCCGCGTCGGGCTCTGGGCTGATGGCTCGGAGCCTGGAGCCTGTTTCCGATTCTGTGTCTCCCTCTCTCTCTGCCCCTCTCCCGTTCATGCTCTGTCTCTCTCTGTCCCAAAAATAAAAAAAAAAAAAAAAAAAAAAAAAAACACGTTGAAAAAATCTATTAAATAAAAGATCTATTATATAAATGAACATTTAGTCACATTTTTTAAACATAAAGTTTGCCCTTGTCAGAGAAGTGGTGCAATTCTTCAAATGCTACAAGCTGTTAAGAATCATTCCTCTTACAAATAAGAACTTCAAGTCTGGTTTGAGAAGAACCATAGAATAAATTATTGCATTTTATGTATCATTTTGTTTCCTAAAATCTTTTTTTTTTTTTTTTTAATATTCTAATCTAGGTAGAGACTCCTGGGTGGCTAGTCGGTTGAGCGTCTGACTCTTGATTTCAGCTCAGGTCATGATCCCAGGGTCATAGGATCAAGCCCTGCATGGGGCTCCATGTTGAGCGTGGAGCCTGATTAAATTTTCTCTCTCTCTCTCTCTCTCTCTCTCTCCCTCCCCCCCCCCCCCCCCCCCCGTCCCTCTGCCCAGCTCATGCTCTTTCTAAAAAAAAAAAATGCTTGGGAATGCAAGCTGGTGCAGCCGCTCTGGAAAACAGTAAGGAGGTTCCTCAAAAAACTAAAAATAGAACTACCCTACGACCCAGCAATTACACTACTCGGCATTTATCCAAGGGATACAGGTGTGCTATTTCGAAGGGACACATGCATCCCCATATTTATAGCAGCACTATCAACAATAGCCAAAGTATGGAAAGAGCCCAAATGTCCATCGATGGATGAATGGATAAAGAAGAGGTGGTATATATAGACAATGGAGTATTACTCGGCAATCAAAAAGAATGAAATCTTGCCATTTGCAACTACGTGGATGGAACTAGAGGGTATTATGCTAAGTGAAATTAGTCAGAGAAAGACAAAAATCATAGGACTTCACTCCTATGAGGACTTTAAGAGACAAAACAGATGAACATAAGGGAAGGGAAACAAAAATAATATACAAACAGGGAGGGGGACAAAACAGAAGAGACTCATAAATATGGAGAACAAACTGAGGGTTACGGGAGGGGTTGTGGGAGGGGAGATGGGCTAAATGGGTAAGGGGCATTAAGGAATCTACTCCTGAAATCATTGTTACACTAGATGCTAACTAATTTGGATGTAAATTTAAAAAAATTAAAATAAAATTTTAAAAAATTCTACTCTAGGTAGATATGCTTTCCAAATAACATTACACTAACCAGACTTTATGCCTTTCAGGGGTAAATACCATATTTAAATAGTTTTCTGGATAACAGGAACTTGTGAGTTTCCATGATCTGATTCTTCTGCCCAGTGTTACTTGAAACATCCCAACTTCATGACTTGGTTCAGCATTTATCTCTCCACGAGCAATACACAATTTCTAGGCTTTCTATACATCAGGGCGTATGCTCAGTGCTCAAGGGAGAACCACACAATCAATACCTGAGTGTTGATTTTAAAATTTCTGAAGTCAAACAATAAAAAATAGTATAAAAGATAACATGAACGACTGATCTCCACAGTTCAAAGATGGGAGGGACTGGGGTTCAGGAAGGAGTGACAAAGGCTGCTGAGGGGATGCGGAACTTGGGCTGGGGGCCTACACACACATGAGCACTAAGGACCTTCCTGGCTTTTGGCCTGTGCACGGATGGACTTGCCGAACTACCTCACTTGGAACATACGCTTTTGTCCAAAACTCACAGAACTGCTCACTAAAAACGGGGGGATGTACTATATATAAATCATACCTTAATTAAAACAAGGGAAAACCCACCACCTGTCAATGACTACCTGGAAGACAATTAGGCATTCTGTATAAAATTTCAGACATACATGCCCTAAGACTCAGCAATTCTACTTTATTTGCCAGTTATATCCAGAGCACAAAATTATCCATTATACTCATTACAGCACTGTTTATAAATTTTAAAAATCAAGCTTTTGGAGGGGGGAATAAAATGTTTAGTGAACAATTAGGTACAGAGATAGAAGTCTAACATCAAACATTAAGGACTAAAGATGTAAAAATTCCTTCTGGAAGATAAACTGATTTGCACAGATGAGAACATCAATGAATGCAATCTCTCAACCTATAATAAACTGATTCACTACTCTCAATCTGTTCAAAATCATTTCCAAACGCAGGTGAGTGCAGACATGGCGTTCTGTTCTTCAAGCTTAATCTTTATTGACTGACTTTTCCTGGCACTTAAGTTCAGGAAAACACAGATGACTGTAGCCTGGCATTATTCACAGCCACCACTGACACCAACGTGTACAATTCTCACACACTATCTTGAGTATCTATTGATTTAACTCTTCTGCATACATTTTCTTAGAAGTATGACAAGGAAAAGAGAGAGAAGAACATATGGAAGAACTCCTATGTTTTTATAAAAGTTTAGATTGGGGTGCCTGGGTAGTTCAGTCCGGTAAGCGTCCAACTTCAGCTCAGGTCATGATCTCACCGTTCGAGAGTTCAAGCCCCGCATCGGGCTCACTGCTATCAGTGCAGGGCCCACTTCAGATCCTCTGTCCCTCCCTCTCTCTGGCCCTCCTCTACTCGCACTATTGCTCTCTCTCAAAAATAAACATTTAAAAAAAAGTTTATTTTAGTAATCTCTACACCCAACATGGGGCTTGATCTCACGACCCCGAGATCAATAGTCATATGCTCCTCCGACTGAGCCAGCCAGGCACCCCTGGCAGCACTTGTATGTTTTAATAATCAGGGGGCAAAAACAAAAAGTGAAGGCCTTTTGGTGAGTAACGCAAATCGTAAAGACCTTAAAGGAAAAGACTAAGAAATCCCAAACTTTTGTATGATAAAAAATAAAATATACTTAAATTTAAAGTCACTATTAAAATTTTTTAATCAAATAATTAGGTCTGTGGGGGAGAGGTTTATAATCCTTGTAGACAAGGTAAATACTTCTGTGTTTGCTTACCTTTAGTAGTCAAGTAATTCTTGCCAATGCATAAAAAGATAAACAACCAAGTAGAAAAAGCACAAGATGGGGCACCTGGGTGGCTCAGTCCATTCGGTGTCCGACTCTTGATTTCAGCTTGGGTCATGATCTCACGGTTGTGGGACTGAGCACCGTATTGGGCTCTGTGATCAACTTGGAGCCTGGTTAAGGGAAAAACCCTTTCTCTCACCCTCTCCCTCTGCCCTTCTCCGGCTTGCATGTGCATTCTCTCCCTCTTCCTCTCCCTCTCTCTCTGAAAAAAAGAGTGTGCCTGGGTGGCTCAGTCAGTGGGGCGTCCGGATCTTGATTTCAGTTCACGTCATGATCTCATAGCTGTGTGATCGAGCCCTGAGCCAGGCTCTGTGTTGACAGCACCAAGTCTGCTTGGGATTCTCTCTTTACTCTTTCTGCCCCTTCCCTGCTCTCATGTGAGCTCTCTCTCTCAAAATAAATAAACTTTACAGTTTAAGAAAGAAAGAAAGAAAGAAAGAAAGAAAGAAAGAAAGGGGTGCCTGGGTGGCTTAGTCGGCTAGACATCCGACTTCAGCTCAGGTCATGATCTCATGGTTTGTGAGTTCGAGCCCCGTGTCAGGCTCCGTGCTGACAGCTCGGAGCTCGGAGTCTGGAACCTGCTTCGGATTCTGTGTGTGTGTGTGTGTGTGTGTGTGTGTGTGTGTGTGTGTGTGCGTCCCTACCCCCACTCATGCTCTGTCTCTCAAAAATAAATAAACATTAAAAAAAAAAAAAAGAAAAAGAAAATGCCCAAGAAATTTAAAGGCTAAAGATAACTAGGGCAAGCATAATTTCAATTTTAAAACAAAACAAAACAAAACAAAAAACTCTAAGACAATTATATATCAAAATGTGGCTTAAAAATGGAGGGTGAAAAAATTCCTCATAATCAGTGTTGGTGAAAGCACCTGGTTCTTTCATAATATAGTAACGGTCGTTTTGAAGAGCAAAGGAGCATTTTCAATATGTAAAATGTATATACCATTTCACTTCCAAGAAGTTATGTTTGAAAAAAATATATAGGTATAGCTTTTCTAGCAGCATCAATTTGTAACATCGAAAACATAAATGCCTAAAAGTCTACCAATAGGGGGCTGGAAGAGGGAATTATAGTACATCCACGCAAATTTAAGACCTGCACAGTTAGTGAAAAGAATAAAAGTCACTGTACTCATAGGGAAAAGTACTAAAGTTACGCGGTTAACTGAAAAAAGCAGTTGCAGAGTAACATATGCAACACGGCACTGCATGTGGACCCTTTCCTGGACGGAGGGTAAGCCAGCGTGAACCAAATAAACACACCCAAAACGACCATAGTGATTAAATATGGGTTTGGAATGAAGGAGAGCAGATGGTGTTCATTTCCTACATTATACATTTCTGTGTTTCATTTTTTAATGTTAAGAATGTTTACTTTTGAAATCAGAAAATAAAGGTTTTGAGTGTACAGTTTTAACAGGAGAAAGAAAAATTTGTCTTGTTAGGAAGATATTTTTGAAATGCAAAGCTCTGTATCTCTCCAGTACATAACTACCCAGATTAGCCCAAATCCCCACCAAAACATAACTGTTCACTAGATTCCAGGCACCTCAGTTAGATGATTTAGGAGCATTCAGGATTTCAAGGCATGTACATATCACATGAAGACACAAGCTCAACGATACGAACATTCTAGAAGTTGCATTTAAAAGGAAAACACAGCCAGAAAACTCACAAAAATGTAAAATAAAAATCAAACAATTGGTCAAATAAATTATTTTCTGTTGTTATTTGTTGTATTTCTACAAGAGGAAGAACTTGTAACTTTTAAACTTTAGCCCAAAAGACGTTTCTCCCATATGAGGAAAAGAATATTTGAGTTTCAAGACATATTTGTTTTCATAGGACTTGAAACCCAAAGAAAAACATACCTTCTAAGAGCATTTCTGGAATGTCTGCTTGATATCTAGGTCCCACTCTGATTTCACCTTTGTCAGCTAATAGTGTTTTCACTGAAGGGTCGTAGACCAATGAGTAGAAAAAGGTATCCTGAGAAAAAATGACAGAAAATATCTAGGTAAGCTCAACTCCTTCTACTTTTTATAAAGCAATGAGGCCAATGTCATGATAATGAAATCATAAAACTTCAGAGAGTATATAAAATTTCCTTTTGGTGAATAAATTCATGAATCTTGAAGAAGAGAACAATGTTAGGGTCATCATGTAAAAGTGTAAAATTAAATCAAGCAAAAACAAATAGCATACAATAAAGGTAGATTATAAAGTTTTGTTGTTTTAGTCTAAAAGAAAACCAATGAACTGCTCTAAAACAGATTCTGAACTAGCAAAGCTAAGCTCTAAGTCAAAGGTAAGACACCTGAATCAAGCAACCATTTAAATCTCTAAAGCCCACACCAAACAACGATGACACAAGGCGCCCTTACTTCTGGAGTGTCCACCCACATTTCATCAACATACTCAAATGGATACACATTTCACATTAAAGTTTAGAAGAGCTGAGCTTACATACAGTTTCCCAATTAAAATGTCACATTGCATTATTTCATGGAGCATCTTATGAATTCCATTTCTGCAGTTCTCCTTTGAATCCTGAAACATTCATATTTATATATAAATAGCCACATAAACGTAACTACCTACCACCACCGGCACACCCACCAACTTTCCAAGGTTCTTTAAAACGCAAAAAGGCCCTAGTTACTGAGTCTAATGGATAAAATGACCAGGCTACCAGGCCTTTGCTGAATTCTGCATCACTACTGGAGGTCTTAAAAGGTCTTGTCTCTGCTTCCTGCTAGGATTCTGAGGGTTATCTACTATAAAACTCTCTGCATTATATGCTGGAGGGGTCTGCTCCTACCATCAGCACTTTACCAAGACCGTGCCGAGCAAGCTACAAATAAGAGATAATCTACCAGATTGTAAAGCTTTCTCCTTACAGACTGTGATAAAGGGAAAGGAGAAAAACAGACAAGGCGATACCATCCATTCAGAATTCTTCTGCATGGGTCATGGTCAGAAGAAAAGACTAAAGAATCAAACACAACAATATGACAATTTATGCATATAAAAAAAAGTCTACCTGGGGAAAAGAAAAAAAAATCTGCAGAATATATAAACCAACCTGCTCAATAGGCTGATGGAGGGTGATCAATATGTAATCAGAATTGTTTGTTTTGTAAGACAGGAGAAACAAAGAATGTTACTAGGGTGACTGACGCTGCTGCCGTTGGCACAGTAAGGGTTTTCAAGGTACACATACTTCTGGTCACTTTTATTGTGTAAAACATGTTAGTATAGTATTCTAGAAAAGTGGGATTTTGCCATACTATACAGTAGAATAAAATGAAATTATTACTTAGGGCCACAAAAGTTGCTTAAGACTCCTTAAATTTACATGTGCCAATATGGGAAATCGCTTAAAATGTAAAGGTAATGTTAATTTTTCTAAAAGGAAAACATTGTGATTAGAAAGTTGTCCTTTAAGGGGTGCCTGGGTGGCTCAGTTGGTTAAGCATCGACTTTTGATCTCAGCTCAGGTCTTGATCTCAGGTTCCTGAGTTCAGCAAAAATACCACGTTTTTAAAAAAATTACAGGGGCGCCTGGGTGGCGCAGTTGGTTAAGCGTCCGACATCAGCCAGGTCACCATCTCGCGGTCCGTGAGTTCCAGCCCCGCGTCAGGCTCTGGGCTGATGGCTCGGAGCCTGTTTCCGATTCTGTGTCTCCCTCTCTCTCTGCCCCTCCCCCGTTCATGCTCTGTCTCTCTCTGTCCCAAAAATAAATAAAAAAACGTTGAAAAAAAAAAAAAATTACAGCGTCTTAACAGCCAAATACACCAGTAAAATAAACTGAAACATACTCATGTTTCCTCCTTTTATTCCTGCTTCTATGAACTAATGGTAACATCTGAGCATTCTCTTTATCCATATTATTTTCCACATGTTGACTGACAACAAACACTATTACCTTCTTTTCTAAATTTCACAAGAGTAAGTTATAAAGACTATCAACCTTTTTTCTGCCTTGAACATTTACCTCCTCTTAGTTTTCTCTGTTCAATTTTCTAACGTACAGTAGTTCCACATGTCTGCATCAATCCTTTCAGGGACAACACTTTTAAGTATAATAAAAATTTGGGGGGGGGGGGCGCCTGGGTGGCTCAGTCGGTTAAGCGTCCGACTTTGGCTCAGGTCATGATCTCACAGTCCGTGGGTTCGAGCCCCGCGTTGGGCTCTGTGCTGACAGCTCAGAGCCTGGAGCCTGCTTCCGATTCTGTGTCTCCCTCTCTCTCTGCCCCTTCCCCGCTCATGCTCTGTCTCTCAAAAATAAATATTGAAAAAAAATTAAAAAAAAATTTTTTTTTAATATATCCCTTTAATTCTTTAAACACACACATACATACATACATACATACATACATACATACATAAAGATTTGGGAAAACAAAAACATCATGCAACTATAAAGGTTAAATCTTAAAATGTCAACAGTAAAAATTTTCTCATTGTGGAATATTCTGTTTACAGGAATTTCCTCCTTCTAATGAAGTATATGCTCTCACCCAACTTGTGAAAATATGTTTAAAATGTTTCTTGTTGAAGTTCACAGAAGGAAACACTTGTAGTTGACAAAGTTTATGGAGATTCTAGGAAAGAAAGCAGACCACCAGTGCTAGGATCTCATCTGGAAAAAGCCTAAAATAAAATCTCTTTATTTAAACAACAACAAAAACAAAGAACAGGGAGGAGGATTGAGTACACAAAAGTCACTTATTTCATAAAGCCAAAAATATTTCTACTGCTACCAACTACATCATCATACCTTATAAAGCCTTTCATTACCAGCTTAAAAAAGACGGCACAGAAGTTTTTGCCAACTCTTCTCTCAGTTAACCAGAAAAATAAAATTATCTAAAAGTATTCTGGTCATTACACTTTTATATAATGCTGCTCTCCCGGTGCAATAGTTTGGTACAAGAAGAAATACATTTAAAGGTATGGGCTTCATGTGAAATCAAGGGGGGAAAAAACATAAAATAAGCGCAATTGTGAATTACCTCTTTATCAAGATATGACAATACTGACTCTGTCTCATTCAGAAGGGCAACACTGCATTTTCCCCTGTTGAAAAAGGGAAAAAGTGAATGAATGTCAGAAAGGCCACCTCACCTTCACATCGATGACATATACAAAGTCAGGAATATTCAGAATGTAAAGTTACTATTAAGAAACTAGATGGCAGTTACAAATATACGTAAATGTATACACTTAGACTCGCTTTACAATCCTGGTGGTGTAGACATAAAAAATAAGACTGTTTTTGTAGGTATTTACTGCGAGGCTAACCTGTGGAAGGAACTGTTGTTAGGCAGTAAATTTTATGACATAAAACACTTCACGGGTATTTTCTAATTATTACAGAAAAAAAAAAGGAGTACAATGAAACCTTCGTATTAAAAGTGAGTTTCTGAATCTATAAAAAGTTAATATGAGGTGATTTTATACAAGGAGTCTTTAGACAAAGACTTCACCATGCAAACCAGTACCTAAATAATCTTCGGATTTTTTAAGTGGCCACTGCATATGAGGACCTAAAAATAATATACATTCATCAGGATTAACTAGCTTACCTTTATTGACCTTGCTCTAAAGCCTAGTTAAAATTTAAATACACTGCTATAAAGTAGGGGGCAAAATAAAGATCTACAGATTCAAAGACCTTGAAGTCTGATGGCATTTACCTTTGATCACAGCCCTCGGTGTGAGTTTGAAAACGAATGTCTATTAAAAAAAACAAAAAACAGTCTTGTCCAGACTTGAGAAAAACTGAAGTTATCCAAGTAGAGGCATTTATTACAAATACGTTTTCAATTATCCTATCTTGAAAAATTCTGTAGACCTACAAATTTAACAGGAGAAATTTGGTAGACAATTCAAGTTACAGATAATTGGTTAGGACTCACAAAATATTGTTTAAATGCCATAATGTTATTTGATTTTGTAAACAAAAGTCACTTCTTGCTCCCCACAAAAAAACAAGCAAAAACAAATCGTCACATATACATTGAATGGGAAGCTAAAAGAGCAGGCTGTTGGAACACCAGAGTGAAAAACAATTCAAAGAAAAAGATTACCAAAAGCAAAATAAAATGTAAAAAACACTAACACAAAGGTCAAAAATTACAGGTTACCGAACATTTTCCAAATGTATATTCCTTAAATTTAAAAAAGTTTAACCCTCATAAAAACATCTTTTTCTGGTAATCATCTATAGTTAATATAACTTCAAAAGACTTCTGAGAACATGTGTTATTTCCGTATTATCTTCTCAAATCTCTAAGTTAGCGAGAGTTATAAGGGTTTTTGGTTTTTCTAGTATATTTTATTCATGCAAATTACTGAAGCAGAAAAATTAACATTACTTCGGAGCATATAACAGCACTCACAGTCAACAATTACCTGACATGCTCGCGGAAAGGACAGAATAACGAGCAGGGAAATTGCTCCGCTGAGGTTTGCACATCTACAGCTGTCACAGAAGAACTTCTGTGACCTGTGTGTGTGCTCCTAACACATGCAATGTGCATAAGTGGGTTTCCAAAAATAGGTTTCGTCTAGGTTTTTTTTTGCCTCTGCAACAGCTGACAAAGCAGTATTTCTAACATTTAATACTTAATTACCTAGAAGAAATAAAATCTTGTTTTTTTTTAAAGTTCTCTAAAGCCACTTTTTTTAAGTGCAGAGGAGCAAAAGCTGAATGTCATCTTAATAGATACCACTTTCTTCAACAGTCACTTGAATTTCAAGGGCTAACAGACACTGAAAATTTACACAAACAATACAGCCTACTTAAGAGTTTCTTCCATACGGTCTGAAATGACAAGAGGATTTAAACTGAATCATCAAACCACTATTTTCATATTTATATTAGGAGATAAGAAAACACTGGTTATGTACTCTTTTAGAGATACAACAGGACTGCAAAATTAAGAGGATACCCAGCCAATCTAAAATACAAGTTATTTGGGTTAATGTAGCTTTTATGCAAAGATGAAAAAAATAATGCATGATTTTTCATCTGTAAGTTTTCTTTACCGCAGCTATGTATTTTTCTCCCAAATTAAAAATGAAAATCTGAGGGGCACCCGGGTGCCTCAGTGGGTTAAGCATCCGACTTCGGCTCCGGTCATGATCTCATAGTTCATGTCTCGTAGTTTGAGACCCACCTCAGGCTCTGTGCCAACAGCTCAGAGCCCGGAGCCCTCTTTATGAGTCTGTGGGTCTCCCTCGCTCTCTGCCCCTCCCCTGCTCACGCTCAGTCTCTTTCTCTCAAAAATAAATAAACATTATAAAATTTTTTAAAAGGAAAATGAAAATCTGACACTTAAAATATTCAAATACATATACTAACAGCTAACAAAGCAGGAAGTTGAGTCAGAATTGTTTTATGAAGTAAATATGAATATGTAATTAACAGATGTACTACCACGCCAAGAGTTGTTGATAAAAGTAGTTTAAAAAGACATGTAAAGAGCTGGCTTCCTTTATGCTGAACAAATCTTGGCTCACAGAAAAAGAAATAGGATGAATTTTAAGCTAACCCCAAACTAAAGGAACTATTATCAAACGGTGAATATAGATAACCCAACTGATTTATGCTGAATCTCAAGCAATGACCCTAATTGTGCTCTTCCACCATACTTTAGTCCGTAGAGAACAAAGATACCCAAACATGATGATATAAATATAAAACACACCAAAGACCTTAATACGAAGAAAAATCACTCCAGGCCTGTATAATTATTTATGTTGCTTTTCTACAAGCAACTATATACAGTAACACAGAATTTTTCACTGAAAAAGGTTTTAAAAACATACTCTGTTTGCTTCAGAAACTGGGCAGGGTGTTGGGACAGAGACATGTGAATAAATAATTATGACACAACGCAATCCTGTGTTTAATGGCAGGTTCTGATCAGCCTATCTGCTTAACAGGATGTTCAGTATACTCCCACAGATTCAAAAACCACATGTAAAAGGTGCACCCAGGTTACAGATTTATTTAAAGATGCTACCTGTTTGTATACATGAAAGAAGAAGTTTAAATTAGCATCCATTTCCCCAGTGCCTAAAGACTTTCGGTTCCATACCACTCCAGCTTGTAGAATAATGGTGCAGGACCACCAGGGTCCCTGCTTAGGAAAATGAAAATTTCTTAGTGTCACACCAGATTTATTGAAGCTGAACATCTTGGGGAGGGATCGAGAAATCCTCGTGGTTAGGAAGAATCACCAGGTGATCCTTAGTCAGATTTACTGAATCCAAAGATCTCAGGGAGGGATCAAGGAATCTACATGGAAAAACAAGCATCACCCGGTGATTGTTAGGCATAATGAACTTGAAAAACCCCTACTACAGATGCAGAGTCTGACTAAACTTTCCTTGTTCAATGAAAGACAATAGTTTTTCATGATAGAAAGGCATTTTCTCAATGGCTTTATGAGTCTTACAGTTGTTCTGGATTCTTAACATTTTCTCATATTGAAAACAATGCTAAGTTCTGTGATTGGAAATTCAGCGAATAGACAGTTTTAAACAGTATTTAATCCAAATTTTTAAAAAATGAAGTTCAAAGATCCAAAATGCTTTCAGAAAATGATATTTCACAACAGCAATACTGTAAAATAGGACAAAAGGAGATTCAAAATTCTGAATGAAAGGATTCCCAAATCAAAATTTAATGCCTAAAAAAATCAGCAGCTAAGTGTAGAAAACATTTTCAAGATAAGCAAGGACTAAGAATTTTTTACATTTTAGAAGACTAATTGAAAGGAAAGGCAAAAGGGGCACCTGGCTGTCTCAGTCAGTAGAGCATGTGATTCTTGGTATCAGAGTCATGAGTTCGAGTCCCACATTGGGTGTATATCTTACTAAAAAAATAAAGAAGGAAAACAAAGGCAGAACAATTATTAAGTCCAAGGAAAACAAAAGGCTGTACAAGAAAGAATATGTGGGGAATCCTTACATGTTCATAAAACACAATGACTGATTATTAAGTTAAAGAAAAATTGTGATATATTGGAAACATGAGGGAAAGGAAATAGAGAAGAGAAAGGATAAATTTCTACAATTGAAAAAGTAAGAGTAAGCAGTGTAAGAGAGGTATAAATGCAGGAAAATGACTATGCTGGGGGAACTCTGCTTATGACTGCTTTGGATATTATTACACAGCTATATACATATGTTTGATTTTTAAAAATACAATATAGGGGTGCCTGGATGCTCACTCAGTAAAGCGTCCGACTTTGGCTCAGGTAATGATCTCGAGGTTTGTGGGCTCCAGCCCTGTGTCAGGCACACTGCTGTTGGTGTAGAGCCTGCTTTGGATCCTCTGACCACCCCCCCACCCCCCCCCACCCCCGCCCCGTACTGTCCCGGTCTCTCTCTGCCCCACCCCTGCTTGCACTCTCTCTCTCAAAAATGAATAAACATTTTAAAAACTCTAACATAAATCTTAAAAAAAAAATACTATTTAAATTTAAAGTAACAGGGGGGATCCTAATTAGATGAAGTGCATAAATTTGTATAAATAATATATATACCAAGGAAGCAAAGATTATTTACCATGACTCTATATTAGGTTTTCTAAACCTTGGCACTATTTTTTTTAATGTTTATTTATTTGTTTTGAGACAGAGAGAGAGAGAACGAGCATGCACACACAGGGGAGGCGCAGAGAACCCCAAGCAGGGAGCCAGACCCATGAGACTATGACCTGAGCTGCAAAGAGTCAGATGCTTAACCAAACGAGCCATGCAGGCGTCCCTCGACCTTGGCATTATTAACACGTGAAGCCAGGTAATTCTTTGCTGGGGGGGACTGTCCCATGCACGTACGGTGTTAGCAGCATCACTGGCCTCTGCCAACTGGATAACAGTAGCTCCCCCACACGTAGCTGAGACAACCAAATCTTCCCAGACTTTAATGAATGGTCCCCAGGAGACAAAACTGTCCCTTGTTGAGAATCACTGGTCTGCATTATAGAACTGATGAACCATGGGCTAACTATATCTTAATAACAAACACATAATGACTGTGTCATAGAAGTGATATAAGTGAAAGAATATGATTTTATGGATCTTTGTAAAAAGAAGGACAAAAACAGAGAAAGAAATCTGGAATCCTTCAAATACTTCTATTTAAAGACACATTTTCTAATACTTCTTTAACAGATGTTAAGAAATAAAAACTAAAGAAGGCCAAAAACAAAAACAAAGATGATTCTGCAAAGAAAAGTGACACGTAGTGTTTTGAAAAATTCTATTCTGTCTGTGGTACGTAGAGAATGCCAAAGCAACAAAGCTTTGGCATGATTCTGGAGATTTGATAACAAATATGAAACAAACTACAAAAAAGGAATTCAAGGGTGAAAAAATCCTTCTCTTGGTGCCACTTTTCCCTTTTATAGCTAGGACAAAGTGGAATGTCCAAAAGAAGGCAGTAGTTATTAGGAAGATCCTCTTCCCTGGGACAGGATGACAAACTGTTTTGATTACAAAGGCCCTTCCACAGCCATGCAGGATAACATGTAAAATATATGCTTTTCTGCACTGGGACTCTGGTGGGAGAAAGAAACACTTCAACCCACAGAGGATAAAATGATCCTTTCAAAGTAAAGATTTTACCATACAAAGACAACATTCAAGAGAAAGTGTGCTAAACACATGGGCTTTAAAATGTTAAATTGTGGGGTGACTTAGTCGGTGAAGCTTCTGACTTCCGCTCAGGTCCGGCATTGGGCTCTGTGCTGACAGCTCAGAGCCTGGAGCCTGCTTCGGATTCCGTGTCTCCCTCTCTCTCTGCCCCTCCACCTCCCCCCCCCCCCCCCCCCCCAATAAATACACATTAAAAAGAATGTTAAACTGTGATATGATTTTCCTCTTCACTGTGTTTTTTTTTCTCACATCCTTCCACTAAGCAATCCTATGAGTTTACGCACACTAATTAACTTCCTTATGTTAGTTTCTTAAGCAACACTACTTGTAGTCTTCAATAGTATCATTTTCGCTAATTCAAATTGTTTACAAATAGCAATAAAATTGCAAAAAGTCTAACATCTTAAAATACTGGCATAATAAAATGTACAGGAAGAAAACTGCCTTATTAGGAATTTTTTTAGATTCTGAATGAGTTCCTTTAACATTAATAGCTAAACTGAAAAGAGTCTGTTAATTCAAGTGGAGTGCTATTTCATTATATAGTTAAAAGTTAGCAGGTACTTGGGTGGCTCAGTTGTTAAGCATCTGACTTCGGCTGAGGTCATGATCTCACAGTTCGCGAGCTCAAGTCCCACAGAGAGTGAGCTGGAGCCCGCTTCGGGTAAAAAACGAGACCCACTTCTCTCTTCTCTCTCCCCCTTTCCCTTTCTCTCTCTCTCTCTCTCAGAAAAAAAAATAAATAAATAAATAAAAAGAAATTAAAAATAAAAGTTAGCATTACTATTTTTCAATAAACATAAGTCTTTTAAAAATTGTTTTCTCGGGGTGCCTGGGTGGTTCAGTTAAGCATCCTACTCAAGTCAAGTTCTCGCAGTTGGTGCTCGTGAATTTAAGTCACTAAATTTAAGGCTCTCTGCAGTCAGCTTCAGATCCTCTGTGAACCTCTCTCTCTGCCCCTCCCCTGTTTGCTCTATCTCAAAAACAAATAAACATTTAAAAATAATTGTTTTCTCAAGTTGCCTGGCTGGCTTAGTCAGTAAAGCATGTGGGATCATGAGTTCAAACCCACATCAGGTGTAGAGCTTACTTAAAAAAATTTGCGGGGGGGGGGGGAGCACCTCGGTGGCTCAGTTGATTAAGCATCACACTTCTGATGAGGTCATGATCTCACAGTTCATGAGTTCAAGCCCTGCATCGGGCTCTGTGCTGACAACTCAGAGCCTGGAGCCTGATTCATATTCTGTGTCTCCTTATCTCTCAAAAATAAATTAACACTGAAAAAAATTTTTTTTTAATTTGAAAGAGAGAATGAGCAACAGAGGGACAGAGCGAGAGGGGGAGAGAGAATCCCAAGCAGGCTCCATGCTCAGTGCAGAACCCAACACGGGGCTTAAACCTGTGACCATGGGTTCATGACCTGAGCTGACATCAAAAGTTGGACACTCAACCAACTGAGCCACACAGTCACCCCCACAAAAAATTTTTAATTGTTTTCTGGGAATATGACAAAAAAGGCCTCAACAGACCTAAATTTACAAATTACAAATCCTTTTACTTGAATCTCCCTGTTTTGATCAACACAGAAATATGTGGGGTGCCTGGGTGGCTCAGTCGGTTAAGCGGCCGACTTCGGCTCAGGTCATGATCTCGCGGCCCGTGGGTTCGAGCCCCGCGTCAGGCTCTGTGCTGACAGCTCAGAGCCTGGAGCCTGCTTCCGATTCTGTGTCTCCCTCTCTCTGACCCTCCCCCGTTCATACTCTGTCCTCTCTCTGTCTCAAAAATAAATAAACGTTAAAAAAAAAAATTAAAAAAAAGAAATATGAATGAATACAAAATCCAGAAAATATAATTAGATGTTCATCTATTTTACTTGATATGACTTATTTTGTACATCTTCACCCAATCACGCACATGTGAAGGGACCTATGCCCAAGTTTATTCTTTGCAGTATTATTTTAACAGCAAAAAGCTAAAATGAACCAAGTATCTATTAATTAGGATTAAATAAATTAGACATATGAAACAACTATGGAAAAGATGAAGCAGATCCTTATTATCTGATACGGAATTATGCCCAAGATATTTCATTTAAAAAGCACAATGTATAGGGCACCTGGGTGGCTTAGTCGTTAAGCATCTGACTTAGGCTCAGGTCATGACCTCTCCGTTTGTGAGTTCGAGTCCAACGTTGGGGCAAGAGCCCCGCTTCGGGTAAGCTTGAGGCCCGAATCTGGTGAGCATGAGACCCGTTTCAAGTGAGCCCTACTTCTCTCTCCTCTCTATCCCTCTGCCCCTCACTCAGTTGCAAGCCTCTCTCTCTCTCTCCCTCTGAAAAAAAAAGCACAATGTAGAAAGCAAGATGGAGTCACTCAAGATAAACAGTGACTTATGTCAAGCAGTGACACAAGCAGCCAAGGGTGTTACAGCTAAGACCAGATATCACTGAAACCACCACAGACTGATGGCATCCAAAACTGATAACCAGAGCAAAGCCAAGAGAGTCTGGAAGAACTAAGAGTGATAACAAGAAGAAACCTGCAAAGGCCCAAGACTGACTAAACTGTATTTTCCTAATGTTTATTTATTATATTTTAGAGAGAGAGAGAGAGAGAGCGCAAGTGGAGGAGGGGCACAGAGGGAGACAGAGGATCCCAAGCAGGCTCTCTGCTATCAGCCAGATGTGGGGGCTCGAAATCCTGAACTGAGAAATCACGACCTGAGCTGAAGTCAGAGGCTTAATGGACTGAACCACCCAGGTGCCCAACTAAAACTTTTTAAAAAGGAAGGACTTCGCAACAAGCTGTCAGACTCTCCAGATGCTGAGCCTTCCAAGATCTGACCACATTAAAAAGGCAACTCCCGAAGGCTATGCCTGACTGATCTGTGACCATAACAGAGATGCTCCACTGGTTGAATGAACGTGATACACAGTAAGCACCAAGAGCTGACCTGGATGGGACCGAGGCCTGATCTCAACTACACACTCACAGACTGACTTTGCATTTGGTTCGTTAACTTCTTATCCCTAACTGTATCTTGCTTGCTGTGTGACTTCGTATTGTGCTTTGCTCTGTGTGCCCTGTACTAAGGCAAGTTGAACACATAGTGAAATGTCACTGAGTTTGGAATCCTAAACCTGCTTTACAATTGTGTTTACCTTGCCGTGACTGAATAAAGCTGCACTATGGAAAGACACGACTCATACAGGAGTCATTATAGCATTCTCACAATTACATAGCATCACAATTTATTCCATGATTTACTACAGACATAAACATACACACTTCTTTGCTTCTATATGCATGAATTGTTTCTGGAAGCATATGTAAGATTCTAGAAACAGTGATGGGCTAGGGGACTGTATAGGAGTGAGACACTTTATTGTGTACCCCAGATTTTGATTTTGAACCATGTCAATATATCACATATCCCTCCTCAATGTTTAAACTTTGAATATATTTTTTATTATTTAAAAAAAAATTAACATTTATTTTTGAAAGACAGAGACAGAGCACTAAGTAGGAGAGGGGCAGAGAGAGGGAGACACAGAATCTGCAGCAGGCTCCAGGCTCTGAGCTGTCAGCAGAGAGCCTGATGCGGGGCTTGAACCCACAAACGTGAAATCATGACCTGAGATGAAGTTGGACGCTTAACTGACTAAGTCACCCAGACGTCCCTCGTTATGATTTTTTAAATGCGTATTTTGAGAGAAAGAGAAAGGGGGAGGGAGGGAGAGGGAGAGAGAGAGAGAGAGAGAGAGAGAGAGAGAGAGAGAGAGACAGACAGACACACCCAAGCAGGCTCCATGCTCAGCACAGAGCCTGACATACGGCTCAATCTCACGACCATGAGATCATGACCTGAGCCAAAATCAACAGTCTGATGTCTAACTGACTGAGCCACCCAGGTGCCCCACGTTTTTCATTACGATTAAGTGTATGCTTTAATCTCCATCACATATTTCCCTCATTCTCCTACCCACCTCTCCTATGGTACCCATCAGTTTGTTGTCTATAGTTAAGAGTCTGTTTGTCAGTTTCTCTCTTTTTTTTTTTGCTTGTTTTGTTCCTTAAATTCCACCTATGAGTGAGATGATGTATGGTATTTGTCTTTCTCTGACTGACTTATTTCATTTAGCATTATATTCTCTAGCTCTATCCATGTTGCTGCAAATGGCAAGGTTTCATTCTTTTTTATGGCTGATTCATATTCAAGTGTGTGTGTGTGTGTGTGTCATCTTTTTTTATCCATTCATCTATCAGTGGACACTTGAGATGCTTCCAGTTTGGTTATTGTAAATAATGCTGTGGTGCGTCTAAGTGGCTCAGTCAGTTGAGTGTCCGTCCAACTCGGATTTCAGCTAAGGTTGTGCAATCAAGCCCCATATCATGCTCCACACTGAGCAGGGAGCCTGCTTAATATTCTCTCTCTCTCTCTCTCTCTCTCTCTCTCTCTCTCTCTCTCTGCTCTTCTCCCCCACTCTCTCTCTTTCTAAAATAATAACAACAATAATAATGCTGCAATAAACAAAGGAGTGCACATATCCCTTTGAATTAATTTTTTTTTTGTATTTTTGGGAAAATGCCCAGTAGTGAGATTACTAGATCATCGTGTAATTCTATTTTTAATTGTTTGAGAAATTTCCATACCGTTTTCCAGAGTTGGTGCACCAGTTTGCATTCCCACCAACAGTGCAAGAGAATTCCTTTGTGTCCACATCCTCACCTACACTTGTTGATTCTTGAATTTTTGATTTTAGCCACTCTGACAGGTGTGAGGTGTTATCTCATTGTAGTTCCAATTTTCATTTCCCTGATGATGAGTGATGTTGAGCATCTTTTCATGTGTCTGTTGACCATCTATATGCCTTCTTTGGAGAAATGTCTCCTCAGATCTTCTGCTCATTTTTTAATGTGCATTATCTGTTTTTTGGGTGTTGAGCTGTATAAGTTCTTTCATATATTTTAGATCCTAACCCTTTATCAAATATGTCATTTGCAAATATCCTCTCCCATTCAGTAAGCTGCCTTTTGGTTTTGTTAATTTTTTCCTTCACTGTACAGAAGCTTTTTATTTTGATGTAGCCCTATAGTTTATTTTTGCCTTGTATTACCCTTCCCTCAAAAGACATATCTAGAAAAATGTTGTACAGCTGATGACAGAGAAATTACTGTCTATGCTCTCTTCAAGGATTTTTATGGTTTCTGGTCTCACATTCAGGTCTCTAATCCATTTTGAGTTTATTTTTGTGTATGGAGAAAGAACGTGGCCCAGTTTCATTCTTTTGCACATAGTTAGCTGTCCAATTTTCCCAACAGCATGTTGAACAGATTGTCTTTTTCCCATTGTATATTCACTCCTCCTTTGTCAAAGATTAATTAGCCATATAACTGTGGGTTTATTTCTGGGTTTTCTATTCTGTTCCACTGATCTTTGTGTCTATCTTTTTTATGCCAGTACCATACTGTTTTAAGTATGACCACTTTGTAATATAACTTGAAGCCTGGAATTATGATACCTCCAGTTTTGTTATTCTTTTTTAAGACTGCTTTTCCTATTAGAAGTCTTTTGTGCTTCCATACAAATTTTAGGATTGTGTGTTCTAGTTCTGTGAAACATATTGTTGGTATTTTAATAGAGACTGCATCAAATCTGTACACTGCTTTGGGTAGTACAGACATTTTAACAATACTTGTTCTTCCAACCAATGTTTACATCTTCAAAAGGAGGGGACTGATCAATTTTCTTGTGATCCCGAGAACAACCACAAAAAAATCTGCTCTATTATCCATTACCTTTGGATACCAGGTTACTCCCAGCACTCCTTCAAACCGTATATGGATATACTATCCCCAACCATACCAATTCCTAAATCCATCTACTCCCATAAACTCTAATCTATTAACTACAGCTTTGCACTCCTGGAATACTCTTTTGTTTAAAAAACAACTCTGGGGGCGCCTGGGTGGCTCAGTCGGTTAAGCGTCCGACTTCGGCTCAGGTCATGATCTTGCGGTCCGTGAGTTCGAGCCCTGCGTCGGGCTCTGTGCTGATGGCTCAGAGCCTGGAGCCTGTTTCAGATTCTGTGTCTCCCTCTCTCTCTCTCTGACCCTCCCCCATTCATGCTCTGTCTCTCTCTGTCTCAAAAATAAACAAACGCTTAAAAAATTTTTTAAATAAATAAATAAATAAAAATAAAAAACAACTCTGCTTATAGATAGGCAATTATTGTTCATTTATTAGTCTCTGATATGTATGACCACCTAAAAGAAAAATTCTACCTTCTAACACTATTTGTTCTAGGTAAAACATGAATTAAAAAAAAAAAATTCAAATTCCAGCTTCTGAAAGTGGATGGGACACCAGGGTGGCTCAGTCGGTTGGGCACCCAGCTTCACCTCAGGTCATGATCCTGCAGTTTGGGAGTTTGGGCCTCTCATCAGGCTTGCTGCTGTCAGCACAGAACCTGCTTTGGATCCTCTGCCCCCTTCTCGCTGCCCCTCCCATGCTTGTGCTTGCTCTCGCTCTCTCTCAAAAATAAATAAACCTTAAAAAAAAATGGGTGGAAAGGTCTTTTTAAATGGTGAATAAACTTATGAGAGTCACTCAGCATTTCCCAAACAGTTTGATAACTCCATTTCACAAATAAACACAAAGGCACAAATCCCAGTACTAT
The DNA here is from genome assembly GCF_018350195.1 of Panthera tigris. Taxonomy (NCBI): domain Eukaryota; kingdom Metazoa; phylum Chordata; class Mammalia; order Carnivora; family Felidae; genus Panthera; species Panthera tigris. The sequence goes on from NC_056662.1 coordinate 104,543,467, forward strand.
AAAGTGTTATTTATTTAGTGACCTAATTGAGAAAAGTTTAACAGCATTCTTTTTTTGTAAAAGTTTACTTATTTATTTTGAGTAGGGGGCAGAGACTCCCAAGCAGGCTCCATGCTCAGTGTGGGTGGGACATGGGTGGGACTTGATCCCAAGACCCTGAGATCTTGACCTGAGCCAATATCAAGAGTTGATATCAAGAGTCAGACGCTCAACCGACTGAGCCACCCAGGCACCCCAACATTCTAATGGGGAAGAAAGGTAGTATTTTTAGAGTCTCAACAGAATAATAATGAATTAAATGACAGGCAAAGCCCATCCATTCATCGGAAAAATGGACATTTGGGCTCTTTCCATACTTTGAGCCTCTGAAATTAAAAAAACATTTTTTATGTTTTTTTTGAAAGAGAGAGAGAGAGAGAGAGAATGAGTGAGAGAGGAGAGACAGAGAGAGGGGGAGACACAGGATCCAAAGCAGGCTCCAGGCTCTGAGCCATCAGCACAGAACCCGACACAGGGCTCCAACTCACAGACTGCGAGATCATGACCTGAGCCGAAGTCGGTGTTCAACCAACCAAGCCACCCAGGAGCCCCAAGCCTCCAAAATTTTAAAATATAGTTGGCAATATTAAAATGTCAGATGTGCTAGGAGATAAAAGTCAAAGATTTAGCTTAGAACCAAAAACAGAAAATATGAGAAAAGACAGTAAACCAAGAACTCCAGGAGAGCGAACACATAAGCAATGTAAGTACTAGAAAGAAAAAAAGTTTTGAAAGAAATGTTAGGAAAACAATTCCCAGGGGTGCCTGGGTGGCTCAGTCAGTTTAGCAGCCAACTCGTGATTTTGGCTCAGGTCATGAGCTCACTATTCATGAGACTGAGTTCCAAGTCGGGCTCTGCTGGTGGCACAGAGCCTGCTTAGGTTTCTCCCTCTTCCTCTCTCTGCCCCTTCCCTGTTTGCGTTCTCTTTCTGTATCTATCTCTCAAAATAAATAAACATTAAAAAAATAATAATAAAGATTTCCCAGCTATGAAGGAAGACCAGTATCTTCCAATTAAAATGGTCTACCAAATATCCTCAATACTGAGGCATCACTCAAACTTCTGGATACAATAAGAGAATTACATTCTTCATCTATTGGTAAGAGAATTCAAAGAAGATTTAAGAGAAGGGAAAAAATAGGTAATGTGAAAGTTTGGATATAAAACTACTGTTCAGTGACAATAGACATTTGAGGACAGTAGGGTAATTCCTTCAAAGTTTTGATGGAAAATAACTTTCAACCCCAAATTCAATACCAAACCAAGTATGCATCATGTGTATAGTAAGTTATCCAGAAATTTCATTCCAGAATAGCATAGCAAGCATTATAAAATAGGTAAAAGAGAGGTTGAATCTGATAGAGCCAAGAACTTCTGCTGTAAGGTACTGTACATGAAGACATAAAACTAAAATTAAGAATCAGAACCAAGGAGCGCCTGGGTGGCACAGTTGGTTAAGCTTCTGACCTCCGCTCAGGTCATGACTTCGTGGTTCACGAGTTTGAGGCCCGCGTCGGGCTCTGTGATGGCAGCTCAGACTCTGGAGCCTGCTTTGCAGATTCTGTTTCTCCCTCTCTCTCTGCCCCTCTCCCCTCATACTCTGTCTCTATCTCAAAAATAAATAAAACATTTAAAAAATTAAAAAAAAAAAAAAAGAATCAGAACCAAAAAACAGAGAAGTCTTTCAACTGGTATAATGAAGAAGGAATGAATATCAGTACTCTGTAATAACTATGAATATCTCTAGGTAATAATCAGCAAATACCAGTAACATCCTGAAAAGATATTATATACCTCCTGATATACAATGCCACCCACAAAGAAGTTCTTAACTCTTGCACTTCTTCCTTCTCACAAAAGAAAAAAGAAAAAGAAGAGACTGAACCACATCTCTGTATCTAGTTATCAATTCACAAGAAATATGAGGGAGAATGGAACATGGTAAAGAACAAAATGGGGATATAGTCAGCAAATCCAAATGGTAAGAAACAAAACCCTTATTTGGTCACAAAAATAGCAAGGGCAGGGGCACCTGGGTGGCCCAGTCAGTTGAGCCTCCAACCGACTCTTGATTTTGGCTTGGGTCATGATCTCGTGGTGGTGAGATTGAGCTCCAAGTAGGGCTCCCCACTGGGCGTGGAGCCTGGTTAAGATTCTCTCTCTCCCTCTGTCCCTCCCCTGCTTGGAGAGTGAGGATGCTATCTTTCTCTCTCAAAAAATTAAAGATATAAAATCTAAAAAAAAAAAAAAAAAAAAAAAAAGTAGAGAAAGAAAGAAAAAGAGAAGCCTTCGTTTATTTTCCCCTGTAACCACCCAAATGACTTGGCACCATTTCCTGAAAAGACTTCTCGTTGCAGTGGTTCCTTCATCAAATATCAAGTTGTATTATATATGTGGGTCTGTTCTGACTTTTCCATTCTGTTCCACTTATTTCTCAATCCACTTATTAATACCATCTTGCTTTAATTACTGTAACTATATAAATGTCTTAATATCGATTGATATAAATCTCTCTAACAGTTTTTGTTCAAGACTGACTTTGTCAATGGTTCTCAAACTTTCTGATCTCAAGATCACTTTACATTACTAAAAAATCATTGAGGACCTCAAAGAACATTTGCCTCTGTGAGTTACATCAATCAATATTTACCATGTTAGAAATTCAAAGTGAGAAAAATTTAACATTTGCTAATTTATTTAAAATAAAAATGAACATTAGCAAATACCTGTTATGAACAATTACTGTCTTTTCCAAAACAAAAAACTTTTCACGAGAACAGTGGCACTCTTTTCATTTTTGCCTATCTCTTCAATGTGTTGCTTAACAGACAGCTAGATTTTCAGGTTTATTTCATTTTCAAAAGGCATCCATCAAACACTTGTGTCTAAATAACCACTGTTTGTCTTTCAGCGGTTACTGCAAGTAATAACGGCGCTCTAGGAAAAAGCAGGTAGTTTGGCTTACATTTCAAAGACTGTCGTGAGATTTTTTTTTTTTCTCAAGATAACTATCACACTTTCAAACATGACAGAAGTGATTTACATGTATTTCCCATTTCATCAGGCAGGATGTTAAAGAGACATTTAATGGTAGTTAAACCACTGAAACAGCGGTTACACAGCATCGTCACTATACTGAATGGCAGTGAACTAGATCCTCTACACTGCACAATGGTTAATCTGATGTGTTAATTTTTCAGTTTTGTTTTAGGACATGAGGGATTCAGATTTATTAAAATAATAAATTGTACCATTTTGTCAAGAGCATTCTTTTTGTTGTTGTTTAAATGTTTATTTTACTTATCTTGAGAGAGAGAAAGAGAGAGAGGGAGGGAGGGAGAGAGAGCGCGCAAGTGGGGGAGGAACATAGAGAGAGGGAGAGAGAGCCCCAAGTAGGTTCCACACTGTCAGCCCAGAGCCCAACACGGTGCTCAATCCCATGAACTGTGAGATCATGACCTGGACTGAAATCAAGAGTTGGAAGCTTAACTGACTGAGCCACCCATGCGCCCCTTGTCAAGAATATTCTTAAGTGGAACTTGTCATTTTGGTTATTGTTTGTTTTATTGCAAATTCACAGAGGTGAAGAATACAGCGATGACTCTAGCACAATTTAGTGCCACTGATGCGATTCACACTAAGTTTGCCCACCACTGCTTTTGCAAGACTAAAACAGTGAAAAGGTGAGTAACATCTTACTATTGTTATAAAATAGTTTTGATTTCACAAAACCCCTGAAAGGGTCTAAGGGACACTCAGGAGTCCACAAACCATGATTTGAAAACACTTTGTTTTCACTGTTCTTGGTTCTTTCCATTCTCATAAATTCTGGAATCAATTCCTCAATTCTCAATTTACACACACACACAGCACACTTGCTGAGCCTTTCCTTGGAACAGCACTGAATCTTTAGATCAATTTGGGGAAAACTGACATATTTACTTAAGTGCATTTACTTAAGTCAAATTCCTTCAGCAACCCTTTGTAGTTTCCATGGAGAGTTTTAGATCTTTCCCCTTTTCTTATACATCTTTCTTTAGATTTATTCTACGTATTCAATGCTTTTCGATGAAACTGTAAATGGTATCTTCTAAAACTTAGTTTTCTAACTGACCCCTCTTCATACCATATACAAAAAACAGACTTAAATACAAAAAGTGAGGTACTGGCTGGCTCAGTCAGAGGAGCATATGACTCTAGATCTCTGGGTCATGAGCTCAAGCCCCATGTTAGGGTGCAGAACTTACTTAAATAAAAAATGGTTAGGGGTGCCTGGGTGGCTCAGTCAGTTAGGCATCCAACTTCAGCTCAGGTCATGATCTCGCGGTTCGTGAATTCGAGCCCTGCATCGGACTCTGTGCTGACAGCGTGGAGCCTGGAGCCTGCTTCAGATTCTGTGTCTCCCTCTCTCTTTGCCCCTCCCCTGCTCGCTCTCCCTCTCTCTTTCTCTCTCTCACTCTTGCTTTCTATCTAAAATATATAAACATTAAAAACAATTTTTTTATGGTTAAAAAAATACAAAAGGTGAAACAGCAAAACTTCAGGAAAACATAGGCGAGTACCTTCGTGATCACAGGAAATCTTTTGCCTGCGGTAACACTTCGACTTGTTTTTGAATGAGCACTCTTCCTGAGTGACAAAGTATTCTTACTCTAGTTTCATTCTGCTCCCTCACATATATCAAACTTCTCAGGCATGTCTGTCAGCTTCTCAAGAATGGAATTTTTCCAGCCTTTATTTAACTATCCTCCCCTCCTCCTGCTGTTCCATTGTTCCTTTCCAACCACATTTCTCAAATATTTAAAAACAAACCAACCAACCTAGAAAGAGCAAAGATGACACCAGTGCCGCTGAAGAATAAGCACAAGCTGATGAGAGAGGAAGCTACGCACAAGTAATGCGGCGCCTCTGCCGTTCCACATCCGTTCCAGCAACCCGCAGCCAAAACGCAATGGCTACAGGGAAGATTAGAAAAGAAAAATGCACTAAGCATACACCAAAATGTTGGTGCTGCTGAATGGAGAACTACAGGCGTGTGTGTTTGTGAGTGTATGATAGAGACAGCATGTATCTTTTTCTGTATTTGATATTTCAACAATAAGTTATAATTCTTTCATTATCAGAAAATAAACAACAAAAGGTTTTTTTTTTTAATTTTAATATGCAGTAATGTTGAAGGAACTACAAAATGGGAATATTCATAATATACTGAGGTGGGAATATAAACTGACAATTTTTTTAAAATTTTTTAAATGTTTCTTTTTGAGAGAGAGAGAGACCAGAGCGTGAGCAGGGGAGGGGCAGAAAGAGAGGGAGATACAGAATCAAGAGTAGGTTCCAGGCTCTGGGTGGACAGCACAGAACCCACATGGGGCTCGAACCCATGAACCATAAGATCATGACCTGAGCCAAAGTCAGACACTTAACTGACTGAGCCACCCAGGCACCCCTAAACTGACAGTAATTCTTTATTTATTTATTTATTTATTTATTTATTTATTTAACATTTATTTATTTTTGAGACAGAAAGAGACAGAGCATGAATGGGGGAGGGTCAGAGAGAGAGGGAGACACAGAATCCGAAACAGGCTCCAGGCTCTGAGCTGTCAGCAGAGCCCGACACGGGGCTCGAACTCACAGACCGCGAGATCATGACCTGAGCCGAAGTCGGACGCTCAACCGACTGAGCCACCCAGGCGCCCCAAACTGACGGTAATTCTTGAAGAAAACAGCATTTTGCAAGAAAATATTTGAAAAAATAGGGGCGCCTGGGTGGCGCAGTCGGTTAAGCGTCCGACTTCAGCCAGGTCACGATCTCGCGGTCCGTGAGTTCGAGCCCCGCGTCAGGCTCTGGGCTGATGGCTCGGAGCCTGGAGCCTGTTTCCGATTCTGTGTCTCCCTCTCTCTCTGCCCCTCCCCCGTTCATGCTCTGTCTCTCTCTGTCCCAAAAATAAAATAAAAAACGTTGAAAAAAAAAAAAATTAAAAAAAAAAAAAAAGAAAAAATATACCCCTAAATTAGAAACAGGTCTGCTGGGGGCACCTGGGTGGCTTAGTCGATTGAGCGTCTGACTTTGGCTCAGGTCATGATCTCATGGTTCATGAGTTCAGTCCCCACGTTGGGCTCACTAATGTCATCTTGTAGGCGCAGAGCCTGCTTCAAATACTCTGTCCCTTTTTCTCTCTGCCCCTCTCCCACTTACGCTCGCTCTCAAAAAAGAAATAAAATATTAAAAAAAAAAAAAAAAGAAAGAAAGAAACAGGTCTGCTATCAAACAGTACGTATAGTTAATGATACTAATTTACTACTACTGGAGAAGGGAAGATAAAGACGAGTTCTCTCAGTGGATTTCCATCTACTCTGTCTTCATCAGAATCACCCATGTTGAAGATGAATGCAAAATGGCATTTTCCCTCTCTAATGCCCAAATTCGCAAAATTTAAAATAAACTTCTACCCATTATATGTCTAATGTGTTTTCACATTTCAGAAAAAATGGAAACGTAGAAAACCATAAAGAAGAAAGTTGCTTGCATTTTCTGATATTAAAACAAATCTGAAATCTCTCAAATACCAAATTCCTATTTACATTCATGATGTAGATACATGCTTGCTAAATGAAAATGATCTTATTTATTCATAAAGATCACTGACTAAACAAAATAAAACAATTCTTCAATAAACATATCAGTATATATTTCTCCACAAACTTGCATCGAGAACTCTGGTTAAATAAAATCCAAGAAGTAGAACTGTTAGGTCAAAGGATATGTACACATTACAATCTGGTGTTTCCGATTATACTTACACTCAAATACGGCAGAGTTATTTATCAGTTTCCCTACCCTCATAAACAATGCACATCGAGACAAGAACTATGGTCTTCCATGCCTCAAATTTTAACTCTTGTTCGCTAGAAACTTCCATTCTCCCTTTCTCATGGCTGCTATGTACGGCTCAGAAATTCACTTTATTCAGTGACAGTATATACACAAAAACAATTTCCTATCCTCCTCTGCCTAGTCCTCCTGGTAAAAGCTTGATGTTGACTCTGAGTACCTCACTCTCCCCTGAGAGTCCTGAGCAACCTGTGATTCCAGACATCCAATCTTTAATTCTTGTGAAAGCAGAGAGGCACGCAATCTAAAATGTCATTTATGATCAGTAATAATTAAGAAGACATTATTCTATTATCTGTTGATGATTTTCATTTCCTCAAAGATAACAAAGTTAAATGACAACTATACAAGCTTCAAATTCTGACTGGCTATTTTGTGCTGTGCTGTGTTCTGCAGTAGGCAGGAAAAAGATAAAGATACCGACCTTCAAGAATCTAACACTCTGGGGCGCCTGGGTGGCTCAGCTGGTTAAGCATCCGACTCGATTTCAGCTCAGGTTATGATCTCATGATTCGTGAGATCGAGCCATGTGTTGGGCTGCTTGTGCTTCTCTCTCTCCCTCTCTCAAATAAACTTTCAAAAAACAAAAAAGGAATCTTACACTCTAAGACGATGTCTAGACAAACCTAGACAATCTAGACAAATTATACCTAAGCCATAAGATTTTTATCAGCTGCTCAAGATACTTTTTCAATTGAATTAAGAAAGCTCCTTGTTTTGGACCTGAGGAGACCATGCAGAAGCAACAGGGTACCACATAAACCATGAAAAGTTTATTACACATTGTGGCTACAGCCAGTCTTCCACAGAGCAATAATGGTGATTATGATGGTGGTGATGTTTATATTCTGGAATCCTAACCTAAAATTTGTTTAAAAGGATAAGAATATAAGGCTTTCCCCAAAGCACCCTGCCATTAAAGGACTGCTTGAACACTATGTGCACCTATGTCTTTCAGACTTATCCTACAGCTGACATCACATTTAGGTTCTGGAATAGGTTCTCTGGACTTCTTAAAAAGCATAGTCAAGGGTTAAGCAATGAGGTAGACAGGATCCTTACCACAGATGCTAAGAGGGCCAGGTCTGCAACACGGATATAATGGTTTACCTACCACCACTTACTTTTCATAACAAGACAGACTTAAAGAACGAATCATCAGGTCCAAAAGCCCTTACTACAGGAAAAATTTGAGGCCAATAATCAACAGGTATCTAAGAAAATGCTTTTAAGACACAATGAAGCGTAACTTCAAAGGCTGTGATCCAGATCCCAAGGTTGGCAAACAGGTAAGGACTGGCTCTTTTTAAATGACTGACTACCTGCACCAGAGGCTTGGAAGAGACATTAACCATTACATGTACGATGCTGTGATTAGCTTATAAAAGGCCAAGCTCTTTGTGTTCAAGATGTGGAAAAACTGACACTGGAACACATATAAGACACATCCATGACTGAGGCACCCAATCAAGTAAGTAGTTCCTACTTGCCACCACGTATGTAGCATTGTAGCATCATCTTTTAGTATAATAGTACAGTCTATATGCTTAACTTAGTTTTTAGTTTAGGTCTGTCCATTTGACCTGAACATATAAATAGAAAACGTGGGGCGCCTGGGTGGCTTGGTCGGTTAAGTGTCCGACTTCGGCTCAGGTCATGATCTCACGGCCCGTGAGTTCAAGCCCCGCGTCGGGCTCTGTGCTGACCGCTCAGAGCCTGGAGCCTGTTTCAGATTCCGTGTCTCCCTCTCTCTCTGCCCCATCCCCACTCATGCTCTGTCTGTCTCTGTCTCAAAAATAAATAAACGTTAAAAAAATTAAAAATAAATAAATAAATAGAAAACTTATGTGAAAAAATAAAATATCAAAGAACCTACCTATCCAACAAGTAACTCAACAGCTTTGTTTTTAATCTCTGATGTTTTTTTAACACTTACAGTCATATATACATCGTAATGCTGTCTATCTGCAGCCAGGTGGTCTGGTTCAATTTCTCAATCTGCCATTTAAACCTGTGACACTGACAAGTTACTTTATCTTTTTGTCCTTCAGTCTCATCTGTAAAATGGGGATAATAACAGAACCTACTTTATAAAGTGATTGTGGGGATTAAATAAAATACATATAAAACAACTGGAATAATATCTGTCACAAAGGTTCAATGAATGTTAGAATTTTTGAAAACCAAGTTCAATAAATACAGTCTATCTGTGAGACTGAATACAGTATTATATACCCATAACAGGTCTAGCAGCTGCATAACAATTTTACAGTGCTTTAGAGTGTTTGTAGCATATAAGCTATTACTAATGACTTAAGGCACCGTGCATGAAACATGCTGCCTCTCTCCTTACCAACACCACCCCCCAAAGAAGTGTTCCAAAGACACTTTCTTTGTTCAAGTCCTATCCAGCTCACAAACACAAGGTGAATCACTAAGTGTCCAGAATTGTCCCAGTCCTGGTTTACTTTCTCTCTGCCAGCGGAATCAGAAGGAACAAAGAGTGGTCTCTATACCACTTTGAAAAGCTTATACTATCCAGTGAGTATTGTTGCTCACACACTACAAAGGCATTCAAGAATGTTTTCTCCTACATTCCATGTGGCACTGAGGAAATTCTGGGCACTTGATAATGTCCCTGGAGAATAAAAAGCCAGTATTCACCGAATTACCGCTCTTTGCTGCCAAAGAACAATGGGACTTGAGTAATTTTCTCCTGTTATAGCAGAAATAGATAGGGCATGACTTCAACATTAGCAAAATGTGAAGATCACTCCAATGTGTACTTGTTCCATGCATCAGCCTGTGGGCTGGTCAGCATGGCTCCAGGCTTTGGCCGGAGACTATCCCTAACCCCTACCACTTCAGCTGTTAGAAAATGAGAGCAGATGAGAAACAGATGAGGAAGTGTGGCTCTGAACTATTCCCTCTCAACTTGGAAAAAATAAAAAAATAAAGCCTCAAATGTTTAATAATTCAAAACAAATTACTGGTAAATGCACCCAGTAAACCCCTTGAATTTCAAAGACGGGGGACCTCACCTTATTTATCAAGCACTTAGTAAGGGCCTTATTCTAGAATATATTCAGGAATATGTTCAACAGTGACTGAATGAATGATCATGTATTCTACATAATTTCTATGTTCAACACACGGGTGTCTTGCTAATTATATTCCAATATACTCTCTTAGTTCTATGGATGACAAAAAACACATTACTAGTTTTTCCATTCCAAGCAATCTGTTAAAGGAAACATTACTTATAAACAGATTCTAAGCTATCAGGACGGTAAATTAAAAATGTACTTTCGTGTTTTGGGTACATTTTTAAAACCATTTGTCAGATTCTCATTCTGGCAGGATTCTTATGACTAGCCACATTACTTCTTGAGCTTAAAATGAATCTGTAGATTCTAGTTTCTTCCAATTAAGTAATAAATGCATATGGCTCTCCAACATTATTAGTTATATATGTCTTTAAGAAAATTATGAAATATGTTTTCATGTTCCATCTGGACAAAAATAACTTACTTTCCTACTTCTTAAAATACCCCACTGGTAGGTAAAATGACTGTTTCCATATTACCTGGCCAGATCCAGATTATTTTTTCCAGCAAAGGACCTAGTCACACAGAATACACTAACTCTAGCCAATCTAAATACAGGGTCCCCTAAAAAACCTAATAAAGCAATGCTGTGATGTTAACTACTAAGATCAAGTTATTTCTGAAAAGATTTAGAGCATGAGGAATTCCAGTATCTGTCATACATTTTCTGCTTTAGAAAATCTGTGTCCGTTTCTGAAAAGGGAAATATGCACAAACGTCCTGGGAGCTGGGTGTGTGTCTGTGTGTGTGATACGAGGACCAAGTCTCCAAATCTGTCTTAGCCTAAAAAAGACAGATTCAGTACCCACACTGGGGGTGAAAGAAGAGGGGCCAATTTTTGAAATAAAGACTTAATACCCTGTAATTCCTTATATAAACAGTTGTTAAGACAATCATGATTGGTAGAGAGGTGAATTAAAGAAGCAAAGTTTGTGAACAAAAGTTGAAGAAATTTCTTTAACACGAAGGGGACAAAAACCCTGCATCCCCTCACATGCACCACCCCTGCACACAGCCACACACACTTGTTCCCTCTGAGTGGAACACACCCCACAGTCTCTCCAAGGTTGACTAAATGCCAAGTTTACCTGACCTTGAGGGTCAGCAATTGTACATCTTCTGAGTTCAAACATTTTGTTAGACACCTGAGATGTTTATGCTTGAATTTTACCGCTTCCAGCATATCATAAAAGATACCACCATTCATCTACAGCCCCCAAAACGACAAACCAGGGACAAAATGTTTTCACTTTTGCTTACCGTCAATGCATAGAGCAGATGCAAGTAAGTAATAAAAAACAGAAACTTTTTCATCCCAGAGTTCCTCAATAGAAAATACAGTCTACAAAACCAAGAGTCACCTGCCTGGGAACCAGATCTTGTGTTTCAGTTCTAGAATTCTAATGAGTGACTCCATAATGTTCTAGAAATCTGGTGAAGACCAGAATTTCCTAAAATACTGTTTGCTGGATACTGGTATGTAGGATGCTAACAGATACTCAAATAAATTGGGAAAGTCTGGATTAAAATAAAGCTAAAATGGTTACTTTACTTGAAAACACTCACAGGGCTTTAATATGGTAGTAACACTATAAATTTCCAAGATAAAATTCCATTATGAGACCTAGAATAAACTAATTTGAGCAAGATCATGAAAGAGTTTGGAAATGCTTCAAAGAAGGCTGTTTTGTATTTTTTCTGTCACAACATTATTGAATACCTCATATCAACTTCTAAGAAGTTCTTACCTGATATGTGTTGCAGGCAGAGATTCATACTGGCGCGACAAAAAGAGCTCTCTATGTTTCAACTGATGTTTCTGTTTATCAGTCAAGTCCGCCTCAATTGTTGTTTCAGATTCTTCCTCAATTTCTTCTACACAAATAAAATTCAAAGAATGCATTATTATTTTTTTTTAATTTTTTTTTTTTTTAACGTTTGTTTATTTTTGGGACAGAGAGAGACAGAGCATTAACAGGGGAGGGGCAGAGAGAGAGGGAGACACAGAATCGGAAACAGGCTCCAGGCTCTGAGCCATCAGCCCAGAGCCCGACGCGGGGCTCGAACTCACGGACCGCGAGATCGTGACCTGAGCTGAAGTAGGATGCTTAACCGACTGAGCCACCCAGGCGCCCCCAAAGAATGCATTATTACAAAGCACATTATCTATCTGGAAATTAAGACAGACCAACCTTTCATTCAATATTTTCTTCAAACCAACTGATTTTATTATTTTTTATTTTAAATTTACATATTTAATTTGGTATTTGAGTTACAACCATAAAATAACATTAACCAGGCCACAAACAAAGACGAAGAATTCCAATTTTAAAATGGCAGATGGGGGCACCTGGGTGACTCAATCAGTTAAGTGTCTGACTTTGGTTCAGGTCATGATCTTGCAATCCCTGAGCTTGAGCCCCGTGTCGGGCTCTGTGCTGACAGCACAGAGCCTGGAGCCTGCTTTGGATTCTGTGTGCGTGTGTCTCTCTCTCTCTGCCCCTCCCCCAATCATGCTCGCAGGCTCACGCGCTCTCTTTCTCTCTCTCAAAAATAAACATTAAAATATTAAAATAAAATACAATTAAGATGTACCAATATTTCAATGACAGTAAAAATGGAAGCAATAACGACAAAAACTTTTGACTAAAAAAAGTTTTAGAAGATGGAAAGCAGATAAAAACAAAAGAAAACAGAAAGTATACGCTTAGCCAAGAGAAGGAAGTGACAATCTATATATGTATAGACAGATGCAAGGAAGAGGCAAGCACAAAGCTTGAGGTGCCTTAACCCTCAAGATACCAAAAAGTACAGTGAGAAAGGAGGAGGCGAGAGACAAAGCCAGGAGGAAAGGTTGAAAGTCCATCTACAACACTGTAACTAAATCCCAGAATGCTCTATTTTAAAAAGAGAACAATCAGAAAACAAGAAATAAGATAATACTTTTTAATTTGATAACACAAACAAAAAAGCTAATAGAAGGATTATAAGGTACTAATTAGGAAATCTCCCAGAAATTTCAACACTAAGACATAGAGATAAATACGTGACAACCAACAGATTTTAAAAAATTAAAAGATACTTTATAAAGTCCAACATCCCAGGAATAAAAGTTCCAGACAGAAACAATAGAGAAAACACATTTCATTATCTCTTTTGGTGGGGAGAGGGAGTGGAGGAAGACTTATCAAAGAAAGATTCAAGAACATTTCCCCTTACTGAGGAAGAGGACCATCCAAACTGAATTTCTGGCACACCTAATTTATTTAAGTGCTAACATGAGATCACGAACGCTTACAGAAAAGAAACATAGGTCACATGCAAAGAAACTAGAATCAGTGTGGAATTATACATGAATAGTAATACTATTCGATCCTAAGATGCTAAAGCAATGCTATCCAAGAGGGAAAATGACAGTCAACCTAGAACCATACTTGATTTTTTTGTTTTGTTTTTAATTTGAGAAAGAGAAAGTGCACACATGAGCAGAGGATAGGAGCAGCGGGGCAGAGGGAGAGAGGATCCCAAGCAGGTTCCAAACTCAGCACAGAGACCAACATGGGGCTCAGCTCTGGGATCATGACGTGAGCTGAAATCAAGAGTCGGACCCTCGGGGCGCCTGAGTGGTGCAGTCGGTTAAGCGTCCGACTTCAGCCAGGTCACGATCTCGCGGTCCGTGAGTTCGAGCCCCGCGTCAGGCTCTGGGCTGATGGCTCGGAGCCTGGAGCCTGTTTCCAATTCTGTGTCTCCCTCTCTCTCTGCCCCTCCCCCGTTCATGCTCTGTCTCTCTCTGTCCCAAAAATAAATAAAAAAACTTGGAAAAAAAATTAAAAAAAAAAAAAAAAAAGGTAGACATTCAATTAAAAAAAAAAAAAAAAAAAAGAGTCGGACCCTCAACCGACTAAGCTACCTAGACGCTGTGCTTGTAAACTGTAAATTATTTATCAGTCTGGAAACAGAGTAAGAACAATCTTTCTTTCATTCAACCACGATTTATTAAGTGCCCAAACAGGCACTAGTTGAAGTGTTGGAAACAAGCCGTGAGCAGAAGTTATTGAGAAGCAGCGTTGGAAGCAAGGGACAGGAGATAGCAAAGTTTTACATAAGTTTAAAAAAAACTGTATTTAGGGGCACCTGGGTGACTCAGTCAAGCATCCAACTTTGACTCAGGTCATAATTTCATGGCTCGTGAATTCGAGCCCCAAGTCAGGCTCTGTGCTGACGGCTCAGAGCCTGGAGCCTGCTTCAGATTCTGTGTCTCCCTGTCTCTCTGCCCCTTCTCCACTTGCTCTCTTGGTCTCTCTCTCTCTCAAAAATAAACATTTAAAAACTAATATTAGCGGCATCTGGGTGGCTCAGTTGGTTAAGCTTCTGACTTCGGCTCAGGTCACGATCTCATGGTTAGTAAGTCTGAGCCCCAAGTCGGGCCTTGCACTGACAGCTCAGAGCCTTGAGCCTATTTCAGATTCTGTGTCTCCCTCTCTGTCTGCCCCCTCCCCCGCTCACACTTGGTCTCTCTCTGTCTCTCAAAAATAAATAAATGTCAAAAAAAATTTTTTTAATTACACTAGTAATAAAAATTTAAAAGCTGAATTTACTAATCTTATTAAAGGGGTGTCTGGGTGACTCAGTCGGTTAGGCGTCTGACTTCAGCTTGGGTCATAATCTCACAGTTTCTAAGTTCGAGCCCCATGTCGGGGTCTGCACTGACAGCTCAGAGACTAGGGCCTGCTTTGGATTCTGTCTCTCTCTCTCTCTCTCTCTCTGCCCCTCCTCTGCTGCCCCTCTTCCGTTCACACTCACTCTCTCTAAAATAAATTAAAAACAAAATCTTTTTAAAGAAAAAAAATGACCAGTGTCATTTACAGATATAATTCAAAATAATTTTAGATACAAAAATTTCTTAATATAAAAGCTCTCAGGGCGCACAGATCCTCTGCAGTCTTACTTGGACCAGACTGTGTGGGAACATCAGGGGCACTGAGGACTCAGCCAATGATACTACTGGAAGGGGGTGGTGGTGGGGGTGGGGGTTGGCTCTTCATGCAGGAAGAGTTTAAGTTTAGGACTCAGAGACTTTAATTTTGGGACACTGATGGGCAACACACACACAGAGACACAGAGAAATATATACACGTGTGTTATATTTCTCCCTATTCTTCTAAGTTCCTATTTGGGGACCCGGAACCACAAAAGGGATTTTACCACATATAATTCTCTAGTTATAGCAGAGCTTTTGAACTGCATAAGGATAATGAATGGGCTAAGCATCAGATCTTTTCTACAGTGCTTTCAAATTTTTAAAACTCTTTAATTGAAAATGAACCTGAAAAACTGACTTAGAGAAAGATTCACCTAGCTCCAAAAAAAGACTAAAATGATTTAAAATTCTTTGAATATTCTTTTTAATGAACTACTCAAACAGAAACACAGCCCTAAAAAGCCATTTACTTGCATAGGCATTTCACCAGTGGAATCAATGAAGTTACTGCTGCATTAGCAATATCAGCACCAGCAAATATCACGTATCAAATTATACCCTTTACTTAATTAGGATTTGATAAATTGTTGTTCCGTAAAACACAATCTAACTGAATTCTAATGTGTACCCTGTACAGCTAAAACCACAACAAACTTTACCAATAAGAGCAGCAAATCTTATTCCCTTATACAACCTCTTACTGCAGGGTGAAAAGGCCTAGAATCTCTTACGTGCAACCACAACAAAAACCGAAATCACAACTGTACCTAAAAGTCACCTTTCAAAATGTACTAGTTAAATTTCATTTACATATTTTTATAAATTTACATTGGCTTCTGAATAGGAATGATTCTCAAGCCATTAAATCCTAAAAACATTAAATGGTCACAATGGCAAAACCGGCATTTAGGCAATGAAAAATTTAAAAAGACCTAATTATCATCAGAAATGGAGTACATGGTAATATATTCCTAATTTTTCTTAAACCGTTTTACCAAGCTGATGAAACATCAAATTTGCTACCTTCTAACAGTTATTGAAATATAAGTCCCATACTCTATACCATGGTAAGAGAGACTGATACCAAATTAGTTACTATACTTTCTTTACAGCTGGAAAACTTTCCATACAGTTTATTAGTAATAAGGCACTGACTGGAAGCATAGAGGGGAGAAAGAGTAGAGAAGGAAACTGAACAATGGGGATTGTATAAAACTTTAAGGAGCAATGTAAATATCAGTATCTTCTGGGACACCTGGGTGGTACAGTCGGTTAAGTGTCCAGCTCTTGATTTGGGCTCAGGTCATGATCTCATGGTTTTTGAGTCCTGTGTCAGGCTCCATGCTGACAGCACGGAGCCTGCGTGGGATTCTCTCTCTCTCTCTCTCTCTCTCTCTCTCTCTCTCTCTCTGACCCTCTCCCCCTCTCGCGCCCGCTTGCTCTCTTCTCTCTCAAAATAAATAAACTTAAAAAAATACTAATATCTTCTGTTTTAGTAGTATGGGCCACATAATACACAACCCACCAACGCTCTTACAAATTTCAAAGTTTTAGACTGCAGGATGAGAAAGAAGCCATGGCCAAAAATCTCAGCAAGGCTAATTACACATGCAGGCTGAGAGGGGATGGGACAAAGTGAGTACAAACAGTGTCCAAGAAGTGGGGATCAGAGAGCAAATCAAACTAGCCAAATAGTCCAGAATATCAGAACGTCCAGCTATGGGATTTGGGAGATCAGTCTTTTCAGCAGTAGGTTACAATCAGGAACTTGGGCAAAGCTCTAAAGAATGGGCATGTGACATACACAAGACCAGAGCCAGCCACTGATGAATTAAGGTATCTGAACAAGGGACAGAAGGGAAGGAAGGAGCAGTCATTACTGATTCTAGGTACTTCTGGACTTGAAACTGGGTGTTCTTCAGAATAGATTGGCATTCTAATAATTCCTACCAGTTAGTTGGGAGGTGTGGAGGGGGAAGTAGACAGGAGGAGAGCCCTCCACAGACTTTTCCCAAGCTTCCTTAGGTCTCTATTTTAATGGAATATCAGCCCACAATGATAAGATGTTACTGGTACAGACCATACAGAAAAGCAGGTGGTTAAAAGTTTTTGTCTGTAGATGCATTTAACAAGTATCCAAATGTTTGAAGGCATATTATTGGGACTGAAAATAGCTCAGTATTGATGTAACTCAAGTTTGCCTAGGGAGAAAAAAAGTTTTGAAAAAAGGAATAAGCAAGTTGAATAAAATTAGAAGGATTTTGTGACAATTGAGATTTCAGGAAACTATCTGAAGGAAGAAAAACAGTTTGACAGTTTAGAGACAAATAATCAGTAAAGAAAAATCAGTTATATTTCCATCATTAGCAATGAAAAATCCAAAACTGAAATTAAGAAAACAATTTTGGGGCGCCTGGGTGGCTCAGTCGGTTAAGCATCCGACTTCGGCTCAGGTCACGATCTTGTGGTCCGTGAGTTCGAGCCCCACGTCAGGCTCTGTGCTGACAGCTCAGAGCCTGGAGCCTGTTTCAGATTCTGTGTCTCCCTCTCTCTGACCCTCCCCCGTTCATGCTGTCTCTCCCTGTCTCAAAAATAAATAAACGTTAAAAAAAATTTTTTTTAAAAAAGAAACAATTTCATTTACAATGGCACAATAGGAAAAAAATACTTAGAAAAATATTTAACAAAGGACAAAACTTGCATACTAAAAACTACAAAACACTGTTGAAATAAATCAATCAATAAATGGAAAGACTACGTTCACAGACTGAATGACTTCCTATGGTTAAATGGCAATTCTCCCTAAACTGATCTACAGATTCAATGCAACCTCTACCAATATTTCAGCGGTCTTTTCACAAAAATTGACCAACAAACCCTAAAATTCATTCGGACATATAAGTGACCCATAATAGCCAAAATAATTTTTAAAAAGAATTTAAAAGGACTCTCACACACTTCCATATTTCAAAGCTACAGCAAGACCGTGTGGTATTAGCATAAGGACAGGCATATACATCAGAGGAAGAGAGTCTAGAAATAAGCTCATACATTTATGGTTAACTGATTTTGGACAAAAGTATCAAGACAATTCATTCACGGGATGCCTGGGTGGCTCAGTCAGTGTCTGATTTCAGCTTAGGTTCCTGAGATCGAGCCCCACAACAGCTCTGCTCTGACAGTGTGGAGTGGAGCCTGCTTGGGATTCTCTCTCTCTCTCTCTCTCTCTCTCTCTCTCTCTCTCTCTCTCTCCCCCTCTTTCTCTCTCTGTCCCCCTCCCCCTCATCTCTCTCAAAATAAACATTTTTTTTTAAAAGACAATTTGTTGTGGGAAAATATCTTTATTCTACAAATGACACAATTTTTTTCCTACAAATATCAAACTGGTTATGAAGAATGAAGAAAGAATGAAGTTTCACTCTCACACCATATACAAAAATGAATGCAAAATGAATCAACCTCCTAAATTTAAGAGCTAAAATTATAATACTTTTAGATAAAATACAGGTATAGACCTTCATGACTTTAGACTAGGTAATGGTTTCTTTACTATGGCACCCTAAAGCATAAGCAACCAAAAAATATTTATGAATGGAATATTAAAATTTTTGTACTTAAAAGGACACTATCAAGAAACTAGAGATGGGGCACCTGGCTGGCTCAATCAGTAGAGCATGTGACTCAATCTTGGGGTTGTAAGTTCAAGCCCCATGTTGGGCACAAAGCTTACTTACAAAAAAGAAAATAAAGTAGAAACAATCCACACCACAGAATGGGAGAAAATATTTGCATACATGTTTCTGGTAAGAATTTAGTATCCAGAATATATAAAGAATTCTTACAACACTTAAAAACAAAACAAAACAAAACAACCCATTAAATAGTGGGCAGAGGATTTCAACAGACATTTCTCCAAGAGATATACAAATGGCCCATAAGTAAATGAAAAGATGTTCAACATCATTAGTCACTAGGGAAATGCAAATCAAAATATACTGAGATATTTCAAACCAACTAGGATGACTACAATCAAAAAGATATAACAAGCATTGGCAAGAATGTGGAAAATTGGAATCTTTGTACATTATTGGTGAGAATGTAAAATGGTGCAGCTGCATTGTTAAACAGTTTGGCAGTTCTTCAGACTGCTAAACATAGTTACCATAAACCAAGTATTATTCAGCCATAAAAAGGAATGAAGTGCTGATGATTTATTCTACAACATAGATGAACTTTGAGACATTATACTAAATGAAACATTATGAAAGTGAAAGACACAAAGGGCCATATACTATATGATTCCATTTATATGAAAAGTCCAGAATGAGCAAATCCAGAGACAGGAGGTAAATGAGTAGTTGCTAGGGACTGGGTGGAGGGGAAATGGGGGAGTGACTGATAACAGGGATGGGTTTCTTTTCGGAGTGATAAAAACGTCCTGGAATTAAATAATGGTTATGGTTGCACAAATTTGTGACTATACTAAAAGTTACCAAATTATATACATTTTTTATTAAAAAAAAAATTTTTTTTAACGTTTATTTATTTTTGAGACAGAGAGAGACAGAGCATGAACAGGGGAGGGTCAGAGAGAGAGGGAGACACAGAATCTGAAACAGGCTCCAGGCTCTGAGCTGTCAGCACAGAGCCCGACATGGAGCTCGAACTCACGGACCGCGAGATCATGACCTGAGCCGAAGTCAGCCGCTTAACCGACTGAGCCACCCAGGCGCCCCATTTTTTAAAAGACGAATT
This sequence comes from Panthera tigris, assembly GCF_018350195.1. Classification (NCBI taxonomy): domain Eukaryota; kingdom Metazoa; phylum Chordata; class Mammalia; order Carnivora; family Felidae; genus Panthera; species Panthera tigris. Next base: position 104,563,248 of record NC_056662.1, read on the forward strand.
ATAGGGGACATGAACTTATCCAAAAGCAAAAGAGCTAAACTTGAGAAAAAAGTCAAATAAAATGCAAAAGGTCAGCGGAGCCACCATCTTCCAGGAATGCATCAGAAGGACCAGCACAAAGGGAAAGAGGCAGCACCTGCTGTATGTTCCCTAGGCCTTTAGAAAACACGGAACTGTTCCTGTGGCCACATCCATGCTCATCTACAAGAAAGGTGATGTTGCAGACATCAAGGGAAGGGGCACTGTTCAAAAAGCAGTGCCCCACAACTATTACCGTGGCAAAACTGGAAGAGTCTACAGTGTTGCCAGCATGCTGTTGGCACTGTTGTAAATCGGCAAGTTTGGGGCAAGATTCTTGCCACGTGAATTAATGCACGTATTGAGCATGGTAATAAGCACTCTAAGAGTAGAGACAGCTTCCTGAACCGCGTGAAGGAAAATGATCAGAAAAAGGAGGACGCCAAAGACAAAGGTACTTGGGTTCAACTGAAGCCCCAACCTGCCCCACCCGGAGAAGTGCACTTTGTCAGAACCTGTGGAAAGAGCCTGAGCTGCTGGAACCCATTACCTATGAATTCATGGCATGATAGTTATTTTAAAAAAAAGGGAGAGAAAGAGAGAGAGAGAGACCTCTGGACTGTAAAAACATACACAAACACACAATGCAAAAAAGGCCAAAAGAATAAATTTCAGTACAGTCATGTAATGAAATTCTATTCAGTAGCTAAAAATGCATGAATGATTCCAAGTACGAACATGCATGGATCTCAAAAACTTGATGTTGAGCAAAAAAGCAATCTGTAGAAGGATACATATGTACAATAACATTTATTTTTTTAATGTAAAAGCAGTGCTCTATAAAAATACACACATGTATAGCAAAAATATAAAAACATGAATGGAAAAAACACACCAAGTTAAGACATCAATTCACCTATGGAGAAACTAGGAATGGAATGGGGTTGGGAAGGCATACACATGACACTATAAGAATCTGAAGCAAATCTGTGAAAATATTAAGAGAAGACAAACCTGGCTGGTAGATTCATATTAACACTACATTATTGCCTCTTTTCTGCTTCCTAAAAATACTTTGAAATAAAAAGTAATAGGACCCAATAGAAGGGTAACAGTCCTTGTCCCTGTACCAAAACTCGAATCCAGGTTAAGCTCTATTTTTTTTCCTTCATGGCAATAACATCTATAGTTGATAATCATGTCTTTCTTTTTTTTACGTTTATTTATTTTTGAGAGAGAGAGAGAGCAAGTAGGAGAGGGGCAGAGAGAGAGAGAGGGAGATACAGAATCTGAAGCATACTCCAGGCTCTGAGCTGTCAGCACAGAGCCCAACTCAGGGTTCGAACTCATGAACCATGAGATCGTGACCTGAGCCAAAGTCCAACGGTTAACCAACGGAGCCACCCAGGTGCCCTGATAATAATTTCTTTAACCTATATCTTTGTTTTCTTCATCTGTTTCTATCACCTTGCAAAAATGTAAATTTCAACTGGCATTAACCAATTTCTGAAATATATGCAAATAAATATACATATTTATAAATATTAAATATACAAATAAATTTTGGTTTTGAAAATTAAAAAAGGAAGAGAGCAAAATAGAAAAGTAGGGCGGCTTGGGAGATCAAAATCAGGCAGGAACTAAGAGTCCAATGCTTTTGTAAACAAATGCTCAGTCAGTTAAGCATCCAGCTTCAGCTCAGGTCATGATCTTGCAGTTCTGGAGTTAGAGCCCTGCGTTGGACTCTGTGCTGACAGCTCTGAGCCTGGAGCCTGCTTTGGATTCTGTGTCTCCCCCTCTCTCTGCTCCCCCCCTGTTCGTGCTGTTTGTCTCTCTCTCTCTCTCAAAAATAAATAAACATTAAAAAAAAAATTTATTTTAATGCATGAGGGGCCCCTGGGTAAGCTCAGTTGGTCAGGTGTCTGACTCTGGATTTTGGCTCAGGTCATGCTCTCAGTTTGTCAGGCTCTGTGCTGACAGTGTGGAGCCTGCTTGAGATCCTCTCTCTCTCTCTCTCTCTCTCTCTCTCTCTCTCTGCCCCTCTCCTGCTTGCTCTTTCTCTCTCAAAAGAAACTTAAAAAAAAAAAAAGAAAGAAAGAAAGAAAGAAACACATGATATAAACAAGAGAGAATACTGGAGTAGATGAAAAGTTACCAGAAGTAAGAAGATCAAATGTAAACTTGAAAGAAGTCTCTGAGATATGGTACCTGATCTATTCAGACTTTCGCCAATCTCCATGCAGCAGAATCCCCTGCTCTTTGCCACAAAGCAGAACCCACATGAGCTTACGTACTTGTGACAGAATGTCTTGCACTACAGTCCACCTGATTTAGAGTCCCTTGAGAACAAAGCTGGGCCATTTATCTTTGTATTCATGCTCTTTTACTCATGGGGATTCAAGAAATGTTTATAAGAGACTGGGTAAGAATTATCAGGTAACACAAGTGAGTGGCTGCAAGGACAGACAGATGCACAAAGTTAAGACATAAACACTACACAGAGTAACTACCAAAAAGTTACTGTTCAAGGGGCTCCACTTTTCACAATTCTTTCAAGATCTAACAAGGTGGATGGGAGATCAGGCTTCAGAGTCACACTTGAATCCAAAGTCTAGTATCAAATGCTCCCAGTTATGTGACCTCGGGCAAGTTATTTAGTTTTTGTAATCCTCAGTTTCTTTATCTGTAAAATGTGTACATAATTCTTCCTCCCTCATAAGGTTACTGTAAGGATTGAGATAATGCACATAAATTGCTTAGCACAATGTCTAACACAGAATTAGATTTTAAAAACTGCTATTACTGGGGCGCCTGGGTGGCTCAGTCGGTTGAGCGTCCGACTTCGGCTCAGGTCATGATCTCACAGCTTGTGGGTTCGAGCCCCGCGTCGGGCTCTGTGCTGACTGCTCAGAGCCTGGAGCCTGTTTCAGATTCTGTGTCTCCCTCTCTCTCTGACCCTCCCCCGTTCATGCTCTGTCTCTCTCTGTCTCAAAAATAAATAAACGTTAAAAAAAAATTAAAAAAAAAAAACTGCTATTACTATATATTTTTTGTTATTACTATTTTTTGTTTGTTTTTTATTTTTTGGTTTTTTGGAGAGAGAGAGGCAGAGGGAGAGGGAGGAGAGAATCTTAAGCAGGCTCCATACCCAGCATGAAGCCTGACACAGGGCTTGATCTAATGACTGTGAGATCACGACCTGAGCCAAAATCAAGAGCTGGAGGCTTGATCACTGAGCCACCCAGGCACTCTGCTATTACTATTTCTGTTTTTTGGGTTTTTTTTTGGTTTTTTTAATGTTTGCTTAGTTTTGAAAGGTAGAGAAAGAGAGAGAGAGAGCAGGGTAGGGGCAGATAGAGAGGGAGACACAGAATCCCAAGCCGGCTCCAGGCTCTGAGCTGTCAGCACAGAGCCTGATGCAGGGCTCAAACTCACCAACTATGAGATCATGACCTGAGCTGAAGTTGGATGCTTAACCAACTGAGCCACTCAGGCACCTCTGCTATTACTATTTCTTAAATGAAATTTAATATGATCTTCGACATCTGGAAAACAATTCCTATATTCTAAAATAAGGTTCTTGGGGCACATGGGTAGCTCAGTTGGTTGGGCATCCGACTTTGGCTCAGGTCATAATCATGGTTCATGGGCATGGGGCCTGCTCTGGATCCTCTGTCCCCATCTCTCCCTGCCCCTTCCCCACTTGTTCTCTCTCTCTCAAAATAAAAAAATAAGCTTTAAAAAATAAATTACCAAAAAAATGGCTCTTCATTATGAAGGCAAGTCATATTAAAATAAAAACAAATTAAAAATCTGTTTTCACTTTTTTTGAAAAAGATTTTATTTGTAGGTAATCTCTACTGTTTTTAAGCTTTTTAGTCTCAGAACTACTTATATCTTAAACCCTAAGACCTCAAAGAGCGTTTGTTTAATGTGTTATATCTACCAATACTGTATTAGAAATTAAAATGAGGAAATTTTTTTTTTCCTGAGAGAGACAGAGACAGGGAGAATGCCTGCGCAAGAGGAGGGGAGGTGCAGAAAGAGTGGGGGCAGAGGATCCAAAGCGGGCTCTGCGCTGACTGCAGCAAGCCTGATGTGGGGCTCAAACTCACAAACCATGAGATCATGACTGAGCCGAAGTCAGACGCTTAATCAATTGCGCTACCCAGGCACCCTTAAAATGAAGAAATTTTAAAACACAAGAAATTACAAGCACACAGTCCACATTATCATGAGAGTGATGATGCCATTGCATGTCATATAGTCTCTGGAAAATCTCAGCTACGTACTCATGAGAGAATTAGTGGAACAATTAAATGACAACTTAGAGTTATTATGAAAATTGTTCTGTCCTCCAGACCACCCTGAAAGACATTCAGGAATGACTGATCTCTGCAAAAGAATTACTAACTGAAGTCTAACCTGAAAAGAAAAATAAAAACTGCCTGAAGCAAGACTTTTTTACTTTATTGAATTTAAGAAACCTGCTACAAATTTTATCTTCACATTGTATGATATAATGACTCATAAGTTGTTCTACAGCAAGTTAGGATCCCATCAGAAATTTAAGCTATTTCTGCTTTACATTTATTTATTCAAAGAACACTGCATCTGGCAAAGGCTGCCCAATCTTATAATATATTCAAAGTCCATCTGGAATTTTATACAGCCTTAACATGCCACCATGCATTTTCCCACTTGCTATCAATTTTTAAATTTAAGTAACAAAACAAAAGGATTAGAAGTAACCAAATTTTCCAGCATCACCAGACCACCATCCTCCCCAAATCATTACGGACACAGAAGCCATTATCTTCCTACGACGCAACTCACCTTTCTCCTCTGCTTTGATTAAAAGAACAAAAACAAAACACAAAATCCCCAGTCACTTTCAATCACCAATGGAATCACAACTAAACTTTCATGGCTAAGAAATTTCCCAATGATCAGTCCTGTCATATGTTGGCCCTATTCCCCTCCCAACCCTACCCTTTTCCTGGGAAAGAAAAGAAAGGAGAGAAAGGAGAGAAAGGAAAGAAAGGAAAGGAAAGGAAAGGAAAGGAAAGGAAAGGAAAGGAAAGGAAAGGAAAGGAAAGGAAAAGAAAGGAAAGGAGAGAGAGAGAGAAAGAAAGAAAGAGAAAATTTATTCATGTGCCTACCAATGTGTTCTGAGGATATCTGTGAGGAAGACATAAAAGTCCTGCCCTGATATGGGGCACCTCCGGGCCTCAGCTGGTTGAGTGTCCAACTCTTAATTTTGGCTCGGGTCATGATCTCATGGCTCCAGAGTTCAAGCCCCATGTAGGGCTCTGAGCTGACAGTGAGAAGCCTGCTTGGGATTCTCTATCTCCTTCTCTCTCTGACCCTCCCCCACTCGTGCTCTCTCTCTCAAAATAAATAAATATACTTATAAAAAAAAAAGTCCTTCCCTGATAGATTATAGTTGACCCAGGATCACAGATAAAAATTTATTATCTCAAGTGTGGTATTATAAACTTCTGTAGGGTGCTCCAGAAGCATGACAGAGGAAACTAATGTAGCCTGAGGGGCCAGCAGAGCCTTCTGTGAAGAAGCATAGGTTAAGTGAGACCTGAAGGAAAGGGGGGGTTGGGGTGGGTGGGTCCGCATCATTTTTAAACTAGAGAACGCAAGACTGCACAAGGCTGGCCCAGGCCTTATCTGTACTTGAACTTGGCTAGACCATGAGAATTTCCTTCTTCAACTACCTTCACATCTTGTTGACTATATCAGTGGAGAGCCACATTTAGGGTGACTGGAACTGTCCTGGTTTTAAAACTGAAAGTTCTCTGTTCAGAGAACCCGTCAGGATGGTTGGTCACCCTAGCTCTCATTTTACTCAACCTGAGTATGACCCTTTGGTCTAATGAAAGAAAACTTACGGTCTCATAATGGTGAAAATTTAAAAGACTAAAACTACCAGATCTCATTAAGAACATAAACCACCTGGAATTCCCATACATTAACAAACAAAGTAAAAACTGGCTGGACCACTGTGGGAAATTTTTTGGCAATATCTACCGAAGTAAATTTACACCCACCCCATAAATCAACAATTCCACTTCTAGGTATTTACCCAAGAGTAATGAGAGTTTAAATACACCAGAGGACTTGTACAAGATGTTCCTAGCAGCTTTGTCATAGGAGCCAAAAACTGGAAACCACTCAGATGTCCATCAACAGAAGAAGGAATACTACTGGGCCAGAGAAAGGAACAAGTGATAACAAGCAAGAGCACCAATGGATCCCATAAGCAGGGAGCTAAGGGAAAAAGTGAAGTAAAAAAGGGCAAATACTGTAGGTACTCCATCTAGATGAAATTAAAAACTTGGCAAAACTAACAGATGGTGGGTAGACATCTGAACAGTGATTACCTGCGGGAGGCAGAGGGCAGTAAGGACCAGGAATGGGCATAAGGAATCCAATAGGGTATTAGAAAGATTCTCTATCTTGAGCTGAGTAGTAGTAATATGGAGGTTTTGTGGGTTTTTTTTTTTTAATGTGTATTTATTTTTGAGAGAGAGAAAGAGAGACAGAGCGCACGCACAAACCGGGGAGGGGCAGAGAGAGAGGGAGACAGAGGATCTGAAGTGGGCTCCATGCTGACAGCAGAGAGCCTGATGTAGGGCTCCAACTTCCAAATGGTGAGACTGTGACCCGAGCCGAAGTCAGACACTTAACCAACTGAGCCACCCAGCCACACCCAGAGCTGAGTACATTTTATGTGTACATAAAAATGTACACATGTTTAGAAAATTTACTGACCTGCACACTTCACCCATTCCATTGTATTTTATATCTTGACTTAAAACAATTTTTTTTAAAGAACTAGGACTTATGCTTCTGGACAAATGAATTAACAGGGACCAGATCTACCCTCCTGTCGGAAACAACCAAAACAATTCAAAATTAATAAACAATTTAAACAGCAGACAGCAGACAAAATACAGGAAACACCAGTTTTCTTAACACTGGACCACTGGGCATCAGGTGATGAAGAAGAGTAATTCTTGAGAGACAGGAAGCAAACAAGAGATGAGCCCCCTAACATTACTTAACTGCCTTGAGAGAATTTCCTGGCAGCAATAGAAGGAGAAGAAACTGAGGCAAAGCCTGGCAGAGTCCCAGAGTTAGGGAGACAAAGCTGAGCAACCAGGGAGATCAAAGCAACTAGAGAGCAAAAGACAGTACCAAAGAACAAAGAAAACTTAGACACTGGAGGGGGTGATCCTCGATCTCAATACCAATCAAAGCACATGAAGAAACTACCAGAAGCCAAGGAAAGAATCATTAGAAAAGAATCAGAAGGAAGAGTGCCCAGTGATCACACAGGGCCATGAACAGATTTGTTCCCAAACAGCTACACTGGAAAAACTCATAATTCACAGCGTATTGGGTAGAGTACACAGAAAAGTCTTGCCTAAGTAACGGGGAACAATTAAGCCCTAGATTGAGCTCTGACTGCTCCATGTTCATTTAGCAAAGATATGAAAGTCATAAACACAATAACCAAAAGGATCAAACTGTTACCAAGTAACCTGAGTGCATCCCAGAACAAAACTCAGTTAAGATTTACAGGAATAGGAAAATATCCAGGACGAAGAAAAGTAAAATTGACCAGGTCTACCACACACCTAATAGAAGGCCTAAATTCAAGACTGCCCATACCAACTGTAGGCAGAGTGAAGGCACCAAAACTCTTACACTACCTATGTGAATATAAAATGGTACAATCATGTTGGCAAACAGTTCATGGTTTCTTAAAAAGCTAAAAATACCCCTATCGCATGGATAAAGCCATTCTACTCCAAGAGAATGTATGTCTGTACAAAAACTTGTAAACAAATAACCACAGCAACTGTATGTGTAGTAGCCAAAAGCTGGAAACAAGTAAAATGTCCAATAACAGATGAGTGAATAAATAAATGGTGGTACATCCACACAATGGACTGCTACTCAACAATAAAAAGGAACAAATCATCAGTGCTGACAGACATACTGTGTTCATGGATTAGAAGACCTAACATTGTTAAGATGTCAATTCCCCTCAAATTGATTAATGGATTTAACGCAATCCCAATCAAAATCCCAGCAGGCTTTTTCTACAAGCTGACAAGCTGATACTAAAATTCAGATGGAAATGCAAATGATCCAGAATATAGCCAGCCAAAAGAACTCTGAAAATGAGAAATCAAAGTTGGAGGGCTAATGTTACTTGATTTCAAGTATTAAAAAGCTACAATAATCAAAAGCAGGTTATTGGCAAGAAGAGCAACAAATGGATCAGCGGAACAGAACGGAAAAGCCAGAAACAGAGCCACACATATGCGACCAACTGATTTGACAAAGCCACAAAAGCAGTGCAAACGGAGAAAGCGCAAACCTTTCCGACACACGGTGCTGGAGCAACCGGATATGCACACGCCCCTCGCCCCACAAAGAAAGGAACTTGGGTATGGATGACTCGCACTACATATAAAAATTAATTGAAAGTGGGTCGTAACTTAAATGTTAAATCTAAAACTATGAAACTTCTACAATACAGGAGAAGACTAAATGACAGCAAAGCATGAAAGTAAAATTGATTCATACTTTCTGGAAGGCTCTTTGGGAACATGTATTACTAAAAACCTTAGAAACTGTATACACATGCTCTCTGAATCATACAAAAAGAAAAAAAAAGACAATCCCCCCAAAAAGGTACATTTATTTACTAGGACAGTCACTGAAGCGTTTTTTTCGATTCCTTTTTCTCTGTAAACTACTAAACAATCAAAAATAATTCTACAATGGTACACTCTATTTACAGTTGTGAATTATGTGACATATGAATTACCAATATAAGAAAGATGAGCCATCCCATACTATAAAATATAACCTTTTTCAAAGCTTTAAGCCATATGGAAACCAAGGACCAGAAGATTTATAGTCTACCATGGACAAAATGGAAATAAGAATCAATCACAGAGTAGAGGATTACAATAACATTTCTTACAGACATTTTCTGCAGTTTATTTCCCTCTGGGAGCCTTTCACTAATGAGCTTCATAATTTCTCAAAATTTCTTATAATCCTGTCATCCTTTCCTATCCTATTTATAGTCATTTATATGAAAAGATATACAGTCATAAGCAAGTTTTTTTAAGTCTTTTCAAATAAGGGAAAATAAAGAAAACATTTCCCCAACTATACAGAGTACTGAGTAATCTGAAAACAAAGCTGAAGTAATCTGAAAAACAAACCTCAACAAAGGAAATGGACTTGCTACTTAAACTAGAAAAACACAACAAAGGAGTCAACCATATTACACCTGAAAGGCAAAATAAATTATATAAAAACCGGAAATAACATCTTTTATTTTTGCTATCTCTAGAGATGTCTTTCCAGTATCCTAACCTTTAATAATTTTTCGACCAGGTTGAAATTAATTCCTGCCAGGAAGCATAGTTTCACCCACATGCATTTCCAATACTCTTAAATGTAAAAGCAAGTTCGGCCAACCAGCTATTTTTACAGCCTTGCCACAAAGACTCACAAGTCCCCACAGAATGAAAATATTCATGCAGCTTTAAAGACTAATGTCAAGAGTGGGAAAAAACACAAGACAAAGCAAGAGATCGTGGAAAAAAAAATTGTGCTAAAAAGAATGAATTTATAAAAAATCTTTATTTATGCAACGAAGCTACATAGAACCAAGATATTGTATCAGATGGTGTCCAAAGCTATACTTTATTCCAAGATCTATAAATACTGGCCAACAGAAAGGTTTAATTTGGCTGTGAAGAAATGTAATTTTTCCACTAAACTATGGGCAGTGGGGAGAGGAGATCAGGCTCATAAAGTGGTATGATTGGAAAAGTAACCCTTTAATCGAGGTAAGAACTCTAAACTATTCTTATTTAACCTAAGATGCAGTTTACCCTCTATCTTTCACTCAAGGGAATTAAAAAAAAAAAAGTCAGGAGTTGATCTGATACGCAGTATCAAACACAGTACATGGAAAACACAAAATAAATAAGCTTTCAACATCATATAGCAACCTAGCCCTTAGCAGTTCAAGGTCTTCCACCAGTGAAATATAATACATCCTTTGCAAGTTTAAAACATTAATGCAAATTCCAATGTGGGTTGAAAACAATTGCTGATTAGAGTAAACATGTAATGGTATTTCATCATTCTATTTCTATATCAGAATGAGAGCTCATCACATAACATTTCTATTCTACCAAGAATGATTTTATTCCCCATTCTTTTTTACTAGTTTAAGGACAAAAGTAGGGCAGAAGAAAGTCTTTTCCCTAAAAACAACTTGAAAATACGCATTCTTGGAATTTAAGTACTTCTGCCTTTCCCTCCTCCAAAAAAGACTCAAACTACAAAAACAAGTTTACATCTAAGAAATGTTAAAATTTAATAAATACTAACAGGGGCACCTGGCTGACTCAGTCAGCAAAGCATATGGCTCTTAATCTTGGGGTTGTGAGTTCGAGCCCCACGCTGGGTGTAGAGATTATTTAAATAAGTAAACTTTTAAAAAATACTGATAATGTTATGCCAAGGGAATTTATGAAGGGCCTTTTAAAGGGTGCAGCATTGGGGCGCCTGGGTGGCTCAGTCGGTTGAGCGTCCGACTTCGGCTCAGGTCACGATCTCGCGGTTCGTGAGTTCAAGCCCCACGTCGGGCTCTGGGCTGATGGCTCAGAGCCTGGAGCCTGCTTCCGATTCTGTGTCTCCCTCTCTCTCTGCCCCTCCCCCGTTCATGCTCTGTCTCTCTCTGTCCCAAAAATAAATAAACGTTAAAAAAAAAATTAAAAAAAAAAAAAGGGTGCAGCATTGAGCCTGGGTGGCTCAGTCGGTTGAGCTTCTGACTTCGGCTCAGGTCATGATCTCACGGTCTCTGAGTTCGATCCCCACATTGGGCTCTGTGCTGACAGCTCAGAGCCTGGAGCCTGCTTTGAATTCTGTGTCTCCCTCTCTCTCTGTCTCCCCCCCCATTCATGCTCTCTCTCTGTCTCAAAAATAAAATAAAACATTAAAAAAAATTTTTAAAGGGTGCAGCACAGGACCTGGGAAAATTATTCTGAGCATCAGTTTAGAAGGTGTGTAGAGGGGTAGCTCTCTGAGGGAAAGAGGGCACCCGGAGGGCTTCTGAATGACCACAACTTCTCCGTAACTGTAAGCATCTTCATTAGGAAATATGTAAGACATTGTTGCTGTATACTAACCTCTGCCAATAAGTGCTGTACGTATTAAGTAAAATATCTCTTCCAGCTAACTCATAGCTCCTTACCCTGCCCTTGCCCGCTTGTGGATGGTGATGGTGGTGGGGGTGGATGGTGGTGATGGAGCCGCTGATGGCGGGGAACAGCAACATGCTCCAGGAAAGATACACGGTGAGGACTCAGTGTCCCATGCAAGGGAGAAGCCCTAGGAAATGGCAACAACCAGTCTTGTGGGGTTGTGCTTCCCAAACGTGCAAGGGGCACACTGCTGCTCTTCACTGTACACCCACCCACACTCTTCTATTCATCTTATACTTTTTATGACATAATGGGACCTGTGCACTATAGCCCTGAAAGGGGAAACGTTAAGTATGAAAAGAGAAAATGTTTTAAGCCCACCAGCTCTCTATAATGCCTTAAAGTGTTGTTTATTAAACACATAGAATAAAGCCAAGAGCCCTTCTTATATCTTGGATGAAAAAAACAAGGTAACAGAGGAAAAGAATAGAGACTATCTGGACTCTAGGTCTGGAATCTGTGTTGTGCCACGATGCCTACTTGGCTCGTAAGGGAAGGAATATGGCCCCTGAAAGCCTTACGATAAATGGGTGAAGGCAGAAGCTGCCATCAAAGATGCCTCTCACCTCAGCTCGGCAACAGAACTGGCCAGATCCAAGAGGATTTTCCTAAGTATTCTCTCCGCCTCTCTGCAAGAAGACTTTCCCATCTATACCGTCCCATTCTTAACCAAAATTGTCATGATACAATTCTCTTTACTCTTTTGTAAAATGTATAGGTGACCAGGGTACTCAAACTTGTGAATGACCATTTCCTAAAAGCATGTGGTATCACTTTAGAAACCCCCCAACAGGGGTCAGGTGTCCTTCCTAGGTATTTCACCTCTGCCACAGCACTTACTACACCGTGTTAAAACACCACGTGCCTGTGACCCCAGGACAAAAGGCTTTCAGATTTCAGAGCACAGAATAGTGTCTGGTCACTGTTAACATACCTAGCACCAAGAATAGACACTTGATTATTTACTGAAGGAGTAAGAACAAGATATTGGAAGGAGCATGGCCCACTAAGAAGGAATGGATTTGGGATTTCCAATTCTAGTTCTAGAATGTCACTCACTTGCTTGATGTATAATCCTGAATAAGGTATACCAAACACAGCAATAATAATCCTTATCTACCACCATCACGATCATCTATCAAAATGCCACCGCAGTAAATATTTGGATTTTCTCAACTTCATTCCTTCCCTTTGGAGAGATCTGAAAGCTTAAAACGAATTCCTAGTTTCCCACACACAAAAAGTTGTGCAAGGAACTGGCATAAAAGGTATTGAGAGGCTATGAGCCCAATGAGGCTGGGGTCACCTTCCTGAGACCCTTAGCAGTTAGCCAGGAAAGCTGAAAAAGTGAAGCTTTGATGCAGCAACGTCCATTCTCAGGTGTCATGAAAGGAGTGAGCGTCAACAGCTTCTGGATATGACCTCTACAATCTTGGACTGAGGCTTCAGGTGACCACTGCCAACTTCCACTTTCCTGGCTCTGCAGGACAACTGAAAAAGCATGCTGCCAGCTTAGCTGCAGGGAAAGCTTCAGAGGGAGCAGCTTCCCACATGGGTCAGTTCTCTGAACTGTTACGGGAGTCCTCCTGGGGCCGAGCCTAGGATACGACCTTCAGTCTTTCCATTATTTCATAAGCACCTAATTCCCAGTAATAGATCATATGTAGGCTGGTTTCTGTTTCTCTCAAATGATTCCGACTGATATAAAAAGCACTGTTTTCTGCATACCTCATGATTTGCTAGGTACTTTATTCATTGTATTCCACATAACTCTCAAGACAAGGAGGGTAGGTAACAAGGTAGAAAGTATTAGTAAGCGCCTTGTAAAGAGGAAGACACTAAGGCTCAAAATGATTGATTAATCTGCCCAAGGCACATGACAAAATCAACATTAATATCCATGTCTGGCTCCAAAACTTGTTTTTCTACACAGCCAAACTGGACAAACATAAAATGAGGTATAGCCATATTTACCTTCTCCAAAGTAAATTTTAAAAAAGAGATAAATAAAACAGAAAAGCAGCAATCAGAGGACAGAATATTGGTCTGTCTAGGTAACCTTGGGTCAAGGACTTAGCCACAAAGTACAGTTTGAACAGATTACGTATAATAAGGTCCTTCCTTCCAGGTCTAAAATTCTATAGTTTGAAATGCAAAATGAAAACATACTTTGAGCAATTCTAAATACAGGCTACGTGCACACACACACACACACACACACACACACACAGGTAAAAGCACTAATAGAAACACAGGTGGCAATAGGAAGCTACAGAATTCAGTGTGTTATTACTGTACCTCAATGCTCAATGAAACAATTTAAAAAGTAATCTGTGGAAAATTTTAGATTAGCTACTGACTACAAAAATTATTTTCATTCAATTAGTCATATGAAAATACAAAACAGGAGTCTACAAATTAAGTTGAAGCTAAAACAAACCTTTAAAGAAGCTTAACAAAATCTAACTATTGGAATGCCTCACTTAATAATCAATAAACAATGTGACATCAATTTTAAAGTATTAATAAAGTACTAGCTTTGTTTAGGCTAAGAGCTTTGTTTAGGGGCAGCTGGGTGGCTCAGTCAGTTGAGCATCCAACTCCTGATTTTAGCTCAGATCATAATCTCACGGTTGGCAAGTTCAAGCCCCGAGTCAGGCCCCACGATGGGTGAGGAGCCTGTCTGGGACTCTCTCTCTCTGCCCCTTCCCTGCTTGTAATTGAATGCGCACTCCCTCTCTCTCAAAATAAATAAATAAACTTTTTTTTTTTAAAAAGGGAAGTTTAAAAAGATAATAGCAGCCATTAACATTCAAAGTAACGGATCAATAAGAAAATGTGTATCATAAAACATAATTAACTTGCCAAATAATAAGCCTCGGTAATATTTACAGTTGATAATAATCTGGTTAATGAGACACAAACTTGCCATAACTGCTAATTATAAAATGTCATTCCCCAAAATAAAAACATTTTAAACAGCAAGAGAAAAATGTCCTTATAAATGAACATTTATTACTTTTAATGCTGTAACAAAAAATAGATTTTTGTGCCAACTCCAATCAACTGGTAGTAGCTGCTTGGAAAGGACTAAGAAGGGTCTCCAGGGGCAGAGTTAGGGCTCGGTGTCTCAGATTTGCCATATTTGGCCCTGGATTCAGAAAAGGAGAATGTCAGGCTGACATCAACGTATCTACACACGTAACAGACTAGACTAAGAAGCAACAGACCTATGCGCTATACTCTCATAATGTCAAACTTCCTAAGAAAATACAACAGACATCTAGAATTCGAATATGTTTAGCCTTATCCCTGCTAATAAAATTTGTGGTCAAAGTACAAAAACTGGAATGAAGAAAAAGTTCTTCAAATGCCAGGGTAATTTCTTTTCTTTTTTAATGTTTATTTTTGAGAAGGAGAGAGAGAGAGAGAGAGAGAGAGAGAGAGAAACGAACATGGGGGAGGGGCAGAGAAAGAGGGAGACACAGAATCCAAAGCAGGCTCCAGGTTCAGAGCTTGTCAGCCCAGAGCCTAATGTGGGGCTAGAACCCATGAACCATGAGATCGTGACCTGAGCCAAAGTCAAACGCTTACCCGACTGAGGCCCCAGGTACCCCATCTTTTTTTTTCTTTTCCTTAATTTTATCTATTTACTTTGAGAGAGGGTGTGATAGGTGTCGGAGAGGGACAGAGAGGGAAACAGAGGGAATCCCAAGCAGGCTCTGCACTGCCAGCACAGAACCCACTAACCTGAGATCGTGACCTGAACCGAAGTAGGACACTCAACCGACTGAGCCACCCAGGCACCCAGCCAGGGTAACTTTCTATCGTATTTTCCCTTCTCTCTTTGGTATTCCTCTTCCGAGCACAGCTGGCTCTTGAACATCATGGGCTTGATGTGCAGGGGTCCACTTATAAGTGGATTTGTTTCAATAAAAACAGAATATAAATGTATTTTCTGTTCCTTATGATACACTTAATAACATTTTTTTTCTCTAGCTTACTTTATTGTAAGGAGACAACATACAATATGTATAGCATACAAAATGTTAATTGACTGTTTATGTTATCAGTAAACCTTCCAGTCAACAACAGGCTATTAGTAGTTGAGTTTTTGGAGAGTCAAAAGTTATACACGGACATTTTACTGTGCAGAGGATTGGCACCCCACACCCCTGCACAACTCAAGGGTCAACTCTACAAATTCGACAAATGGGCTGAACGAATCACAAAATAGACACAGCTGTTGATGAAATAAGTCACCAAAGTATTATATCACAGAATTCTCCAAATAAGCCACACAAAAGGGCTAAGAAATAAAAGAATGACACCAAGTGAACAGAAATGACCAACTTCTGTTACTAGGAATTCTATAAAGAGAACAGAGAGAACAGAAGGACAACACAGGGACACCTGGGTGGCTTAGTCGGTCAAGTGTCCGACTTTGACTCTCGCATGATCTCATGGTTCATGAGTTCAAGCACCGCATCAGACTCTCTGCTGACAGCGCAGAGCCTGCTTCAGATCCTCTGTCTCCCTCTCTCTCTGCCCCTACCCTGCTTGCGCTCTCTCTCTCAAAAATAAAAATTTTAAGGGGCGCCTGAGTGGCTCAGTAGGTTAAGCATCTGACTTCGGCTCAGGTCATGATCTCGTGGTTCATGAGTTCAAGCCCCACATCGGGCTCTGTGCTGACAGCTCAGAGCCTGGAGCCTGCTTCAGATTCTGTCTCCGTCTCTCTCTGCCCCTTCCCCACTCATGCTCTTTCTCAAATATAAATAAAACATTAAAAAAAATTAAAAAAAAATAAAAATTTAAAATATAATAAAATTACTAAAATAAATAAAGAACAACACAGAAACAGTAATCTTAGATGAAAACACTCCTGAGCTGAAAACAAAATAAAGGTCCTCCCTCACTTCAACATATTTACCAAAAATAAACAAAATGGTTACTGAAGCAAGTCCAACATGTAGACATAGTCTGGTAAAATTTCAGAACACCAATTCTAAAGGAGAAAAGCTTCCAGAGGACAAAACATGTTACCTACAAAAGAGTGAGAATCAGACTGACATCAGACTTCTTATCAACAACACTGAATTCCAGAAGACAATGAGGCAATTGCTCCAAAGTTCTGAGAGGAAACTATTTTGAACCTAGAATTCTATAAAAAGCCAAACTAGCATTCAAGTGTGATGGTAAAATAGAGACATTTTAAGGCAGGCAAAGATTTAGAAAGTTCACCACCCACAGACGCTTGCTGAAAAAAACTTTGATAGCGACACATTTCAGCAAAGCAAAACACAAATGTAATTCAAAAATAAAGATAACTTGGATACAAGAAACAGTAGCAAGAGAACAAATGAGTAAAACGAAGATATAAACCTTAAAAAGCAGCTATGTAATGTAAGATGGACTTATATGTAATAAGTACTGAGAACAGTG
This sequence comes from Panthera tigris, assembly GCF_018350195.1. NCBI lineage: Eukaryota > Metazoa > Chordata > Mammalia > Carnivora > Felidae > Panthera > Panthera tigris. The sequence continues at coordinate 104,580,029 of NC_056662.1, forward strand.
TCTGGTACGATGTGCTGTTACTAAGTCATCACTACTTAACTCTAAAATTCCAGAACAGGGGCGCCTGGGTGGCTCAGTCGGTTGAGCGGCCGACTTTGACTCAGGTCATGATCTCACGGTCCGTGAGTTCGAGCCCCACACTGGGCTCTGTGCTGACAGCTCAGAGCCTGGAGCCTGTTTCAGATTCTGTGTCTCCCTCTCTCTGACCCTCCCCCGTTCATGCTCTGTCTCTCTCTGTCTCAAAATAAATAAACGTTAAAAAAAAAAAAAATTTTTTTTAATTCCGGAACAAAATGCTGTATAATGTCAACACTGGAAGGTAGAGGACAAGGAAGACAATGTACGCTCAATGTTTTTCCTTATTCTAAGGGGAGAATAACTGGTGGGAAAGTATAGGGTTAACCGCGTCCGTTTAAATGTAAGGATATCTGGTTTTTTCCTTTATTGACTTAAAGATTTTCCCATTACAAATTATTTTAACAAAACTTAATAGAAAACAGGCAAAAGGTTTAAACAGAAAAGGAAATATAAGGTGGCCTCTATAAAAAAGCCACGCTATTGTAAGAAATGTAAAATAAAACTATACCAAGGTATCATTTTTTTTTACCTATTAGATTAGTAAGGATCAAAAGCCTGATATGATAGTAGGAGCACCTGGATGGCTCAGTCGGTTGGGCATACTACTCTTGGTTTCAGCTCAGGTCACGATCTCAGTTTGTGTTTAAGCCCCACATTGGGCTCTGCGCTGACAGTGCGGAGCCTGCTTGGGATTCTATCTCTCCCTCTCTCTCTGCCCCTCCTCCCCGCCTCAAAAGTAAATAAACTTAAAAAAAAGGCCTGATAGTAAACGTATTGGTAAGGGTGAAAGGGATTAGGCACTCATTCACTGATGGTAGGTATAAACTGGTACCCTATCTGAGGCAGGCAATTTGGCAATGTTTATCAAAATTACAATGTACAACCTTGAGACCCCACAATTGTGATTCTAGGAATCTATCCTAAATACAGATACTCTGTTCATACATGCACTAAATGATATGCACTCTGCAGAATTGTGGAACAGTAAAGGATGATAAACCCAGTCCTCCACCAGTATATAGGGGTCAAATTATAGTACAAACTGTGGAATACAATGCAGTCAGTAAAAGAAACTAATAATATGGAAGGATCTCCAAGATAAATGAGAAAAAAAGCAAGGGCCAGGAAAAGTAATACAGTGCATCAGAAGTCTTCAAAAGGTGAACTTGAACCCCTCTGTGAGTACATGAAGACATTCCATGGGACACAGAAACACAGGTTTAAGGAAGCTGATTTTTTTTTAAGCGATGAAGATTTTTTTTTTTAAGTTTATTTATTTTGAGAAAGAACGTGTGCATGAGCAGGGGAGGGGCAGAGACAGAGTTAGAGAATCCCAAGCAGACTCCCCACAGCCAGCACACATCCCAACACAGGGATCCAACCCATGAACTATGAGATCATGACCCGAACCAAAATCAAGAGTCAGTTAGATACTTACCCAACTATACCCATGCAACCTGACTGATATTTTTAATAAGCTATAGGCCCAATGTGGGGCTTGAACTCATGACCCTGAGATCAAGAGTCACATGCTCTACCAACTGAGCCAACCAGGCACCCCCCTAAAGAGATCAATTTTTATTTTTATTTTTAGGAGATCAATTTTCATTTACTTTTTAAAATGTTTATTGATTTGGGGCGCCTGGGTGGCTCAGTCGGTTAAACGTCTGACTTCGGCTCAGGTCACGATCTCGCAGTCCGCGAGTTCGAGCCCCGCATCAGGCTCTGGGCTGATGGCTCAGAGCCTGGAGCCTGCTTCCGATTCTGTGTCTCCCTCTCTCTCTGCCCCTCCCCCGTTCATGCTCTGTCTCTCTCTGTCTCAAAAATAAATAAAAACGTTAAAAAAAAAAATTTAAAAAAATAAATAAATAAATAAATAAAATGTTTATTGATTTTGAGAGAGAGCGGGCCTGCATGCATGCAAGCAGGGGGAGGATCAGAGAGACAGCACAAGAGAGGATCCCAAGCAGTCTCCACACTGTCAGTGCAGAGCCTGACAAAGGGCTGTCTCACAAAAAAACTGAGCCACCCAGGCGCCTCCAGGAGACCAATTTTTAGATCAACTTCCTCAGATACTAGTTCCTGTTCTGCCTGAGAACTAGCACAAGGTATAGGCATCTGGCTGACCCTTCTTTTCTCATTTCCACGACCCTCTTATCTCTCTACCACCTTCAACCTTACAGTGAAACACAACCCCGGAGAGTAAAAACCAAACAAACACACAATATAATCTCTAAGAAGCCACTTTAACCAAAACATCAGAAACACACACAGTGGGTTTTATGTCTTATACATATTTCAGTTACAAAAGAAGTGTAGTATTAGCATTGGGGTATTTGGGTATTGGGATGTTATGGATTCAGAAATATTTAAGACTATGGCACTTCATGGGGCACCTGGGTGGCTCAGTCGGTTAAGCGTCCGACTTCGGCTCAGGTCATGATCTCACGGTCCGTGAGTTCGAGCCCCGCGTCAGGCTCTGTGCTGACAGCTCAGAGCCTGGAGCCTGTTTCGGATTCTGTGTCTCCCTCTCTCTCTGACCCTCCCCCATTCATGCTCTGTCTCTCTCTCTCTCAAAAATAAATAAAACATTAAAAAAAAATTAAAAAAAAAAAAAAAAGACTATGGCACTTCATGTCTCCCTACCAAATTGATAATGAACAATTTCCATTTAAAGACTTCACTTTTGGGGGCGCCTGAGTGGCTTGGTCGGTTAAGCATCTGACTCTTGATTTCTCCACACTGGGTATGGAGCCTGCTTGAGATTCTCTCTCTCCCTCTGTCCCTCCCCAACTGAATGGTGGTCAAAAAATACCATCACCCCAGGGCACCTAGGTGCCTCAGTAGGTTAAGCATCCAACTCTTGATCTCAGCTCACATTATAATCTCATGGCCATTAGCTCGAGCTCTGCATCGGGTTCTGCACTGACATCGTGGAGTCTGCTTGGAATTATCTCTTGCTCTCTCTCTCTCTCTCTCTCTCTCTCTGCCCTTCCCACTCTAGTGCTCTCTCTCAAAATAAATACACTTCAAAAAGATGGGGTGCCGAGGTGGCTCAGTCGGTTAAGCATCTAACTTTGGCTCAGGTCATAACCTCACAGTTCGTGGGTTTGAGCCCCACACTGGGCTCTGTGCTGACAGCTCAGAGCCTAGAGCCTGCTTCGGATTCTGTGTGTCCCCCTCTCTCTGGCTTTCTCCTGCTCACACTCTGTCTCTCTCTCTGTCTCAAAAATAAATAAACATTAAAAAAAATTTTTTTAAATAACATGTCCACTATACTTCACTACAAAATAATTTTTTAAGACATTAAAAAAAAAAAATCACACCTGAGAAAACAGTCCCAAGAAAACAAAACAAAACAAAAAAACAGGTGCCAGGCTAGCTCAGTCAGTAGAGCATCGACTCTTAATCCCAGGGTCTCTTAATCCCACGGTCCTGAGTTCAAGCCCCATGTTGGTTATAGAGCCTATTTAAAAACAAACAAAAAAGAAAAGAAGAAAACAAGGAGTGTAAAAACTTACAAGACCATCACAGCAAGACTCCAAGCATTCTCAAAAGTCTATCTTAGAAATCAGAAGGAAATGGCTGCCTTGGATATGCATAGTACTCACTAAAACCACAAAAAAAGAGATTCCAAAAAAGTCAGTGTGATTTAGCTGCCTAGTTTGTCAATGAAGACTGGCTTGACCATTAAGGTTTACTGGTGATCATTTTCCAGGATTGAATAAATGAAATCTGTAGTTCCAACAATCTGATGAAAATATATTTAATAAATATCAATTTACATATATTTAAATATATTTTAAGTATATACATAAAATTCATAATTTTCCCAGACATAAATTTAAAATGAAAAGGTTTATTTATTTATTATTGTTTTTTTTTAATGTTTATTTATTTATTTTTGAGAGAGAGCACATGAGTAGGGGAGGGGCAGAGAGGGAGAGAGAGAATCCCAAGCAGGCTCCATGCTGTCATCACAGAGCCCAACATGGGGCTCGATTTCACAAACTCCAGGATCATGATCTGAGCCGAAATCAAGAGTCAAGACACTTAACCAACTGAGCCACCCAGGCACCCCTAAAATGTAAATGTGTATTTAAATGAACATTATTTCAACTTCCTCAAACATTTCTGAATATATTAGTTTAAATAAGGTCCTGGGGGGCCTGGGTGGGCAGCTAAGGTCTGACTTCAGCTCAGTTCATGATCTCACCGTCCTTAAGTTTGAGCCTCTCACTGGGTTCTGTGCTGACAGCTCAGAGCCTGAAGCTTGCTTTGGATTCTGTGTCTCCCTCTCTCTCTGCCCCTCCCCTGCTGGCTCTCTAGCTCTTAAAAATAAACATTTTTTAAAAACTTAAATGAGGTCCCTATGATGGTTAATTTTTTGTCTCAAATTGGCTAGGATAACCATTGCTCTCATTCGAAATATAATCTAGGTGTTGCTCCCAAAATATTTGGTAGATGTGATTAACATCAGCTGAATCTAAGCAAAAGAGAGTGTCCTCAATAATCTGGGTGGGCCTCATCTAAACAGGTGAAAGTCCTCATGAGCAAAACTGTATTGCTCTGAGGAAGAGATTCCACCAACCAGCCTACCAGTCAGGATTTCCAGCCTCTACAATCATATAAGCCAATTACTTGCAATAAATCTATTTATGATTTACATAACCAGTTGGAAATTATATAGGTGTGTGTGAGTAAGTACACAGGAGGTATGTATGCGTGTGTGTGTGTGTGTATGTGTATATGTATATGTATAAAATCTACAAATAACTGGTTCTGTTTCTCTGTATATATACCTATAAAACCTACAACTGATACAATTTCCAACAGATAAAAGAGTAAGAAGTACAATTAACAGTCATTTGTTAGGTGTTGTTGGTGTTACTGTGCTTCTCAGAAAATGAGACCACGAAGGACTCTAATCACTGGTTAATAAACCTCTTCCAGGTCTGGTGGTTTCAAATTCTCTTCTTTCAGCAAAACTGAAGGAGGACCTAATTGAATTGTCAGCTACTAAACCATTATTAAAAATCACTTTTGATGAAAATCTGCTATATGATTTTTCACATACAACTCAGAAGAACCAAGAAAGAGACACTTGTAAGCTCTGAGGACAGAGATTTCTGTTGCTTTGTTCACTGCTTATCCCTGGAGCTTAGAAGAGTCCAGAACATAGTAGGAGCTCAAAGTACATTCGAAAAATGAATAAATGAGCAAAACTCCACCATTCTCATCTAATAACTTACATGAAAACATTTTGTCAAAAGCTACATCTATAAATCCAAAAATCACAAAGAGAAAATGCCAAACCCTGTCTCATTCTAGCAATGAGTTACATTTACACAAGCATTCATTAACTAATTGGGAGTGAGAGGAAACCCCATCTATCTTGTTAAGAGATGATTTCCGGTAAAAATGTATTTTTATGTGTAATAATTATCATATTTTTAATAATACTAGTACTATAATAAATCCAAAAGAAATTAAGACTCTGAGCCTTATGAACGCAGGAAATATAAATGTTTTTAATTTTTATTTACACATTTTGTTGCAGAGAAGGATATGATGATGAATAAAACTTTCATGCATAAAATACATTAGGCTAAAATTCTGTGGAGAAAACAAAATGGAAAGGAGCTCAAGGAAAAAAAAGGATCACATAAAATTTCAAACTGTTAGAAGAGAACTGGTTCTCCCTATTTTTAACCTGTGATGGTGGGCAAATTGTTACATTATTTCTCTTCCACTGGAATACTTTATTTATTGTTTATTTTTTTAGAGTAAGTGAGTGAGACAGAGAGAGACAGACAGACAGACAGACAGACAGACAGGGAGGGGCAGAGAAGGATCCAAAGCAGGCTCCGCACTGACAGCACAGAGCTCAATGTGGGGCTCACGCTCAGGAACCGCAAGATCATGACCTTAGCAGAAGTCAGTCGCTTAACTAACTGAGCCACCCAGGTGCCCCTCTACCAGAATACTTTAAAGTGTGATATAACAATTTATTTTTAAACATCACTGTTTACAACATACGAAATATTACATCTTTGCGACTATTTTAATTTAAGTAAGCTCTACACCCATCATGGGGCTTGAACTCACAACCCTGAGATCAAGAGGCACATGCTCTACTGAGCCACTGAGCCAGCCAGGCACCTCCACAACTATTTTAAGCTTTAGATATCGAGTTTCTATTTTTTTCATTTTTTTTTATTTGAATAAAATCGGCACACAATGGTACATTAGTTTCAGGTGTACAATATAGTGATTTGACAAGTTTTACATTAGGCTGTGTTCACCACAAATGTAGTTATCATCCATCACCATACAACCAATTACAATATCACTGACTATATTCCTTCTGCTGTCTTTTATTCCCATGATGTATTCATTCCATAACTGGAAGCCTGCATCTCCCACTCCCCTTCACTAATTTTACTCATCTCTCCACCCCCACCCACTTCTGACAACCATCAGTTTTTTCCTCTATATTTATAGCTCTGGTTCTGCTTTTTGTTTGTTTTTTGTTTTTAAGATTCCCATATGAGTGAAATCACATGGTATTTGTCTTTAACATTTCACTTAGCATAATACTCACTAGCTCCATCCATGTCGTCACAAATGGCATGATCTCATCCTTTTTTAAGGCTGCATAATATTCCTATGTGTGCGTGGGGGGGGTGCGTGCACATGTGTTGTGTGTTATCTTGGCTATCATAAATAATGCTGCAATAAACATTGGGGTGCATATATCTTTTTGAATTAGTGTTTTTGCTTTCCTTGGGGACGTAGGCAGTACTACTGGATTATATGGTATTTCTATTTTTAAATTTTTAAGGAATCTCCATACTGTTTTTCACAGTGGCTGTACCACTTTACATTCCCACCAACAGTATACAACAATTATATGTCAACTTTACAGGGACAACTGCATGACTCTGTCAGTTGGGCATCCAACTCTTGATTTTGGCTCAGGCACGATCTCACAGTTTGTGAGTTCGAGCCCATCAGGCTCTGCGCTGCAGAGACTGCGTGGGACTCTCACTCTCTCTCTCTCCTTCTGTTCCTCTTTCTCTACCTCTCTCTCTCAAAATAAATAAAAAAAAAAAAGATGTCAACTTTACAGTGTACAGGAGAGTAAAGGTTTTTTTAAATAATTAAGGGAAATAATTTTGAGAGCAAAAAACATAAAAACCACTATACTGTGCCATCGTTTTTGTTTAAAAAAAAAAAGTTGGGAAAATGCATGTATACACATATATACTACTTCCTTCTATATACATTGACTTTTCTCTAGAAAAGACACCAGAAACTAGTAACAATGATGATCTGTGGGGGAGATTTAGGGCTTTGGAGACTTGATGTGGGGAGTTTTTACACTATACTTTGGTACCCTTTAAATGTTAGCCCATATTCAAATATTACCTTTCAAAAACAAATTTTTAACAAGTAAAATAAAACGTGAAGAAACAAAAAAAATGTGAAGGCAAGTATTACAAGACTACAAATAGGATGAATTCTTTCCTAAAAAGAAGAAAATTTGATAAAACCAATACAAGGCAAGGAAGGAGGGAGAAAACACACACAGGAGTTAAAATAAAATATGATTAAATACAAAAGAATTAAATATCCTTACTGAAGTTAGAGACCCTGGGAATGGGTTTAAGGAGACCAAAAAATGAAAACAAAACTAATCCAGCTGTAAGTGGATTAAAGAGATATGACACTCCAGATTAAAAATAAAAGGATTAAAAAATGTATAAACTAGGGTGGCTCAGTCAGTTAAGTGTTGGACTCTTGACTTCAGCTCAGGTCATGATCTCACATTTGTGGGATTGAGCCTCCCATCAGGTTCCGTGCTGACAGTGCGGAGTCACTTGGGACTCTCTGTCCCTCTCTCTCTGCGGGGCTCGAACCCCACAAACCACCAGATTATGACCCGAGCCAAAGTCAGATGCTCAACCAACTGAGCCACCGAGGCGCCCTGGGTAGGCATAGAGATTACTTTAAAAAATAATAAATTACCTCGATTTTTTTTTAAAAAGGATTTACTAGAAAACACGAAAGAAAACAAACCCGACTTTTTCCCTCTCCATTCTTTGTTTTCTTCCCAGCGTATGATAGCATCACTTTGCCAAGGTCCATATAAAGTTCTATTAGGATTTTGACTGGAATTCCATCAATCTTATAGATATATCTGGGAGAAATTTAAACATTTACAACATTGAATACTATTTTCAAGAACAAGCTACTGAATTTACAACTTCTACATTTTCTCCTGTTTCATTAATTGTTGCTTTTATATTTAATAATTCCTTCCCTCTTTTGGATTTTCTTTTTCTCTTCTATCTCAATGCCTGGCTTTAATAATTACTTCCAGTCATTTTTTTCAAGGTGTGCTTTCAGTCTTCAAATTTTCTTTCTTTCTTTCTTTCTTTTTTTCAATTTATTAATTTTGAGAAAGAGAGTGAGCAGAGGAGGGACAGAGGGATGGGGAGAGACAGAGAGAGAGAGAGATAAAATCCCAAGTAGGCTCCATACTGTCAGCGCAGAGCTGGAAGCAGGGCTCGATCCCACAAACCATGGAATCATGACCAAAGCCAGAATCAGGGTCAGACCATTAACCAAGTGAGTCACCCAGGCACCCCTGAAGTCTTTAAATTTTCTTTGGAGTGTCACTCTGGCCTCATCCTACAGGTTTTTAAGATATAGTACTTTCATTGTCATTCATCTTGGAATCACTTGCTACTGAAGATTTTATTTCTCCTTTAGCACAAAAGTTGGCTATAAGCATGTTTTTTAAATTTCTAAATTGGATACTCACATGGCTTGTTATCCTTTTATTGTTGTTTACTTCATTGCCTTGTAGACAGAATGTTACTTGTGCATTCCTATTTTTGGTATTTGTTAAAAGGTTTTCTTTGGGCCTCATTTATAGATGAATGTTATGAATAACAGTCTGTCTTTTAACAGGACAATTTATCCCACTCACATTTTTTGTCATTTGATATGTGTGGCCTCATTTTGGCCATCTTGTATTTATTTACCTTATTGTTCTTTATCCATCTTCTCTTGAGTTGGGGCCTATTTGGGACCATTTTAAATTCATCTATTAATCTAGTAACACAAATGAAGTAAAATCAATGTATTTTTCCATTGGTTATCCTTAAATCAAGATATAATGAATATAGTAATCTATTACTCAACATAACTGAGGGGCACCTAGGTGGCTCAGTTGGTTGGTTGAGCATCTGACTTTGGCTCATGTCATGATCTTGCGTCTCGGCTCATGGGTTCAAGCCCCATGTTGGGCTTTGCACTGACAGCATGGAGCCTGCTTTGGATTCTGTGTCTGCCCCTCTCTCTGCTCCTCCCCTGCTCCTGGTATGTTCCCTCTCATCTCTCTCTCAAAAATAAACATTAAGGGGCGCCTGGGTGGCACAGTCGGTTAAGCGTCCGACTTCAGCCAGGTCACGATCTCGCGGTCCGTGAGTTCGAGCCCCGCGTCAGGCTCTGGGCTGATGGCTCGGAGCCTGGAGCCTGTTTCCGATTTTGTGTCTCCCTCTCTCTGCCCCTCCCCCGTTCATGCTCTGTCTCTCTCTGTCCCAAAAATAAATTAAAAAAAAAAAAAAAACGTTGAAAAAAAAAAAACATTAAAGGGGCGCCTGGGTGGCTCAGTTGGTTAGGCGTCCAACTTCGGCTCAGGTCATGATCTCATGCTTTGTGAGTTCGAACCCCGCGTTGGGCTCTGTGCTGATGGCTCAGAGCCTGGAGCATGCTTTGGATTCTGTGTCTCCCTCTCTCTCTGCTCCTAACCCACTCATGCTCTGTCTTTCTCTCTCAAAAATAAATAATCATTTAAAAAAATAAATAAATAAACATTAAAGAAAAGAAAGAAAGAAAAAGAAAGAGGGGCAACTGGATGGCTCAGTCAGTTAAGCATTTGGACTTCAGTTCAGGTCATGATCTTGCAGTTCTTGAGTTCAAGCCCCACATCGGGGTCTGCACTGACAGTGGGGATCCTCTCTCCCTCTCTCTCTCTCTGCCCCTCCCCAACTTGCGCACGCATGCACACTTTCTCTTTCTCTCAAAATGACTAAACTTAGGGATGCTTGGGTGGCTCAGTGGGTTAAGCATCTGACTTCAGCTCAGGTCATGATCTCACAGTCCGTGAGTTCAAGCCCCACATCAGGCTCTGTGGTGACAGATGAGCCTGGAGCCTGCTTCGGATTCTGTGTCTCCCCCTCCCCCACTCACACCCACTCCCCCAAAATAAACATAGAAAAATTAAAAATAAATAAATAAACTTTAAAAAAAGAAATATAGGGGCACCTGGGTGGCTCAGTCGGTTAAGCGACCGACTTCGGCTCAGGTCATGATCTCGCGGTCCATGAGTTCAAGCCCCGCGTCGGGCTCTGTGCTGACAGCTCAGAGCCTGGAGCCTGCTTCAGATTCTGTGTGTCTCTCTCTCTCTCTCTCTCTCTCTCTGCCCCTCCACTGCTCATGCTCTGTGTCTCTCTGTCTCTCAATAATAAATAAACGTTAAAAAATTAAAAAATAATAATAATAAAAAAAAGAAAAAAAGAAATATAACCGAATACCTATTATCTTCCCCTTCCCTCAGAAAAGACTTGTATTTCCCTACTCTATTTATGCTTTTAAAGTATACTTATTTTATTTTGAGACAGTGAGCATGCAAGCAGGGGGACAGAGAGAGAGGGGGCAGAGACAGGGGCGGGGAAAGACAGACTGCCAAGCAGGCTCCACACTGTCAGCGTGGAGCCAGATGTGGTGCTCGAACTCACAAGCTGTGAGATCATGACCTGAGCCGAAATCAAGAGTCAGATGCACAACCGACTGAACCACTCAGGCGCCCCCTCCTGCTGTTTTTTTTTAAAATGTTTATTTATTTTGAGAGAGAGTGTGCAAGCAGGGGAGGGGATGAGAGAGAGGGAGAGAGAGAATCCCAAGCAGGCTCCGCATTGTCAGTGCAAAGCCTGATGTGGGGCTCAAACCATGAGATTGTGACCTGAGCCAAAACCAAGAATCAAGACTCAACTGACTGAGCCACCCATGCGGCCCCACCTCACTGCTCTGTGTCTAATGATCTGATAATATAAACTTTTATTCCTAAATTAGATATTTGTATACTAAAAAATACCTTTATTGGATCACTCATACTGTTATTGAATTCTCAACTTTAAATAATTTGCTCTTCTACTAAGAAATATAATCCTCATTCTTTTATTGGTAACTTTCTTTTTTTTTTAATATTTATTTTGAAAGTGAATGCACACATATGTGGAAGTGTAGGAAAGGGGCAGAGGGAAAGAAAGAATCCCAAGCAGGTTCTGTACTGTGAGAGCAGAGCCCAACGTGGGACTTGATCTCCCAAACCACGAGATCATGACCTGAGCCAAAATCAAAAGATTGGCTGTTTGGCAACAAAGGTTGGGCACCTTTTTTTAACTTCTTAAACTTTACAGGATCCTCAGTTTTTCTTTGGTGTTCTGAAATGAAGTATCTGCAACTTTTTTTTTTTCATTCAATCTAAAGACTGTCCCTTAATTCTGGGGAAATGTAATTCTTTTTAATAATTTCTCCTTTTCATTTATTTTATTTCTTTCATTTATTTTGATTTTTAATGTTTATTATTTATGTAGAAAGAGAGAGAGTGTGTGTGCATGCAAGAAGAGGGGCAGAGAAAGAGGAGAGAGAGAAGAGAGAGAATCCCAAGCAGGCTCTGTGCTATCAGCACGGAGACTGACGTGGGGCTCAATCCCAGAAACCGTGAGATCATAACCTGACAGACCTCAAGAGTAGGATGCTCAACAGACTAAGCTGCTCAGGTGCCCCCTTTCATTTATTCTCATTATTTAAATCCATCAGTGTCTTTATCATTCAGTCCTTCTAGTCATTCTTTTATTTCAACAGGCATTTTTAACTTCCCCAAAACACGTTCTTATTCTGATTCTTCATTTATAACTGTATGTGTTACGTAGGATCAACACTTATACACATAAATATATATGTATGTAGAAATTCACACACGAATATCTATAAATTTTGCCTTTTCACAAATGTTTCAAACCTGGGGTTAAAACTTACATATTCATATCATTATTAGTTCAACTATATATTGTGCCATCTGTCTATGTTGACATGTGTAAGTGTGTTTTCATTTGAATGGCTGAAGGGATTCCAGAATATGTGCAGTAAACAAAGTTTGTTTAGTTTAGTACCCTATTGCTGGACACTTAGGTATCTCTCACTTTTTGCTATTACAAAGGCACATTTCCTTGAGTACTTGCCTATGATTAGTATCCAGTAATGGAAATACTGAGTTTTAATTTTGCTAGGTATTCCCAAATTCTCCCTTAAATTCCAGGTCAAGGCAGTATCAATCTTAGCATAGTATAAATAATTTTAACTTTTTTATTCCTTGAAACTTTAATCTCTGGGGCGTCTGGGTGGCTCAGTCGGTTAAGCGTCCGACTTCAGCTCAGGTCACGATCTCACGGTCCGTGAGTTCGAGCCCCGCGTCGGGCTCTGGGCTGATGGCTCAGAGCCCGGAGCCTGTTTCCAATTCTGTGTCTCCCTCTCTCTCTGCCCCTCCCCCGTTCATGTTCTTTCTCTCTCTGTCTCAAAAATAAAATAAACGTTAAAAAAAAATTAAAAAAAAAAAAAGGACCTTTAATCTCTAATTTTCGGGAATTGAGGAAAAATTAAGTTTTTTTTTTTAATTTTTTTTAAGGTTTTTTATTTATTTTTGAGACAGAGAGAGACAGAGCATGAATGGGGGAGGGGCAGAGAGAGAGGGAGACACAGAATCGGAAGCAGGCTCCAGGCTCTGAGCCATCAGCCCAGAGCCCAACGCAGGGCTCGAACTCACGGACCGCAAGATCGTGACCTGAGCTGAAGTTGGACGCTTAACCGACTGAGCCACCCAGGCGCCCCTAAGTTTTTTTTTTAAGTAAGCTCTATGCCCATCATGAGGCCTGAACTCACAACCCCAGGATCAGGAGTACACATGCTCTACCAACTGAGCCAGAATTTTTTTAAATCTGTACATACCAAGTAACTTCACTTCTATGTTCTCAGCCTTATGGTAAATGTTAGCCCATACATTAAGTCAAAAAGACACAGTTTTTATTCTATGACACGGAGTTTAGTGCAGTGGTTCTTCAACAGGTACTAGTCTACAACCTAAGAAGTCCTTTGGAAAGGGTTGGTTAGAGGCAGGGGTTGGGGGGGGAGGGTACCACAACGGGAGTGGTAATAATATTTCATGTGTAAAAGAATGTTAGACGTAAAATTCAACACCAAAAAAACAAAAGCCATATAAAAATGAGCAGAGGATTTGAAGAGACATTTTTCCAAAGAAGACATACAGATGGCCAGACACATAAAAAGATGCTCAACATGGCTCATCATCAGGGAAATATATTTCAAAACTACAATGAGGTATCACCTCACACCTGTCAGAATGGTTAGTATCAGAAAGACAAATAACAAGTGTTGGCAAGGATGTGGAGAAAAGGGAACCCTCATGCACCACTGGTGGGAATGTAAATTGGTACAGCCACTGTGGAAAACAGTATGGAGGCTCCTCAAAAAATTAAAAAAAAGAAATATATATATGTGAATTGATAAGTCACTACTGGGTATTTCCAAAAAAGGAAAACACGAATTCAAAAAGATACAGGAACTCCTATATTTACTGCAGCATTATTTACAATAGCTAAAATACAGAAGCAGCCCAAGTGTCTGCTGATAGATGACTGGATAAAGACGTAATACACACACACACACACACACACACACACACACAAATGGAATATTAAAAAAGAATGAAACAGCCATAAAAAAAGAATAAAATCTTGCCATTTGTGACAACACGGGTGGACCTACAGGGTATAATACTGAGTGAGAGATAAATACCGTACGATTTCACTCATATGTGGAATCTAAAAAACAAAACAAATAAATGAACAAACAAAAAACCAAACTCATAAATACCAAGAACTGGTGGGTTGCCAGTAGGGGAAGAAGGGCAAAATAGGTGAAGGGGATTAAGAGGTACAATTCTCCAGTTATAAAATTAAAAAGCCATGAGGCTGAAAAGTACAGCATAGGGCATATAGTCAGTAATACTGTAACAGTGTTGTATGGTGACAGATGGGAGCCACACTTATCAAGGAAAGCATAGCATAATGCTATATAATAGAACTGTCAAATCACTATGTTGTACATCTGAAACTATTACAACAAGAACGTTAGACACCTGATAGATATGCAGTATATAGCAAAAGGCAGTCCAGTACCAGAGCACTGATTCACACGACTTTCAATGTCCCTCTGAACGTTTATACAGGCGAAAGACATGACTCTGTTACTGGAAACTAGGGTGAACTCCACTTTACGGATGAGAAAGAAGTATTTTGGATGCGGTTTTAATATAACTGAATTTTCCAGGAATGCAGGCATCATATAAAAACAGAGACGACTTTGTGGTGTTCAGAACTTACCAAGAGCACCATTCTGAAAAGTCTCCAGAGTTCCTAATATAACATTTCAGTCCCGGGGCGCCTGGGTGGCTCAGTCGGTTAAGTGGCCGACTTCGGCTCAGGTCACGATCTCACGGTCCGTGAGTTCGAGCCCCGAGTCGGGCTCTGTGCTGACAGCTCGGAGCCTGGAGCCTGTTTCAGATTCTGTGTCTCCCTCTCTCTGACCCTCCCCCATTCGTGCTCTGTCTCTCTCTGTCTCAAAAATAAATAAACGTTAAAAAAAAAAAACAACTATTTGGAGTTCCAAGACTCACCAGACTTTCTCATTTAATAAATAAATAAATAAATAAATAAATAAATAAATAAATAACATTTCAGTCTAATCTATAACTGCTGCATTGCTAGCAATACCATGCATGCATGCAGACATTTCGTAATTCCACGGTCTTCCACTATAGTCATGCCCCACTATTTACACAGACTGAAATACAGTATGTATGATCTTATTACATTACATATTCCATTATTATAATCTATTATTTTAAGTTTTTTACTTTATATATCAGTTAGAACATAATATTGTTAGTTTTGTTGTTTACATTATAAGTTATACTATCGATGAATTTCACATCAGAATAATAAAGAGGGTATTTTTCCCGACTTGTGCTCACTGTGGCCAAAAATTAAGTAAGAGGAAAATATTCAGTGTAAGTCAATGTATCAAAAGAAAACAAGGTTTACTTAAAGAAAACTAATAGTTCATTAAATATTTTTAGTAAACAGTCATAAACTTTGATATTGACCTTAAACTGTCATCGAAATTACACAAAAAAAGAAAATCTAGGGGCGCCTGGGTGGCTCAGTCAGTTAAGCGTCCGACTTCGGCTCAGGTCATGATCTCACGGTCCATGGGTTCGAGCCCCGCGTCGGGCTCTGGGCTGATGGCTCAGAGCCTGGAGCCTGCTTCCGATTCTGTGTCTCCCTCTCTCTCTGCCCCTCCCCCGTTCGTGCTCTGTCTCTCTCTGTCTCAAAAATAAATAAACGTTATAAAAAAAAAATTTAAAAAAAAAGACAATCTATTATGATCCTGTTCCAGTTAACTATTGTGGAGTTACAAATCACCCTAAAACTCGATGGCACAAGACAACGGCTATTATATTTTGCTCACAAGTTCAGTGGGTAAGGAATTCGGACACAGCACAACAGTCTTGCTTTTGCTTCACAATGACCAGGGCCTGAACAGGAACTCAAATGGGTGAGGCCAGATCAACTGGCTCCTTCAGCCACGAGTCTACCACCTGGGCTCTCAGCTAGGGCTGTCAACCATGGCATCTATCCATAGCCTCTCCATGTGGCTTGGCCTTCTCACAGTATGGTGGCTGACTTCCCACCAGGAGTATCCTGAGAGCAAACATTCCAAGGGAACCAGGCAGAAGCTGCACGGCCTTTTATGACTTAACTTAGCCTTGGGAGTCACATAGCATTACTTCCACCACACTGTCACACCACACAATGACAGAGACCCCATCTAACAATGGAAGGAATGTCAAAGAATTTGGGGACCACATTTGAAAACCCTCACAGATTCTTTTCAGCCAACCAAGATGCTAAAACAAAATGACTGATAGTCTGGCTGTTCAGATCTGTTCCCCTCGCTGCTGAGTTTAAAGCCACAAATATTTATATCAACAAATGTAATGAATAAGACACATGAAGCCTCAAAAAATGATCAAGGCCAGGTTCCCAACAGTAAAGAACTTAACATTGAGCACTCAGAAGGTACAAACTGTGTGCTAAGACCAGGAAAGAAAGCTGGAAAGGACAATGCAGATATATTCAAAACAATCGGTTTCAGTATTTTAACGATCAGTTGTGATTACTGGTTACAAATCTTTTAAAAAGAGGTGCAATTCTTTTTATAAAATCCTACTTAAGTCCAAAATACCTATAAAATATAATAAACATTCTATATCTTTTTAATAATTATAAATCACGTACTACAAAAATCTTTAAAAAAAATTAAGTTCCCAATACGCCCTTTGACACCAAAACATTTTATGAGACCATGACTCAGACCGGGATGAGATAAGAACTGGGTATAGAAGTCACGTCACCTTTTACCTGTAACAAATCTATAACCTTATCGACTAATAAGATTACCACATCCTGAAATGTCTCATTATTTAAAATTTTAAGAATAATGTCAAGGGGCACCTGGCTGGCTCAGTCAGAAGAATATGTGACTCTTGATCTCAGGGTCACAGTTCAAACCCCACAGTGGGTATAGAGATTACTAAAAGAAATAATAGTAATAAATCTAAAAGGAAAAAAAGAATGCCAAAAAAAAGAAAAAAAATGTCAACACTACTTTCTGATTCTACTCAAAACAGTAACACAAAAATGCCAAGAATTATTAACAACATGGTGACAATAGGAACATGACTTAAGGTAGGTAGGATCAGCCTCTTTCCAGTTCTCTCCAAGAGCTAATCCTGGTTTTATAATTTTGAGTTGGAATAAATATAAATTCCCATCTTCTTTCCTTTTCTGCCTTCACAGAGCTCCAAGTGTATGCTTATTGTAGTGGAAACACAGGAGTAAACAGAATGAGCATTCATCAGAAAATAACTATTTTCACTCACTTCCCTGTGTCCCAACTTCAGCCCACAGTAAGTGACATAACAATGGAAAAGCTGGGAAGAAAATTCTAAGGAAGGAAGAGAGCAGAGCGATAAGTACAGTAAACACTTTACCTTCTGCCAAACAGTTTAAATAAAAAGAAAGGTGACATAAAATTTAACTTTCTATAGCTTTGCATTTTAAGAATCACAATATAAAAGTATACGATGTGTTGGGGCACTGGGGTGGCTCAGTGGGTTGAACATCTGACTTCAGCTCAGGTCATGATCTCAAGGTTTGTGAGCTGAGCCCCACCTCGGGTTCACTGCTGTCAGCACAAAACCTGCTTCAGATCCTCTGTCCCCCTCTCTCTCTGGCCCTCTCCCACTCATTCTCTCCCTCTCTCTCTCTCTCTCTCTCTCTCAAAAATAAATAAAACATTAAAAAAAAAAAAAACTAACGCTTTAAAAAAGAAGTATACAGGGGCGCCTGGGTGGCTCAGTCGGTTAAGCGTCCGACTTCGGCTCAGGTCACGATCTTGCGGTCTGTGAGTTCAAGCCCCGCGTCAGGCTCTGGGCTGATGGCTCAGAGCCTGGAGCCTGCTTCTGATTCTGTGTCTCCCTCTCTCTCTGCCCTTCCCCCGTTCATGCTCTGTCTCTCTCTGTCTCAAAAATAAACATTAAAAAATAATAATAAATAAATAAATAAAAAAGAAGTATACAATATGTCAAAAAAATCTAAAACTGTAAAGAATATAACGCTATATAAAATATAAAAAAGTTATCAAGAATACCAATGAATTTCATTTTTGAAAATTCCAACAGTCCTAAGAACCGTGTCCATCTGAAACTATTTTTTTTTAAAACAAAATTCCTTTTCTAATAGAAATGCTTTTTAAAGTATGTACTCTGGCTTTTAGTGAAATTACCTAAGGAAAGAATTGGTAATAAGACTATAGTCTGACTTCTTTTCATCCTTATAAATATACTATCATCAAATATCCAATCTGTTAAAAGTACATGGTAATCTAGATATAGCACCGCCCTCTCTCAAAGAGTCTCTCCCTTAATGCTCAGACTATGGTCACTAAGACCATTTCCCAGTAAAAGGAACCAGGGCTCCAGAGATGAGGTCTGGGGCAAGAAATTTAAAAGATGAGCCTGGAACATCTTATCATATCAAAAAAGCAAGTAACATAACAAAGACTACAAAGATCATTTCAAAATGATCCAAGAACCATTCTCTTTGCAGGATACCAGGAATCACCTCATTATTTTTGAAAACTGGTAATAACTGAAAAAAGGAAAAAGCACATCAAGACTTTAATTCAACCTGCCTTTCCTAGAAGATCTGAACCTGAAGATTAACATGATAGCTGACACAGGGAAAATTCTCTTCACAGAAATAGTCTATGCCAATAAATTAGGGGATGAGGGGCACCTAGGTGGCTCAGTCAGTTAAGCATCCAACTCTTGATTTTGGCTCAGGTCATGATCTCATGGTTCGTGGGATCAAGCCCTACATCAGACTCTGCGCTGACAGCATGGAGCCTGCTTAGGATTCTGTCTCTCTCTGTACTCTTTCTCAAAATAAATTATAAATAAACAAACAAACAAATAAAAATGAGGGGATGATAGAATTATGATAGAAAGCATAATTTTCACAACTTTAATGAATTAATCTAGGCAATCATCAATCAATGATTAATAACATTACAAAAAGATACCTTAAAAACTCTGAGCCTGATAGGCTCAGTCAATACAGCATGTGACTCCTGATCTCAGAGTTCTGAATTCAAGCCCCATGCTAGTTGAAGAAATTACAAAAAAATAATTCTTTAAAAAAAAATTCTATTTTTATTTTTCGCTTTAAAAGGCATTAGTAGGAAATTTTGCAAAACCTAGTCTACAGATTAGAGTATTATCATGCTTGGTTAGGTAAGAAAATCTGCTTGTTTTTAAAAGATATACACTGAAGTATCTTTAGGAATTAGGCGAAATATGTCGTCAACGTAAATGGCTCAAAAAAACTAGTACGTATATAGATATAATAGAGCAAAGAGTAAAATGTTAACATTTTGGGAATCTGGGTGGAGAATATATGGGATTTCTTGGTAATGTTTTTAATAATTTTTCTGTAAAAGTTATTTCAAAGTAAAGTGTTTAAAAAAATGAGACACAGGAAACAATACATTATGGACATCATGAGAGAAGTACACAAATACTACCTCACGAAGTAATCTGGCATCCCTTACCCCATTTCCCCTCCAAAATAACCATGTGGATTTAGATCCTCTAGAATCTGGACCTAACCACCTGTCTACAGAAAAAATGTGGTAAAGGACACAACAGAGATGCAATAAACAAACTCCAGACCAAAGGAAATTCCTGTGTAGGTGAACAACCTGCTATCTTCAACAGAACGATGAGGGATAGAGGGAAAATATATGAATGAATATCTACACAAAAATTTGTATATGGATGTTCACAACAGCATTATTCAAAATCACCAGAAAGTGAAACAATCCAAATTGTCCTTCCACTGAAGAGTAAACAAAATGTATATCCACCCAATGAAATATCATTCAGCTATAAAAAAAAAAAAAAAAAAAAAAAAAACGAAAAAAAGGGGGTTGCCTGGGTGGCTCAGCCAGTTAAGTATCCAACTTCAGTTCAGGTCATGATTTCATGACTTCATGGATCCCACTTCGGATCCTCTGTCTCTGCCCCTCTCCCACTCAAGCTCAAGTGTGCGTGTTTTCTCTCTCTGTCTCTCTCTCAAAAATAAATATTTATAGGGGCACCTGGGTGGTTCAGTTGGTTGAGCGTCTGACTTCAGCCCAGGTCATGATCTTGTGGTTCCTGAGTTCAAGCCCCACATCGGGTTCACTGCTGTCAGCTATCAGAGCTGAGCCTGCTTTGGAATCTCTGTGCCCCTCTCTGCCCCTCCCCTGCTTGCACTCTCAAGGAAAAATGAAAGAAAGGAAGGAAGGAAGAAAGGAAGGAAGGAAGGAAGGAAGGAATCAATAGATAGGAATTCAGGCAGCAACATGGAAAAAACTTGAAAACATTATGCTAAATTTTAAAAAGCCAGACAAGAAGACACATTATTAGAGGCACCTGAAGGTTCTTGATCTTGAGGTCCTGAGTTCAAACCCCTGGTAGAGTGTAGAGCTTACTAAAACAACAACAACAACAACAACAACAACAACAACAAAAAACACCTACCCACACACATATTATATGATTCCATCAAAGGAAATGTCCAGAAAAGGCCAATCTATAGAGACAGAAAGTGGATCAATGGCTGCCAGAGGCTGAAGGGGGAATGGGAAGTAACTGATTTCCTTTGGGGATGATGAAAACATTCTGAAATTAGACAGCAGTAATAGTTTCAACTTTGTGAGTATACTAAAAGCCACTCAATTGCTCACTTCAAAAGAACAGATTTTATGCTATGTGAATTATGTATCAATTTAAAATAATGAATGAAGAGGGGCGCCTGCGTAGCTCAGTGGGTTAAGCTTCTGACTTTGGCTCAGGTCATGGATCTCACAGTTCCTGAGTTCGAGCCCCGCTTCGTGCTCTGTGCTGACAGCTTGGAGCCCGGAGCCTGCTTCAGATTCTGTGTCTCCCTCTCTCTCTGCCCCTCCCCTGCTCATGCTCTGTCTCTCTCTCTCTCAAAAACAAATAAACATTTAAAAGAAATGTTTCTTAAATAATGAAAAGAAATTATAAAAGAAAAATGTGAAAACTAACTAGATATTTCATGAGCATACAGAATCCCAAATGAGCAAAGAATGCTAAAATGAGTAGGCTAAAGATTAAGAACAAGGTATTCACATAGTTGCTAATAATCTCCCCCCAAATAACTTACTAAATACAAAGGGACACCACCTTGACCAAGTCATCAAACCAAACACAATCAATATTAGGACAAACCCAATTATGTGTCTCCTAATATAAGGCATGGAGAGGGATACAATAAGACTTCCATGGCATCCCTACAAAAATTACATAGCCTGCAAAAACAAGAAAATACCCTAAATCTAATCATGAGGAAACATTAGACAAACACAAATTGAGCCATGTTCTACAAAATAACGGGCCTGTTTTCTTGAAAAATGTTCCGGTCAAAAAACACAAACAAAAAGACTGAGGAACTAGTTCCATATCAAGGAGACAGGACAACAAAATACAATGTGTGAGTCTGGGTTTTATTCTAAACTAAGAAAAATAGGGACACCTGGGTGGCTCAGCTGGTTAAGCGTCTGACTCTTGCTTTCAGCTCAGGTCATGATCTCACAGTCTGTGGGCTCCACGATGACAGTGCAGAGCCTGCCTGGGATTCTCTCTCTGCTCCTCCCCTGCTTAGGCACACATTTTCTCTCAAAATAAATAAATAAACATTAAAAATAAGTAAATAAAGGGCACCTGGGTGGCTCAGTCGATTAAATGTCCAACTGCGGGTCAGATAATGATCTCATGGTTCATGAGTTCAAGCCCCACATCGGGCTCTCCACTGGTGGGGCAGAGCCTGCTTGGGATTCTCTCTCTCTCTCTCTCTGCCCCTTCCCCACTTGTGCTCTCTCTCTCAAAATAAATAAATAAAATTTATAAATAAATATAAATAAACTAAGAAAAAACATACACAGCTATAAAGAACACCATTAGTACATAAAATTTGATTAAGGACTATGAATAATGGTTTTGTGTGAATATTAGGTTTCCTGAATTGTTTACTATACTGTGGTTATGTAAAATAATTTCTTTGCATTTAGGAAAAACACTGATGTCTCCAACTTACTCTCAAATGATTCAGTTTATACATATAATAACAATAATAAAGTCAACAGGGCAAACTGTTAATTGCTGAATCTGGGTAGAGGCCATATGGGAGTTCCTTGTATGTTCTTGGTACTTTCTGTAAGTTTGAATGAGGCCATATCTTTTACAAATACATACTGAAGTATTTACAGATGAAATGGTAAGATTTCTCTGATGAGCTCCAAAATAAGGGGCAAGTAGGGGTACAGATGAATTAATTGGTCATTTATTGATAACTGTTAAAGCAAAGTAATGGAAACATCAGGTGGATTACACACTTCTCTGTACTTTTGTATATTTGAAATTTTCTGTAATAAAAAGTTTTAAAGGAGTCGAAAATGGGAAAGTTTTTTTAAACGGAGAAACCGAGGCTCAGGAAATTTAAGCCCAGTTTTGAAATCTTTCAAATACATGATGCTCTCTCCATTAATCCTCCTATAAAACCTCTTTATACAGCAAGAACTATTCAAGCAGTTTTATTCTTCCCACCTGAAATTTTGGTCAATAACAACAGAAATACAAGATACTTCTGACTCCACCATACCTAAGCATATAGCTACCTCTGAAGATAAACTCAATAGATAATAGAAGAAACAAGCAAATGTAGATAGAAGTAATCCACCCAATGATCTACAAATTGCTCAGAAGGTAGAAAAATCAACTGAGGAGCACCTGGGTGGCTTAGCCGGTTGAGTAGATGACTTTGGCTTAGGTCATGATCTCACAGTTGGGGAGTTTGAGCCCCACATCGGGCTCACTGCTGTCAGTGCAGAGCCCACTTCTGATCCTCTGTCTCTTTCCCCCTCCCCAGCTCACGTTCTCTCTCAAAAATAAGTAAGACATTTAAAAAAAGAAAAAGAAAAACCAACTGACATTTTATTTTTTTTTAATGTTTACTTATTGTTGAGGGGGGGGAGAGGAAGGAGGGGCAGAGAGAAAACAGAGGATGCAAAACAGGCTCTGCACTGAGAGTGGAGAAAGCCCGATGTGGGGCTTGAACTCACAAACCGTGAGATCATGACCTGAGCCAAAGCTGGACGCTTAACCTGCTGAGCCACCCAGGCGCCCCCTCTCTAAATCTTTTTCTTTTTTTTCTAAATCTCTTAAATTTGATTTCTAAGGGTCAATACCAAGGGCCTATTCAATTCTGATTTTCTACATCTACATGCCTAAAATAGCACAAAATGTGGCCACGCTGAGAACAGTCAGCAGACAGGGCGCCTGGGTGTCTCACTCATTTAAATGCCCGACTCTTGGTTTTGACTCAGGTCATGATCTTGCAGTTGGTAAGATCGAGCCCTGAGTCAGACTCTATACTGACAACAAATAGCCTGCTTAGGACTCTATCTCTCCCACTCTCTCTGCCCCTCCCCTGCTCATTCTCTCTCTCTCAAAATAAATAAACATTTTAAAAAATAATAAAAAGTAGTACTTTGGTCTCATACAGGAAGGACAAACAGGAATGCCCTGAATCTGTCACCATATAATTTGTAATTATAGAACAACTCATATCATAATAAACCCTTTTTATACAATAAACAGAAATTTAACTATGAACTACAGCAGAAAATATAGTAGGAATTTAACTTATGAGACAATCAATCTTCCAGGTTAAACCAGCAACACAGTGGGCAAATAATTATCACACAGGCACAGAATAAACCTGTGTATACAATAGCCTCTCCTACCCCATTACCGAAACACTCCAAAAGCTTCAGGATCCCCAAGACCAGAGTATTGCAGATCACAGTGTCAAACTGAAAAACGCACAGACATATGGTCCTAGTCTCATATATTTTGTAGGGCAAAAATTACTTTCAAAATTAAGTATTGTACTGGGGCGCCTGGGTGCCTCAGTCGGTTAAACGTCCGACTCCTGGTTTTGGCTCAGGTCATGATCTCACAGTTCCTTGAGTTTGAGCCCACGCTGACAGTGCAGAGCCTGCTTGAGATTCTCACTCTCCTTCTCTCTGCCCCTCCTGCATGCTGTCTCTCTCTCTCAAAATAAATAAATAAACTTAAAAATAAAGTACTATACTTATGTTTCACATATGTCTTCTTTCTTAAAATTTAAGCCACTTTTTTTTATCATTGTGTTTATTGTTTTAAAAAATTAAAGGGGTAGGAGTGCCTGGGTGGCTCAGCTGGTTGAGCATCTGACTTCAGCTCAGGTCATGATCTCAACGGCTTGTGACCTCTGAGCCCCGCATCGGGCTCTGTGCTGACAGCTTGGAGCCTGGAGCCTGCTTCGGATTCTGTGTTTCCCTCTCTCTCTGCCCCTCCCCCCAACCATGCTCTGTCTCTGTCTCCAAAATAAATAAACATTGGGGCGCCTGGGTGGCTCAGTCGGTTAAGCGTCCGACTTCGGCTCAGGTCATGATCTCACGGTCCGTGAGTTCGAGCCCCGCATCAGGCTCTGTGCTGGCAGTTCAGAGCCTGGAGCCTGCTTCAGATTCTGTGTCTCCCTCTCTCTCTGGCCCTCCCCCATTCATGCTCTGTCTCTCTCTGTCTCAAAAATAAATAAACATTAAAAAAAATTTTTTTTAATAAATAAGTAAATAAATAAACATTAAAAAATTTTTTTTTTAATTAAAGGGGTAGAGCACCTGGCTAACTCAGTCGGTAGAGCACGTGACTCCTTATCTTGGGGTTGTGTTCAAGCCCCAAGTTGGGTACAGCGATGATTTAATAATAAAATGTTTTTAAAAAATTAAAAATTAAGTTAAAAAGATTAAAAATAATAAAAAACAACAGGAGCTGAAATACATCAAAGCTGTTGATCACGGTGGAAAAACATACAATAAAGATTAATCTACAAAGAAGGGCTCAGAGTTGCGAATTACAGAAGATCACAATATCTAAATACCACTTTGCACTTCTTTCTCTGGCAAACCTTTTTTCATACATACCTAATATACTGTACATATAATAACTACTCAGAATTTTTTAAAATGTAAATATTACCCAATTGTTTCAGAGGGGAAAAAAATGTCCTCCAAATACCAATGAAGTATAAATTTCCTCATACCCAAACCCTTTCAAAACCACCAATAAAAACTGAGGATTGCACAACACTATGCTGACTGTATGCAAAAACCTACTTGCAGTACACTTTCAGTGTATTGAGTAATAAGCATATGATGCAATCTAAGAAAATATATACTGGGGCGCCTGGGTGGCTCAGTCGGTTAAGTGGCCGACTTCGGCTCGGGTTGTGATCTCGCGGTCCGTGAGTTCGAGCCCCGCGTCGGGCTCTGTGCTGACAGCTCAGAGTCTGGAGCCTGTTTGGGTTCTGTGTCTCCCTCTCTCTGACCCTCCCCCGTTCATGCTCTGTCTCTCTCTGTCTCAAAAATAAATAAATGTTAAAAAAAAAAAAAAAAAGAAAATATATACTAAAACCAAGTACCACTGAAAAAATTACTCTCATCTAAACTAACAGGAAGACAAATGGAAAGGCAAAAAAGTACAGGTAACAAAAAGTATTTTTCCTCCTATCATGGAAAACAAAAAACTTCAAACATTTTTTAATTAAAACAAGACAATTAACTTACTAGCATGCTTGTCTGCAAGCATTATAAGCGTGTTGGAAATATCTCGCCGTCTATAAAAGCACACTACTTTTGCTTCCACGTTGCCCGTTGCAGTCTAAGAGAGAAGAAAAATAAAAGTTATCTGCACCGAAGAATAGACTCAAATAGTTTACAAAACAAAACTAAATACAACACAAGATCAATCTCATTTACACTGTGCCAACCACAACTGCAGGATAATCAGAGAGCTGAAAAAATTCAAATGAGGATGTGCAGCATTTGCAAAGGTTCCAAGTTAAACTGAAATGTCAAAATTAAATAACTTACTAGTATCAATTAATCTAAAGTGATCACACCCCTTTAATGACTAAAGCCAGATGCTTAAATCTGCTTAGCCCTGAGAAACTAATCCCCCAAATTTTCAGAGCCACAACGTAACTTACTTAAGACAGCAAAACATATCCCACTCCCAGAGGCAGAGGCTAAAAGTAAAATCATCCAGCCCTCTCCAGAACACCCCCATGTTTCATGATGGTGAAGCCCTGTAGGTTCGGGCAGCCGTCAGACAGAGTGGAGCAGAAGACCTGGAAAAGCATTCTCCACACCTGGTTAAGTCTATGAATCTGTAATAGTTGATCTTCTCAGCAGTACTTAGTTTACCTTCACATATGAAAGTATTAAAATCTCTGAGTTATGAACGCTGAAGTTCTTATTTATTTTTGACTACAGTCTAGAATACAACCAATATTCAGTTAGGTTGTAATTTGCTGCAGCTGGGGCCCAGGTTCCTACTCTCCTCCTATTCCTTATGAATTCTGAGAACTTTCAAGGTCAGTCATTCATTACAAAGTTCCTTGTAAAAACACATAGATTACAGTAAAATGCTATTATGATTTCCAATTTCAAACAAATATGAGAACAAATTTTCAGAATTTCTCTGGGTTTACAGATATATTCAGACATAAAGAAATAAGAATATACTTATGCTACAGTAAATTTGTCAATTTTATGAAGTTCAGCAGCAGTATTTTAGAGTGAGAAATAGTCATGGAGAAATATTGCCCTCTGAATTGAAATCATATTAAATCCTAACCAAAGTGCTTCTATATTTCACAATATTGTGATCAAATACATCCTCCAGAAGTAATGATCCAGCAATCTAATAAATGAACAGGTCAATACTTCTTGTAAATAAAATCTATCAATGACTACAATTATAAGCTCTTTATCAGTTTTGTCTTAAGACAAAAGCACATTCAAAACCCAAAGCAAGTGTCTAATGGCATATTTTTTCTGCCTTTCTAGTGAGTTCCTCCACTAGGAATACTCCACAAAAACAAATTCAAAACTGCTTGGGGTGGAGGGGCACAGTTCAAAATAAACAGTTTTGGGGCACCTGAGTGGCTCAGGCAGTTAAGGATCTGACTTTGGCTCAGGTCATGATCTAACAGTCTGTGAGTTCCAGCCCCACATTGCATTGAGCTCTCTATTAGGGCAGAGCCCACTTCAGATCCTCTTGTCTCCCTCGCTCTCTGCCCCTCCCCCACGCATTCTTTTTTCTCTCTCTCAAATATAATAAAAAACAAACATTTCGGGGAGCCTGGGTGGCTCAGTCAGTTAAGCGTCTGACTTGGGCTCAGTTAATGATCTCACAGTTTGTGAGTTCGAGGCCCACATCAGGCTCTGTGCTGACAGCTCATGGAGCCTGCTTACTTGTGCTGTGTCTGTCTCTCAAAAATAAATAAAAATGTAAAAAAAAAAAATTTTTTTTTAAAAAACATTTAGGGGTGCCCGGGTGACTCAGTCGGTTGAGCGTCCAACTTCGGCTCAGGTCATGACCTCACAGTCCGTGGGTTCCAGCCCACATCAGGCTCTGTGCTGACAGCTCAGCCTGGAGCCTGCTTGAGATTCCGTATCTCCCTCTCCCTCTGCCCCTCTGCCACTTGTGTTCTCTCTCTCACACACACAGAAATAAATAAACTTAAAAAAATAAAATTTTTAAAATAAACGTTTTTTAAAAATTAAAAAAATAGGGGCGCCTGGGTGGCGCAGTCGGTTAAGCGTCCGACTTCAGCCAGGTCACGATCTCGCGGTCCGTGAGTTCGAGCCCCGCGTCAGGCTCTGGCCTGATGGCTCGGAGCCTGGAGCCTGTTTCCGATTCTGTGTCTCCCTCTCTCTCTGCCCCTCCCCCGTTCGTGCTCTGTCTCTCTCTGTCCCAAAAATAAATAAAAAACGTTGAAAAAAAAATTAAAAAAAAAAAAAAAAATTAAATAAAATAAAAAATAAAAATTAAAAAAATAAAGTCTCTTCTGAACCATGTACACACTTGGCCATTAGGTACTTTGTAACTACAGTGTTCCTCTTCCCCTCCACAAATACACATACAACACACACATGCACACACACACACACAACCTCCAGCATTCCTCTAAAGTTGAACTACTCAAAGGATGGTCCAAGACCCAGTCTACAACTGTTGCTGTGTAATGAAATGAGAACTGAGAGTGAGTGTGTATTAGAGCATCTGATAGTTAATTTTAATCTGTTGAACCTACTAATGAAAAATGAAGGCTTGTGGTTTTATAAGCTTATTTTAAACTTCATTTTTCTATTATTTATTTTCATTTTATAAAAGCAGTCTGAGATAGTGAACATTCTTTTAATGTTTATTTATTTTGAGAGAGACAGACAGACAGAGTGCAAGCAGGGGAGGGGCAGAGAGAGAGGGAAACACAGAATCTGAAGAAGGCTCCAGGCTCTGAGCTGTCAGCACAGAGCCCAACATGGGGCTTGAACTCACAAACCGTGAGATCATGACCTGAGCCGAAGTCGGATACTTAGCAAACTGAGCCACCCAGGTGCCCCAGATAGTGAACATTCTTAAAAATCTTTCACCACAGGGTGCCTGGGTGATTCAATCAGTTGGGCATCCAACTTCTGATCTCTGCTCAGGTCATGATCTCTCGTTTCATGGAATGGAGCCCCGAGTCAGGATTGGTGCTGAGAGTACAGAGCCTGCTTGGATTCTCATTCTCCCTCTCTCTGTGTCTGCCTCTCTCTCCCTCTCAAAATAGATAAATAAATGTGAAAAAAAAAAAAAAATCTTTCACCACAAATAGTTCTCCAAGCACTGCTCTAAAAACCTAGGTTAGGAGTGCCTGGCTGGCTCAGTCAGTAGAGCATCTATCTGACTCTTGATCTCAGGGCTGTGAGTTCGAGCTCCACATTGGGTGTAGAGATTACTTTAAAAAAGTGAAAAAAGATTTGGTATATATAAAAGTCTGGCTATACTTTCAACTCACCACATTTCTTTTGAGACTTTCCTCTGTGCCCAAGCACTGAGCTAAGCTCCATGGATACATAGTGCCCACCCTCACGAAGCCTCCACTCTAGCAAGGATGTCTATTCACATCATCTCCTTTCCAACCCTCCAAAGCCCAGTTGGAATCATGTCCCTCACCTGATTAGAAACCTTCACCAGTTCCCCACAACTAAAGCATAAATGTAAAATGTGCCTGACAATATTGCCACTCATATTTTCCTTTACAACTTCCTTTCCCCTCCAGACTCTACTTCTCTCACTCATGGAAGCAGGAAGAGCAACCCACTGGGGGAAGGCAAAGGAAAGGGGGTAGAGTCCTAGGAAAGAAGGAAAGGAGTCCAACAGGTGAAGCATGGAAAGCTGAGTGTCCAAGAAAAAAGAAGGACCAGGGAAAACCACATAGGTGGGAAAAGCAGGGACATGTGTAAAGAAGAACCCACAGTGGATGTCAACTTTTCTTCTGTATTCTTTTCTCCATGTGCATTGCAGCCTCTTAAATCCCGTTCCGTCAAGCATGTTTACTGAAATATCCTCTAGCAATAAGGGGCTTTTCTTAAGCTCTAGAATCATTTTAGTCATACTCATGTCTGTTTCTATCCCGGACTTAGAAAGTACATTATTAAACACACACACACACACACACACACACACACACACACACACACACACTTTCCATTTCAAAACGTCTGTGGTTTGCTCAAACTAAAGAACAAGTGAAAAGGTGCTTTCCCAATTTCTGTCCTTTTTCCCAAGAGATCTAAAATGGTAGGAGAGGTCTCAACCTGGGTTTCACGAAAGGGCTTTGAGGGACTCTCCTGAAATTATGTGCAAATGTAGTTGGAGGCAAGGGTGTCATCAGATTCTCAAAGAAATTAGTGATTCCCCTCTTCCCCCCCCCCAAAAAAAACCATAAGACTAGAAACAGTAAAACGAATCTCAGAGCAAGTCATAGGGCTAATAAAATATACAGAATATGAAGATACACACAAATAATACAGCATACACACCAAAAGAATTTTAGTAGCAAATAACAAACAAATTTTTCCACAAGTTTAACTTCCCAAACTTCCTGACACTACACTATTATGTGCACACAGCTTTCTCTCAACATGAATGCAGATGCAATCTTTTTTTTTAATTTTTTTAATTTGAGAGAGAGAGAGTAAATGCCAGAGTAGGGGAGAGGAACAGAGGGACAGAGAGAATCTTAAACAGGCTCCATGCTCAGCACAAAGCCCAATGCAGGACTCGATCCTACAACCCTGGGTTCATGACAAGCTGAAATCAAGACTTGGCCACTCAACCAACTAAGCTCCCCCAGCCACCCCCCCACTGCCCCGCTGCCCTGGAGGCCAGCAGATGCAATCTTTAGAAGTAGGAGCAACATCCAACCTAGATGACTAAATAAAATATACCGAAAGTTGTTTCTATTTTAATCTTATATTCACCCTCCAAAAGATTATCTTCACAAGGGGCACCTGGCTGGCTCAGTTGGTTAAGCGTCTGACTTCGGCTCAGGTCATGATCTCTCGGTTTGAGGGTTTGAGCCCCGTACTGGCCTCTATGTTGACAGCTCAGAGCCTGGAGCCTGCTTCAGATTCTGTGTCTCCTTCTCTCTCTGTCCCTCCCTCACTTGCACTCTGTCTCTCTCTCTCTCTCTCAAAAATAAACACCAAAAAAGATTTTTTTTAATAAAAATAAATTTTTATTATTTTTAAATTTAAAATTTTAAAATTTATTTTTATTAATTTATTAAATTAAATTTTTATTTAATAAAATAAAATAAAATAATTAAACACACACACACATATTCTATTCAGAAGATAATTAATACGGGGGCGCCTGGGTGGCTCAGTCGGTTGAGCGTCCGACTTCAGCTCAGGTCATGATCCCGCAGTGTGAGTTCAAGCCCCCCATCAGGCTCGGTGCCGACAGCCCAGAGCCTGGAGCCTGCTTTGGATTCTGTGTCTCCCTCTCTCTCTGCCCCTCCCCCACTCATGTTCTGTCTCCCTCTCTCTCTGTCAAAAATAAAAGTAAACATTAAAAAAATTAAAAAAAAAAAAGATAATTACTAGAGATGCCTGGCTGGCACAATTAGAAGAAATGCAATTCTTGATCTCAGGCTCATAAATTCAAGCCCCATGTTAGGTGTAGAAATTAAATAAATAAAAACTTTAAAGAAAAAAAGAAAGGACATTAACCTATTTTAGTAACTATCTTCTTAAAATTTATTTTTGTTTTATTTTTTTATTAAAAAAATTTTTTTAAGTTTATTTATTTGGAGAGAGAGAGAGAGAGAGAACAAGCGGATGAGGGGCAGAGAGAGGGAGAGAGAATCCCAAGCAGGCTCCACACCACCAATGAAGAGCCCAATGTGGGGCTGGAACTTAAACTGTGAGATCATGACCTGAACTGAGATCAAGAGTCAGACACTTAACTGACTGTGCCACCCAGGCGCCCCAAATTTTATTTATTTTTAGTAATTTCTACACCCAACATGGGGCTTGTACTCACGACCCTGAGACCAAGAGTCGCATGTTCCACTGACTGAGGCAAGCCAGGCACTCCTAGGTAAATGTCCTTTCTTATCCTGGCTTATCAATTGGAACATATCAAGTACTCTTAAATTCATTACTGGGATTTTCCATCATGTTAATTTTCCCCACTTTGCCAATTTGACCTATGCTACTCTCAGGGCCTGTATCTGGAACATTTGTGTGGGCTCTCTCCCATGGCTACCTTTCTCATCCTTTAGGACTCAACTTCAGTGTCCTTAAAATTCTTTCCCCTTCTGGGGCACCTGGGTCGCTCTGTAGGTTAATCATCCAACTCTTGGTTTAAGCTCAGGTCATGATCTCATGGTTTGCTTCGTGAGTTCAAGCCCTTTGTTGGGCTCTGCGTGGACAGTGCAGAGCCTGCTTGGGATTCTCTGTCTCTCTTATGCTGTCACTTTCTCTTGCTCTCTCTCAAAAATAAATAAATAAACTTCAATGAAAAAAAAATCCTTTGCCCTTCTATCCAAAAGGAGTGACCCCTGTTATTCTCTATGTTAAGATCCTTGTTTATTTCCTTCTTAAAAGTTAACATCATTTTCACTATTTTTTTTTTTTTTTTATGTCTGGTAACTTGTCTTTCATGTGTCTCCCTCATGAGACTATGAGGAGGGGCAGAAAATAGGTCCATATTGTTCACTGTTGTGTATCAGCTAGACTAGTGCCTGGTACACAACAAGTACTCAATAAATATTTGTTTAATGAATTCTTTAAAATGAGAAATCTTGGGGCAACTGGGTGGCTCAGTTGGTTGAGTGCCCAACTTCAGCTCAGGTCATGATCTCAGTTTGTGGGTTCGAGCCCCACATTGGGCTCACTGCTGTCAACCTAAAGCTCACTTGGGATCCCCTGTCTCTCCCCTCCTCTGCCCCTCCTCTACTTGCACTCTCTCAAAAGTAAATAAAACATTTTTTTAAAATAAATGAGATACCCCTTCCATATCCCTTCAAAAATAAAGGCCCTATGTAAATATTCACTATTTAATACTAGTCAATCTCACTTATTTACCAATAATCCATCTATTTAAATTGCCACTGTCTGAAATTACAAACTGTAGTCTCTCACAGTTCAATCATTCCCAGCCTCCCAAAAACCATTATTATAATAAGGGCTCTCTGCTGAAAGCAGAGGACCAGGAAGAAGTTATGGATGGGAAGACAAGGGTACTTTCTTTTTTTTTTTTAATTTTTTTTTAATGTTTTTACTTATTTTTGAGACAGAGAGAGACAGAGCGTGAGCAGGGGAGGGGCAGAGAGAGAAGGAGACACAGAATCCGAATTAGGCTCCAAGCTCTGAGCTGTCAGCACAGAGCCCGACACAGGGCTCGAACTCACAGACCACGAGATCATGACCTGAGCTGAAGTCGGATGCTTAACTGACTGAGCCACCCAGGCGTTCCTCTTTTTTTTTTTTTTTAAAGTAGGCTTCATGCCAGCGCAGAGACCAATGTAAGGCTTGAATTCACGACCCTCAGATCAAGACTTCAGCTAAGATCAAGAGTCAGAGGCTTACCAGACCAAGCCGAGGCGCCACTGTTTTTCAAATATAATTTATTATTATTATTACTATTTTAAGTAGGCTCCACACCCAGCATGGAGCCCAACACAGGGCTTGAATTCACAACCCTGAGATCAAGACCTGAGCTGAGATCAGGAGTCGGATGCTCAACCGACTAAGCCACTCAGGTGCCCTGAGGGATACTTTTGAAGTGAACAGTATTATGACGACAAAGGAGTGTGAAATGAGCCAAGTTCAAGCTAGAGGGTGCAATCCAGTCATATTACCACTGCATACCTCTAAACAACACTCCATGATGCATCTACCTTAAAGGTTTAAGGTTATTTTGAGGCTCAGAAAAAGTAACAAACGTGAATCCCCAAGATTATACGCTTCCAGAACACCATGTCCTGATGTTTGCAAATTTAGCACAGCTGCAATTTTCCTTCTAATTGTGGGATACTTTGGCTGATGATTGTCTCACTACTGGACCTATTTTTGTTCATCCCTGAATTCCTAAAAGCGCATATCTAAAAATGCCTGGCAGGTAGCAGGTCCTCAGAAATATCTGTAAAACGAACAAATCAAAATAATTTGTAAACAGTAAAAGCTATGTGCAAGCATTAACACCAGAAACTGGAGAAATTCATTAATTCAACAAATAATTACTGAATGTCTTAACTATGTACCAATCACTTTATTCAAAGGCACTTGGGATGCATTAGTGAACAGAAAAGATCACTACACACATAGAGCTTACATTCTAGTCTGAGAAAACAGGCAATGAAAATAAACACAATAATTAAGTATACTTGAAGGTGATAAATGATATGGAAAAAAGAGCAAGGTAGAGCAAGGTACAGGGGATTAGAAATGACTCGGTGGTCCTAAGGTGGGTGCACATGAAAACAGCCAAGAATCTACCTGCTACATACGAGCAAGGCAGAGAGCCTGAAAGTGGAGGTCAGAGGGATAGGGAGTAGCCAAAGAATACCAGTCTCACAGGCCAACATTTCTCTTTTGTATCCTAATTAATTTTCTACATAAACTGATAAACAGCTTCGAGTTGCCTACACTTTACATCAATAACGAAAAAAAGGTTAAAATGACACCCCAACAGTTCCCACCCACAGACTGATCTAATCCTGAGACCATTCTCTTCATTTGGTAGTAGTGGTCTCAAAATACGACGACAGTTTTACAAATGCAAGGTCCACGGGGTATCTCCAGAAGCAAACCAAGATCTCGGGGCTCATAAACCAGAAATGCCCTAAACCACACCCCACTTCCTGGGGCTCAGAACTGGACCAGCCTCCAGATGGTACTTTGGGGGAAAGGTTTCAGCTAGACAGTGCCAACATTTTAACACTATGAATTCTCACAAGCTGTACAAATAAGCTTCCCAGTTGGTTTGGAGGAAAACAGAGCATCATTAGTAATCTATGGTTCATATAGTTTATGACTGTTTTCATAAGCCACCATTGCATTCATATGCAAACAGTCACAATGCTTCTGATGTCCTGGACACCAGCGACGAGGGACAAACCTTAATATAAAAGTTTTATTTACCTAAGGCCTAAAGTAGGAAGCTACTTTGCATTATACCAAAACTGTATTCTTATTAGTCTAGTCCAGAATTTTACAAATTCCCTTCAATATTAGATTTCATAGCTTCCTCCTTCTAAAGATGGAAGAGGAAAATCATGATTCACTAAAAAGGGAGAAATACAATTATGACTCTAAATATAAAAAGGGACTGAATTACAGGAGTGACCTGCTCTGAGAAGCTCCGAGCAATGTGAAGAAATATGCAGATGTTAAATACTCAGTACATTTAATATCACAGGTAATTATAAAAAGTAAAAGAATATTCAGAATCCTGCCTAACTCTCTAATCTGCAATCTCTACTTTCAAAGACTCTAGGACTGAAAGTAAAATCACCTCTTATGCCCTTTACCTAATTACCCTTCAATGGAAAACAATTATTTTTTAATATTAGAATCAAGAAAGCTCAGTGTATACCTTGTTGAGTTCTTCTATCCTTCTGATTAGGTACGGGTTACTGGAGGAATTCTCAAAGTAGACATAATCTGTAATTAAAGGAAGTAAAGAGCTTAATCTTTTCAACAGAAAGTTCACATTTGTCAATCTATGACTTTCTATATTAGGCAAATTCACTTTCAAAATGAAGTGCAGACTTAGTTCCCTGATAAAAGCAAATTTAGTAATACAAGTTTAATATATTTTCTCATATGCCTACTATTCACAGACCCTTATTTTCCTAATATTTTCATTTCAATTAACGTTTTATCAAGTTCTCCTAAACTTTCACACCACCCATCACTAAATAATAAACAAACAGACCCCTCTTATCATTAAGTAGTCGGAGCTGACTAAACATGTCTTTTATGCTGTAACTGCTCCCACATCTTTTCCCTCAATCCAATTTACCCTGGAGTATGCTTCTCACATAAAACTATTGACCTAAGACAAATTTAGAGCATCTTGAAAAGCTTAGCAGCCCAAAGTACATTTCAATCACTAAAAAAAAAACAAAGCGAAACAAAACAAAAACCAATCAAGTGAGCTGAGCAGGTAAGAGGAAGCACACTGACAAACTTTTCCACAGGTCTGAGATGATGGGGGGGGGGGGCAGAGGGGTGTACGGACATGAAAGGGGGGTTCACTTTCTGACAGAGCTCTCTAGAGATGATATCAGGCTTTTAAAAAACTCTTTACCATATTTAATCCAGATCCATGCAGGGTTGTGTTGTAAAGAAATCACAACCGGCTTTCAATAAAAAGGATAAAAATTTTCAAGTGTGGCTTTTCCTCTCATCTAATAGGCTCACTGGAAACTTCCCACTGTGTGTTTATTTGAAAGGTTGGGCTGCGTTGTTATTGTCTATCTCAGTGGCTCTTTCCCGTCTCTCTTCTGCAAAGTGGCCTCATTTGGCCAGGCCATTCCCACCACCATCCATCAGGAGCTCACTAATGAGCAGAGAAGAGCGAGTCTCACACACAAACACGCCACTTATCTGAATTATTATTTTACCAAGAAAGAGGGAGGAGGGCGTCGTGAGTAGGGAGAAAGTTTGTTTGACCTTATTTCTCTCTCCTGCAGAAGGCTGGGAAGGAGGCAGACACCAGAGCAAACGTCCAGGCAGAGCTCAACTCCCCACCTCTGGCTGCGGTGCCCTGGCCCCACTGTGTCCCATCTTGGGGGGGCTGGGCAAGAAACGGGGGGGGGGGTGAGGAAGGAGAGGTGCAGGGCCCCGTCCCCACAAACAGGCCCCTGGCTGTGCCCCTGGCTGAACCCCCATCGCCCCCACCCCCACCCCACACTCCCACTAAAGGGGAGAAGGAGTAGAGGAGGGGGGGGATGTCCCCCCATCCTCTCCAACCCCCACAGCCTGGAAGCCACGCGGGGAAAGACCATCCTATCAGGGGGTTCGACGGCCCTTACCCAATGCGGGTGTCCTGGAGGGGGGCGTCTGAGGATTCACACCCCCAAGTACAGGCCTGGCCCTAGAAAACTGAGCGGGGGTGGGAGCGAGGGGCAGGGTGGGCGCCGGCCCCCAGCCGGCCACAGTCGAGGGAGGGGCGGGTGGCGGGGGTGGGAAACCCCGGCCCCTTCGGCGGGCCCCGGCGCCCCCCGCCCCCTGCGCCCTCGGCCGGGTCGCCCGCGGCTCCCAGCGGTTAGGGTGAACTCGCCCCGATCCCCCACTCCCGAGCCCGCCCCCAGACGGGCCGGGTCGGGCCGAGCTTTCCTACCTCCGACCCGGTACATGTTGGCCGCCATGTCCGCCCGCCCGCCCGCGGAGCCCGAGCCGAGCCCCGCCCGCCGCCGCCGCCGCAGCCGCCGCCGCCGCCGCCGCCTCAGCCTCGGCCGCCGCCGCCGCCGCCGCCGCCGCCTCGCCACGGGGGGGAGGGGAGGGAGGGACCGAGGGGAGGGGGAAGTGAAGGGGAGGGGACGCCACGGGGTGGGGGCAGGTTACCGCCCCCAGCGACGGGCTTGCAAGGCCGAGTGGGCCGGGCCGGGGGAGGTCGCTGCGGGGCCAGCAAGGACTTGGGGCGGGCGGTAGCTTGGGGGCCCTTGCTGGAAGTGGAGTACCCTAGGGCAAGGGTCGTGGCCGAAGCAGAGGCCTGTACTCGCAAAGGCGGACCTGGGGCTGTTAGAGGATTGGGGCGGGGGCAGGGGCTCAGGCTCTCCCGAGCCGGTACCGCCTCAGCCAGTGTACCCTGTCACCTGGCCACCTCCAGACAGGTCTTCCTCCCTGCTCTGTCCCTGGGAGACCCCTGTATGCGAGACCTCTAGCACGTGGGCGCCAGCCTCAGGGCAAACACTTGGGTACAACTAAGTGCACGCCGCAGAGCACCTTCCTCGTGGTGACATTAATGCAGTGGTCCTGGGTCATGCACACCTTGGGGCCAGGAGGACTCCAGGTGCTTCCAGCATCCTCAGGGAAAGCCCCAGCTGGGGACAAGTGTAGAAAAAACTGACGCCCTCCCAAGTTTACCCCAACTGCATTGGTAGGTCTATCAGCGTTCACCCCAAAACCGAGTTGAATAGAACCCACTCCCCCCCCCCCCGCCACGTGGAAGCCTCACCTCTAGACAGGCCCTACACACTGCGCTGCCCTGCCAGGCAAAGAGGCCCTTAGAGAAGGGAGTGGGGGGGTTCTTTTTGCCCATAGGGGAACAGGACCCTACCTTTCACCACCAACCACAAAGGAGGAGATAGTTTTAGTCACCTTGCCACTGATGCACTGTTAACTAGTTATGTGTCTAAAGCTTTTAAATCATTATTATTTTCCCATGCTAATTCTCTAGGCAATCCCTGTGTTCTCAGCCTTAATTCCCTCACAGGAAACTAACAAAAAACAAATAGAGTTGAATCTTAGCTGGGGCAATCCCCCCAAATGAACGCAAACAACTTTCTTTAAAAAGCCAATCCATTCCAAACTGCTCTCAGGCATTGTCATATAATCAGCATAAAGATGATCCCTCCCCTTCCTGTGCTGTTTGGAGTTTCTGGTGATTTACAGCTACATGTTGGTGACTCTGGGTGTGGGGTCTGTGCAGGGATGGGAAGTGTCCTAAGAAAAGATTGTGTTTTGTTTGTATGGTGATGGCATTTGTGATGGTCCGTTATCACAAATTACTAAGGTGAAAAAAATAATTTCCTACATAGCTGAGGCAAAGTAAAAAATAAAAATAAAGCACCTTTGCCTGAGTCACCTTGATTATGTGTGACCCAAGTTTCTTCAGATATAAAATGGGAACATTAATTCCATTTCACAGGTGAGTTGAGGATCAGTTGTGATGATATATGAAAATGCTTTATAAATCTTTCAGCATAGAGCACTATGTAAATAACAGGTGTCTGTTGCTTTTTATTAACTCCATAATGTTTCAGATTCCCAAGGGTTTTATACCATGGGTACAATGTGAGCCTGTGTCAGCTCTTCTGACCCAGAGAAAAAAGCAGAAGTGTTCTGTTATGCACACTGAATAGTTGTCGTTTATCATAATCCTTTTACTGGACATCCCACGGAAAACATATTGTGACATATCTGACATCACTGTCTCCATTTCTGTGCTGACACATAAATAGGTTGAATAATTCACCTGGAGTCATCCAGTAAACTGGTAGCAGTATTGAGATTATAATTCAGCCCTTTCCTCTGGCCTACAATTCTCTAAACCAGAAGCCTTTTTCCAAGTGAAAAGGCCACCTGAAAACCATAAACTACGAAGGAACAGATCACAAGCTTTAAAGCCTTTGACCATTCCATCATTTTTAAATAAATGAGCACTTTTCCCCCCTTCAAAATATTTCTGTATTTCTGTTAGTTCCGTACTGCTCTCTCATTTCCCCAACTTTGTGCACCTTAGCAAGTATTTGTGGTGACTGTACTAACCATACTTAATGGGCAAAAGGTGCCAAGAAAACTTCCTCCATCCATACCCACCTCCTGTCCTTAGGAACAGTCTTATCCAGAAGTCCCCCACTGAAAGGTTTCAGAGACTTGGGGGGAGGAGCAGGAAGTACGATGGTGCCAGAACCCAGGGCCTTTTCCTTCCTCTAGATTTTGTATGTTCAACCTCTTCCACCTCCAGCTCCTGGGCCGGTGTCTTCTACATAGTACATGCTCCATATCTGAAAGCATAAATACCAATGATGGGCTCAGTATAGTTAGAGAACTAGGTACTGATTGGAATGCGAGGATTTTGTCTATGAAACTTACATGCCTCCTAATATCAAAGAGGTACTGCCATAATGGAGTTTCGCAAATGTTTGGAGATTAAAAGAAACCCTCAAAGCAGAGAAAGGGTGGAAAAGCCTTTACCTTCAAAGGAAGCAAAGGTACCTCTACCTCCGGAGGCTGTGTGGTTCAGATCACCACAAACTTGTCATCAACCAGCCCAAACTTCACTCCTAGTTTGGCTATTTAGCTGTAAGACCTTGAGCAAGATACTTATCCTCACCGAGCCTCAAGTTCTTCAAAATACGATTAGGGATTGATACTTATAGCAAAGTCTTGTGCTTAAAACAATACATAAAGTGTTTGGCACATGTTAAGAGTTACCTATATATTAGGTCCTTTCTCTCTATGCCAGCCACCCTCACCACTAAGGAAGAGGTGTCTCTCAGACCTTGCCAGAAATCCCCTGGCAAATCCAACCTTCCGTGGGAAAAATTTCCTGGCATGCATGGCTATTGTGATTAAAGAATCATTGTAAGCAGGGGGGGGGGGGGGGGGGGGGGGGGGGGTCGGGGGGGTGCTAGGTGGCTCAGATAGTAAGCATCTGACTCTTGATTTTGGTTCAGGTCATGATCTCATGGTGAGCAGGGAGCCTGCTTGAGATTCTCTCTCTCTCTCTCTCTCTCTCTCTCTCTCTCTCTCTCTCCTCTCTCTCTCTCTCTCTCAAAATAAATAAATAAATAAACATTGAAAAAAAAAGAGAGAGAATCATGGTAAGAAATTGTCTAAAGGCCCATTGTGTTCCTGTGTCAGTTTCTAGCATCCCACCACTTAGCTGAAGAGAAATGGATGCTCAAGAAAGCAGTAAATGGGGACACCTGGGTGACTCAGTCAGTTGCGTGTCCGACTCTTGATTTCAACTCAGGTCATGATCCCAGGGTCGTGGGATCAAGCCTCAGGACAGGCTCCAAGCTGAATACGGAGCCTGCTTAAGATTCTCTTTTTCTCTTTTTCTCTCCCTCGGCCCCTGTGCCCCTTTCATAAGAAAGGAGGGAAGGAAGAAGTAAATGAGACAGAGTTGATTTTTGTCTCAATCTGAGGATAGAGTTTTCATACAGGTTCTACAGAGCTGGCCAGAGACTAGAAGCTTCGTGATATTGAATTCAGGAAAGGAACTTGGGTAGGAGGGGGGTGTCTAGAATCTAATTAATCTGAAATTAGATGCCAGGTTTTGGATAAAGGATTATATCTTATTGTTTGTGTTTTCTATGATTTGTTTCTCTCTCTGTCTTTTTTTCTTTTCTTTCACTAACTTGTTTTGTTATTTAGTAAAATTCTTTTGGAAAAAGGCCAGCCTGTCTCAGCTATTCTAAGGAGGTCCTAGGTTTTAAAGGCACATGTGCTGTATCCTAGGAGAAAGCTAAGCATATAACAGCAAGAATCAAAGCAGGGAGCCCCCGAGGGAAAGGAAATGAGAGTCAGGAGTTTTGTAGCTTCTAGAGTCAAGGAGCATCGCCTTCCATCCATCCCTGTGCTGAAAACATGAAGCTCAGGGCTAATCTCAGAAGGTCTTGGTTTTTGGAAATGTGCATTTTAGGAGTCCATGGTTTTCTCATGCCCTCCAAGGGGATCTGGCTCAGCCATTGGGTTGCATCCACAGGAGGTTCCTACTCTAGAGACAGCATTGCTTCCAGGTAGCAGAAAAGGGACCAGAAATCACAATGGGGACAAGCATGAGCCCCCGGAAGGTTGAACTAATTGATCTTAAAGCTTCCCTTTTTTAGCTGGCAAAATGCTATAAATTTGGACAGGGAGATGGCTGGGCAGTACAGGGTGTGGAGTCAGGAAAACGAATTATAAGGGGCAATGGGAATGTCTAAGGGATTTAACAGGGAGTGTTTATAGGAATGACACAGGCTGCAGTAAAGAGGATTAGACAAGATGGAAGGGTCTAGGCAGGAGATCAGTTGGTAGGTTGGTGAGGAAACATGGTGAGATTGGTAGGTTGGTGAGAAGGGATGATGGCTTGACCTAGGGTAGAGGCAGGGGGATGGGAGAAAAGTAGAGGGATTTGAGAAAGATTCAGGAGGTAGGGGTTATGGGATCTGATGACTTTGGAGAGGTAGAGTATGAGTAACTGGGTGGGAAGAGGTATGATGCAGTGGGTTTAAAACGCTAGAGTAGGGGGGCACCTGGCTGACTCAGTAGGAAGAGCATGCAACTCTTGATCTCAGGGTCGTGAGTTCAAGCCTTGCATTGGGTATAGAGATTACTGAAAAATAAATGAACTTTAAACTTTTCTAAAAGGTTTATTTTTAAGAGAGAGAGAGAGAAAGAGGGAGGGCACGAGTGGGGGAGGGGCAGAGAGAGACAGACAGACAGACAAAGGATCGGAAGTGGGCTCTGTGCTGACAGCAGCAAGCCGGATGTGGGGTTCCAACTCATGAACCATGAGATCATGACCCGAGCCAAAGTCAGATGCTCAACTGACTGAGCCACCCAGGCGCCCCTAAATAAATAAACTGTTAAAATTTAATTAATTAATTAAAAAAAATACTGTAGGGTAGGCAATTTGGGGGAGGAGGGATAGTTGACAGGTTTAATGTTAAGCAAATTGTGTTGTTTTCCTTTTGGAAACATCCAGGTAGATGCTTCGTCTTTAGGAAAGAGGTGGACAAATAGGCCTAGAGCTTAAAAGAGAGATCTGCAGTGAAAATAGCCTCTTCTGTGTCACCATCTACACAGAGCCTGCCTGTCTTGTCTAAGGAGTAAACCAAACCCTGGCCCCAGGGGAAGAAGCAGGTTCCCTGAGTCCTTCAGCTTGGGAAAAAAACAGGTTTAGCAGGTCCGGGTTCAGGAGATCAGAGTCCAGGTCCAAATGTGCAAACAGGCAGGGCATGGGCAGACAGCCACACAAGTCGCTGACCAAGACAGACAGTGAAGATGTAGGGGAATGCCCAGGGCTGACCATCTCACAAGGGTCAGTGAGCAAAATTCTCAGACTGAGATAGAGAGTTCTGCTCCCAGCTCTGGAAAAGCAGCCAGGGTTGGGGAGAAGGAAGGAGGAAAGCCAGAAAGAAGAGGAGAAGGGAAGGGATCCAGTCTGAAAAAGCAAACCTGACTACTCTCTACCTTACCTTCTTGCCTCTAAGATCCTATGGTGTGGGTTGAATGGTAGTCTCCCAAAAGATATGGCTTGTGAATGGGATCTTATTTAGATAAAGGGTATTTTCAGATGAAATTAAGTTAAGGATCTGGAGATGAAATCATCCTGGATTAGAATGGGCCCTAAATCCAATCACAAGTGTTCTTATGGGAGACAGGAGACACAAAGTGAAGAGGAGAAGTCCATGTGAAGGTGGAGGCAGCGACTGGAGTTACTCAATCGTAAGCCAAGGAATACCAAAGCCTGCCAGCAACCACCAGATATTGGAGAAGAAGTATGGAATGAATTCTCCCGCAGAGCCCTCAGAAGGAATCAACCCAGGGTGTCTGGGTGGCTCAGTCAGTTAAGTGTCCGACTCTTGATTTTGACTCTTGACTTCTACTCAGGTCATGATCTCATGGTTTTTGAGTTCAAGCCCTGCATTGGGTTCTGCACGGACAGCAAGGAGCCTGCTTGGGATTCTCTCGCCCTCCCTCTCTCTGCCCCTCCTCTGCTCATTCTCTCTGTCTCTCTCTCTTGCTCTCAAAACAAAATAAACTTTTTTTTTTTTTTTTTTTTTTTTTTAAAGAAGGAATCAACCCCGCTGACATGTTGATTCCTGGGTTCTGGCTACCAGAACTGTGGTGAAAATATGTTTCTGTTGTTTGAAGACACCCAGTTTGTGGTAATTTGTACAGCAGATCTAGAAAACTAATACAGATGCTATCCACAACTCAATTTTAAGTAAATATAGATTCATCCAGAAAACACTGAACACTATATGCAGAGACAAAGGGATGCAGAAGAAAAGAGGGACACAGAAAGAAAGGGATCCAATACCACTTCATCTAAGTCCTATTCAAACCAAAGATGGCAAAAATTTTGTACCAAATTATATAGGACGACACTTAATCATGTAGGCTGTTGTTCCCTCTTACCCCAGTACTATAATAGCTTTTTTAAAAAAATGTTTCTTTATTCTTTTTTGAGAGAGAGTAAGAGCACAAGCAGGGGAGGGGCCGAGAGAGAGGGGGACACAGAATCCAAAGCAGGCTCCAGGCTCTGAGCTGTCAGCACAAAGCCTGGCGTGGGACTCGAACCCACAAACCGTGAGATCATGACCTGAGCCAAAGTCGGATGCTCAAGTGACTGAGCCCCCCAGGCGCCCCTGTTATAGCTTTTCATTGCCATTTACCTATTCTTTCAGATGAACTGTGTCTTCGTGGTAAGATCAGTGAATCCCATAGGTATAGGCCACTTACTGCATTTTTTTATCTTAAAAAATGTTTCTTGGTTGTTAGTGATGCTGGGCGTGATAACATGGTCTGAAATAAAGCCTTTTGAAAGTTTAAAAAAAAAACAAATCAGAAAGATCACTTGAGCTGCAGTGCAGAGGATAGACTGTGGGGAATGGAAACAGGGAGACTAGTTAGAAGGCTAACATAGTTCAAGGAGGAAGAAGGTGACAAACGTTTGGAATAGAATTGTAGCTGTCATGGCCCAAGGAGTTGTTTTTTTTGTTTTGTTTTGTTTTGTTTTTTGTGGGAGATACATTTTTAAGGCAGAGCCAACAGTTCTTGCTGAAGGATTGGATGTAGGAGATGAGAGGACAAAATCATAGATGTTAGTACTTCCAAATGCTTATAGATATCTGTTCAGAGGTGTTAAACAGACAAGCAGATGTGGGCTCTGGAGCTCAGCACAGAGACACAGGCTAAAAATGCAAATCTGTTTAGGCAGTCCATGAGGCTGGGGACTGGTCAGTTCAGCTGAGAGAGAGTGTAGATGGGGGAGGCAGGCAGAAGCCTACACCCTGGGGCAAGCCAGCATTTTGCCAGCAGGTTCTGTACCCCAGCTGCACCAGAGGAACTACTTATCATACCGGTCCCACCCCCCAGAGATCCCGATTTAATTAGTGCAGAGTGGACCCTGATTTTCAGCTAAAAGAAAAAAAAAATTCTCAGGTTATTCTGAAATACAGTCAAGACTGAGACAGACTCATGTAGTGATCAGGAAGAGGAGAGGCACAGAGGAGGACTGAGGGAGCAGTGAGGTAGGCGGGAGAAAAGCCAGAGGAGTACGGGTCCCAGAAACCAAGTGAATAAGGGAGGGGCTCAGCTGTGACAAATCAGAGCAACAGATCATCGACCCCTGGATTTGACAAGGTGCTGGTCATCAGAGACCAACTC
Source organism: Panthera tigris (assembly GCF_018350195.1). Taxonomy (NCBI): domain Eukaryota; kingdom Metazoa; phylum Chordata; class Mammalia; order Carnivora; family Felidae; genus Panthera; species Panthera tigris. The sequence goes on from NC_056662.1 coordinate 104,624,510, forward strand.
CTCTGTTACCATCTTTCCTTTGGTGGCTCCTGACTCTCCAGATACCTAGGCAGCTCAAAATGGATTAGTAGAGTTTGGCCCTAGAGATTCTACAGAGTGGATGACTCCAAGGACAGAGAGTAGGGCTTCTGAACTCCCCAGACTGAGGGATGAAGACTGGAGTTTGCTCTTTTCATCAGCTCCTTTTATGTTTATCTGTGGTTTATAGCGGCTGCCCTTTCTGAAAGAGACTGAGGGGGAAAAAATATATTAAAAAAAAAAATAAAAGAGACTGAGGGAAGTTTATTTGCACTCTTGATTTCAGAAAGCACAGACTATGTGGAAGGGCTCAAAGCTATACTTTGAACTCCTGGATAAATAAATCGTTGTTTATGTTTCCTTTTATCTCTGCGAAGTTTTGGAGGAAAAAAGCACAAGTATTACAGAGCTGTCCCAAGGAGCTTCTTTTACAAAGCCAAAGCCAGGACCATATCATTAATGGCAACTAACACAGTGCTCCCCATCTAATTGCATAGATCAGAGCACTGAGGGGTTAGCTCCAAAAAGAGGGCACCTGGAGGCATTTTAATCTTTTTGAGGTTTTGCCAAAGGACACCCAGGACTTGTCCAGCCAAATCCCATCATTGGTTCCTTTCTGTACGAGGAGAAAAAGTGTGCATCTCCTGAAGTCCTAACTTTCCCCCCAGGCTCCTGGTATCATGGGGTGAAATTTAGACTGTGTTCTTGGAATAGAAGGCAGAACCCATGTTACAAGCCAGAATTCTGGAGGTGAAAGGAGGATGGAAGGTTCCAGTATTTCATGGAGTCTCCTTAATACCTCTGCCCTTGAACCCAACTGCCTCCTTTTATTTGGTATCCTGATTCTCTGCTCTATATTCACACAGGATTTAGGTTGGACCTGTTCTAAGTGGCCCTGACGTCTCTCCAACAGGTTGAAGCAACCTTGAAGGTGGAGTCCAAACACTCTGTGGCATCGGTGTTCCTGCCTCTTCCTGCTTCTCTCACTCTCCCCACCAGTGAGACCCCTGCACCCCCTCATGGCCTCTCAGATCTGCCCTGCAATGGGGAAGCACAATGACTCCATCCAGGAGTAGCTTCGAGGAGAAGCCTTTAGGCTCAAGACGGACTTCTCTGTTCTGGTCCAGCTTCTCCCAAAGCGACTGCAGCAGAGGGCAGGCCCTGAGACTTGAGGGATGGCATGACTCCCAGCCAGTGGCATGTTCCTGGGATCAGATGCATTATTTATGATGCTGGTGTCAGCATGGCTCCCAGGCACCAGGGGAAATGGAAAAGGCACTTGGGCCTGGGCTGATTAAACTAAATATTTAAACAGGAATCAGGAATTGAGGCAAAATTCATTTTTCTTCAGTAAGGCAGAGAGCGCCACAAATGACTTCAAGGCTGGGGACTTAGTAAACACCATGCTGATCATCAGGGAAGACTGGAGGCCTCTGGTCCTCCACAGTCAGCTCCCTGTTCCCTCTCTGGGGCAGATCTCAAGGGTTTGCAGGGGACTTGGGAGTCAGAGTAGGGGAGGAGAGATGAAGGAATCGGGGAATGGTTTGAGACATTGTGGGAATGAGATTAGAAACACCAGGACAAAAGTCAGACTGAGTTCGTGCCTCCAGCTGCTGCTTCTTTCTCCAGAGACTTCCATTTCCTTGTCTCCCAAGATCTGTTCCATTGCATTTGCCCACATTATCACATTTATCTTTTGATTAGTCCGAAGGAGGGTGGTAGGGTGTCAGGCAATCATGGACCAACACTCTTCTCTTAATTCTTCTTCTTTTAAAAAATTTTTTTTAATGTTTATTTATTCTTTTTTTTTTTTTTCTTTTTTTTTTTTTTTTTTTTTTTAATTTTTTTTTAACGTTTATTTTTGAGACAGAGAGAGACAGAGCATGAACAGGGGAGGTGCAGAGAGAGAGGGAGACACAGAATCTGAAACAGGCTCCAGGCTCTGAGCTGTCAGCACAGACCCTGACGCGGGGCTTGAACTCACGGACCGTGAGATCATGACCTGAGCCGAAGTCAGACTCTTAACCGACCAAGCCACCCAGGTGCCCCTAATGTTTATTTATTCTTGAGAGAGAGAGAGAGAGAGACAGAGCATGAGTTGGGGGGGGGGGGGGCAGAGAGAGAGAGGGAGACACAGAATCCGAAGCAGGCTCCAGGCTCTGAGCTGTTAGCGCAGAGCCCGACATGGGGCTCGAACTCACAGACTAGGAGATCATGACCTGAGCCAAAGTCAGACACTTAACCGACTGAGCCACCCAGGCGCCCCTTCTCTTAATTCTTCTCATCTCACCAGAGACAGGTCCCAGTCAGGAAGCCAACCTCCATCCATTTGCACACTAACATACTGGAGACTGTGCACAGACAGCCCACATGGGGTCTGGACCCTCCATTCACAACATCCAGAAACCTCTAGATTTGAGCAAAGATGAGATTTGAAAAGGAAATTTCCTGGTGGGAAGAAGCCCTTGTCATTTGGTTTGGTTCTTCCCGCTGTGTTTTTTCCCTCCCTGTAGGGTCCATCACTTGTATTTCCACACGAGTCACCATCCCTGGCCCCCAGGGATGTGATTTTCTCAGTCCCAGCATGAACATGCTCCCTTCGCCTGTCCTCTTATTACAGCTGAGACAGGTTGGCATTTTCAAAATTAACTTTTGTAAGAACTTAGGAAAGAAAGGGAAATAATTGCAGAAAATACAAATGAGTAAGTTCAATTCAATTCAACGTTTATTGAGAGTCTTGTGCTTAGCCAATATGCTGTATTCTGAGTTACCTTGATGGTTAAAATAGTGTTCTGGTCCTCAAGGAGTTCACTGCCCAATAGAAGAGGTAGTCATGAATATATGGTGAGGTATAATCTAATAAGATAAGGGCCATGTTAGCCCAGAATTGGGAGCAATTAATATGGTCTGCTGTAGGGGTAGGGCTTCCAGAGAAGGCTTTAAGAGAAGGTAATATTTGGGGTACCTGGGTGGCTCAGTCTGGTAAGCATCCGACTTCAGCTCAGGTTATGATCTAGCGGTTCATAGGTTTGAGCCCCTTGTCGGGCTCTGTGCTGACAGCTCTCGTAGCCTGGAGCCTGTTTTGGATTCTGTCTCCCACTATCTCTCTCTGCCCCTCCCCCACTAGTGCTCTGTCTCCTCCCCTACCCCCAATTAAAATGAGGATTTTGCCTGGTAAAGAGTCAGAAAGGACATTCCAGTCAAAGGAAGCAGCATATAGAAAGTACACACAATGAGGGGCGCCTGGGTGGCTCAGCGGGTTAAGCGTTCGACTTTGGCTTAGGTCATGATCTGTGCTGACAGCTCAAAGCCTGGAGCCTGCTTCCAATTCTGTGTCTCCCTGTCTCTCTGCCCCTCCCCTGTTCACACTCTGTCTTTCAATAATAAATAAAAACGTTAAAAAAAAAATTTAAAGAAAGTACACACATGGCATATAAGAACCAACTGCAAAGTTGGTTCAAGGCCAGATCGCTAAAGAGCTTGACTTGATCATATGGTGCCTATAGGCACTGGGGAGCTAACATGATTATGTTTGTGTTTAAGTAAGAAGTACAGTAGTGGCTAAAATTTAATAAACTGGCATTTTGATTTATGCCACAGTCTCCTGTGAGTTAAGCATAAATATATTAAGTTTCTAGACCTGCAGAACTGACAATTGAGCGTGGGCTAAAGTATCATCACCCCATGAAACAGCCAGGCTCCCCAGAAGACTTACTTTTTCTTTAAAGTTTATTTATTTATTTTGAGAGAGAGAGAGCACAAGTGAGGGAAGAGGCAGAAAGAGAGAGAGAGAGAGAGAGAGAGAGAGAGAGAGAGAGAGAATCTCAAGAAGGCTCCACACTCAGCACAGAGTCTGAATGTGGGGCTCGTACTCACCAACCATAGGATCATGACCTGAGCAGAAATCAAGAGTCAGATGCTTAACCAACTGAGCCATCCAGGCGCCCCATCAGAAACATTTTTTAATTAAGAGAAAATAAAAAAAAAAACAATGACATAGACACAAAATGATAGAGTAGAACTTTCTGAAGTCAAGTTTATCAGTCCAGAAATTATCACTTCTCTTGGGTGTTAGGACTGCACCCCTTTCCCTTGCACACCTCCAGGTGCCAATCAGCTGCTTGGCACAGAGGTGGGGGAAGACACTGAGGCAGAGGGGAAAGACAGAAAGCCTCCCCACCCTTCTAGTGCACCCCAGATGTCTGTTCCTCTCTGAGATATAGCCTTATTCCACCCCTGAGTTCATGACACAGTCCTCTCCTTAATAATACATTTTTTTTCCCTTAAACTAACTTTGTTAGCTTATATAAACCCAAAAAAAACCCACCAAAAAACAACAAAAAAAAAAAAAAAAAACGAAAAAAAAACACAAAACTTAAGTAATATAGCTAAGAAGATATCAGATCACAAATGCCTGTGGACTCCAGGCTGAGATGAAACTTTTGTGTGGAGACCACAGGGAGCCTCTGAAAGGTCTTAAGCAAGGATGTGACAAGCATCTTAGAAATAACTCTCCAGAGCAGCAAGGAGGACAAATCCGAGAAGGGCAAGATTAATGCAAGGAAGATAGGGAAGCTGAAGGGACTCCATCTTTAGAAAGGCTCTGTCTCTGTTGCTTTTCTGCTAGCCCCCATTTACTCACGTTCTATATTTCACCTTGCATCTGAATAAACCAAAGAAGCTATGTTCCCGCTCCAAGGGGGAGACAAGAAAGTTGATCATTCTCTGAGTTTCATCCTAGGCCCCCAAAGACCTGACAACGTCTAAAAAGAACTGGATCCCCAACACGTTCCAGGACATTAGCTTCGAACAAACTCCAGTCGACACTGGCATCAATACCCCCTACCTTTGGTAATTTATGAAATAACACCAATTATTCGTTTGACAGCCATTTTTGATTGGACTCTGCCCTGGATTCCTGAAGGAACACATACCGTGGACCCCTTTCCAATATAAACCCCTTAACCCCAAGTGACGATGAGACTCCCTCTCCTCTCCTCTCCTCTCCTTTCCTTTCGGAGTCTCTCAGACACTCTGTCTGCTATGCTCTATTACTCACCCTCTTCAATAAACTTTGCTTTTACTTCTTCCTGGCTCAGGTTTGATTTCTATCCTGTGCTAAACCAAAGACCCTTTTGGCTGGTCCTGTGGGGGGCCCCTCTGGATCTCTGGACCTGGCCTGCCTAAGCTCAGTTATAGAAAGCATTTTTAATAGTCCAGTTTTTGCAGAAAGCTTTTTTTTTTTTTTAACTTTTTTTTACATTTATTTATTTTTGAGAAACAGAGTGAAACAAAGCGTGAGCAGGGGAGGGGCAGAGAGAGACAGAGACACAGAATCCGAAGCAGGCTCCAGGCTCTGAGCAAGCGGTCAGCACAGAGCCTGATGCGGGGCTCGAACCCACAGACTGTGAGATCATGACCTGAGCCGAAGTTGGCCACTCAACCGACTGAGCCACCCAGGCGCCCCATGCAGGAAGCTTTTTAAAAAAAGATTTTATTGTATTTTATTTTGAGGGGAGGGAAGGGCAGAGAGAGAGGGAGAGAGAATCCCAAGCAAGTTCCACGCCCAGTGCAGAGTCCAATACCGGGCTTGATTTCATGACTGTGAGATCATGACCTGAGCCCACATCATGCCCTGAGCCAAAATCAAGAGTCGGATGCCAAACGGACTGAGCCACCCAGGTGCCCCAGGGTTTTATCTTTAAGTAATCTGAACACCCAATGTGGGGCTGAACTCACAAACCCAAGAACAAGAGTCCCATGCTCTACTGAGCCAGCCAGGCGTCCCACAGAAAGCTTTTTCAGTAGTCCAAGTAAGAGATGGTTTTAAGACCGCCTTCTTCATATTCTGTTCTTAACTTGTGGATTGACTTAGATTCACTTGCATTCTGAATTATTCATTAATTACCCAAGAGAGAGAAGTAAGGAATAACTGAATCCCTACAATGGCTACAAGATTCTACCCCTCTGATTTATACCTCTATCCTTTCTTCTCTACTGTGGTCTTTTGCCTATCAGCTCCCTGGAGCTCAGCCACACTGGTCTCCTGGTTATTCCCTAGCTATACCAGACACTCACCAGTCTCAGGGCCTTTGTAATTCTGCTTAGCCCCAAAACTCCCTCCCTCACCTGCTAACATCTTAACTCAAACACTGCTTTCTTATTACCACCTTCTCAGCCATACTATTTAAAATTGTAACTTCTACCCAACTCCCCAGCACTCCATATTGCTTCCTCCTGCTTTATTGTTATCTGACATACCACATATTTCACTTATTATCTGTTCCTTCCACTAAAAATGTCATCCCTTTGAGGATAGGTATGTTTCTCTGTCCGTTTTATCCACAGATATCTCCTCAAGGCCCAAAATAGCACCTGGCAGGCAGAAGATAATCTAGAAATACTTACTGATTTAATGAGTGAACCGAACTTGAAGCTGTATTGGAGAAAGTCCTTCCCATCCACTATGTTAACAAAGTATTGTGTGCATAAAAAAAGTAATCTTCAGTATTTCTGTAACTTAGATTCCTTAGCACAATTTCAAGGCTAGTCTTTTAAAATCTGTCCCTGGAAAAGGGCTAGTATCCAAAATCTATAAAGAGCTCACCAAACTCCACACCGGAAAAACAAATAACCCAGTGAAGAAATGGGCAGAAAACATGAATAGACACTTCTCTAAAGAAGACATCCGGATGGCCAACAGGCACATGAAAAGATGCTCAACGTCGCTCCTCATCAGGGAAATACAAATCAAAACCACACTCAGATATCACCTCACGCCAGTCGGAGTGGCCAAAATGAACAAATCAGGAGACTATAGATACTGGTGAGGATGTGGAGAAACGGGAACCCTCTTGCACTGTTGGTGGGAATGCAAATTGGTGCAGCCACTCTGGAAAGCAGTGTGGAGGTTCCTCAGAAAATTAAAAATAGACCTACCCTATGACCCAGCAATAGCACTGCTAGGAATTTACCCAAGGGATACAGTACTGATGCATAGGGGCACTTGTACCCCAATGTTTATAGCAGCACTCTCAACAATAGCCAAATTATGGAAACAGCCTAAATGTCCATCAACTGATGAATGGATAAAGAAATTGTGGTTTATATACACAATAGAGTACTACGTGGCAATGAGAAAGAATGAAATATGGCCCTTTGTAGCCACGTGGATGGAACTGGAGAGTGTTATGCTAAGTGAAATATGCCATACAATGAGGGACAGATACCATATGTTTTCACTCTTATGTGGATCCTGAGAAACCTGGCGGAAACCCATGGGGGAGGGGAAGGAAAAAAAAAAAAAAGAGGTTAGAGTGGGAGAGAGCCAAAGCATAAGAGACTCTTAAAAACTGAGAACAAACTGAGGGTTGATGGGGGGGGGGGGGAGGGAGTGGAGTGTGAGTGGTGGGTATTGAGGAGGGCACCTTTTGGGATGAGCAGTGGGTGTTGTATGGAAACCAATTTGACAATAAATTTCATATATTGAAAATAAATAAATAAAAATAAATTAAATCAATCAATCAATCAATCAATCAATCATAAAATCTGTCCCTGGGGTGCCTCGCCGGCTCAGCCAGTAGAGCACATGACTCTTGATCTTGAGTCTGTGAGTTCAAGTCCCACACTGGGTGTAGAGATTACTTAAAAATTAGGTCTTTTTTATTTTTTAAAAATGTTTTATTTCTTTTCGAGAGAGACAGCGTGAGCAGAAGAGGGGCAGAGAAGGGGGAACAGAAGATCTAAAGTGGGCTTTGTGCTGACAGCAGCAAGCCCACGTGGGGCTCAAACTCACACACCCCTGAGCTGAAGTCGGACGCACAACCACCTGAGCCACCAGGTGCCCACCAAATTAAATCTTTTTTGAAAAAAAAAGTCTTTAAAAATAAATATGTTAATTAATTTAAAAACCTGTCCCCGATTTTCCCTTCCCAATCTCCTGTCCCATGCCTTCTTCACATACCCGACCCACCAGCACCTTGAGCAGGGCACGGACTTGACTCAGCCTTGACTTCCCACATCTACATTCTCAGAACCTGGCCTTCCCTCCCTCCTGCTCCACTGGACTAAACTCTCAGTTTATACAAAAACTCCTCTCCAGGGCACAAACCCCTCACCGAACTATTGTAACACCACAGTTGTTTGGGCCTGTCCCTCCACCGTTTCAAAGGGCTCCAAACCTGGCTGATCAACAGGACCTCGGGGCAATTTGTTTTCTCGTTGGTTTTCTTTTTTTTACTAGACTCCCAGACCCCACCCTAGACCTATAACATCTCTTTTTGGAAAAAAGATGATCAAAATCTGGTTGCCAGGTTAGACTGCAGGCAGTGGCCACCCCTAGACTCGATTATACACATTTTGCTACAAAAACCCATAGAGGTCCAGGGAAGTGCAGGGTCTTGCTTCAGGTTTCACAAAGCCAAGTAGGAGAGAGGAAGACATCCTAATTCAGGGCCCAGGACTGCCAGCATCCCACACAGACTTCTCACCCAGTGTGGGACCAGGCCACACCCTCCACTAATCTCCTGGCTGCCTTTGTTTGAGTGGAGTCACTTCATTAGCATGTAACAATGGAGACATCCAAGGTGCCCTCCTGTTTTCCATTTACGATTTAAGTGCCGGCAATCACCAGGCGTCTCCATTGTCATTGCTATTAGCTGGACTTAATGGTCTTTTCTTAAAACTATAAGGTCCTCCCTATCTCCCTCCCTCCCCCCATCAGGTTATTTGCAGAAAAATTCTGGAATCCACCAATCACCTTTTCAGGAATGGCTCAGGGAAGCTTCATGTAAGTAGTACCATTATCATTGTGATTAGCGTGATCCTGAGCCCTTCCTTCATTTCTTGGAATTTTTCTTGGGAGGCAGATTCAGGATACTCTGCTTAAAAGAATTTCAATAAATAGAATTTTGGGTTGGAAGTCTTCCCAACTGCCGTGAGACTGTAAAAACAGGGGTCTCAGGTCAGAAGTCCTGGTCTGGAATCTCAACTCCACCCCTCACTGACTTGGGGGGCTGAAACCTCCGGGCTTCTATTTTCACATCCATAAGCTATTTGCTCTTGTATCCAAAACTTCTGACGATCCTAATGCAGTCTATTGAAAATGGGTTGTAAACTTTAAACCCTCTCAAAAACCTGCCATGCACCAGACACAAAGCTTTGCACGTTTTCTCTAATGAGTTAGGCATTCTGTTCTAATTTTCCACGTAGGAAATCGGATTCCTCCTTGACATCCCTCCCTGTGTGCACACGTCCCCACCTCCCCATTATTAACTCCCAACACCTCGAGTCTCTCTGGGAAACTCCAGCCCCTCCCACCATCCCAGAAGCATGACCTTCATTGCCCGGGTAGTTCCCCCAGAGCATTTCTCTCCTGAATTACTAACAAAGCCTTGCATTTTCTTAGGTTCTTTCTATCCTCCAGAGGGATCTCTTTGTCCTGCAAATCTCTCGAGCCACTCCCCTAACAAGCTCCACTGCTCCCCCCACAGTTTGGCTGAGCTCGAACCACCATCCCTGACCTCCCTCCCCTGACTGTACTTGCTTGCTACCCCACACTGAGAAGCTAAACACCGCCCGAGCTACCCCTGTGTTCCTTCATCTCCTAGCGTTTGTATTAGCTGATTCTCACCCCTTTGACTCTACCTGGCAACTCCTACTGGCAGCTAGAAGCACCTCTTCCCCAAGCACATAGGCTGATGGGTGTTCCTCTGTGTTCCCTTGGCACTGGGCCGCATAGCTCCATTACTGCACATTACATTTCCGTTCATGGCGCTGGAATGTACATTCTGGCCTCTAGGTCGGCAAACACTTGCATGGCGAAGAGTGAGAAATTGACATTAAGGTGGCGGAAGGAGGGGATAAGGTTGTAATGCCTGGTGCGTAATGGCAGATGAAGCTGGACAAGAAAAACTAGAAAATTTAGAGTCTTGATGGTTAAGAAACTTTGGGTTTTACCCTGTAGGTGATCAGGGAGTTTCTATGCAGAGAGTGACAGTGGATTTATGTTTTTAATGAGATATAGTCTGATTCTACTGTGGAAAATGAACTGGAGGGCAGAGAACAAGTAAGGTTAGGGTGGAGGCCATTGCAACAGTCCAGAAAAGTGCTTCACCAAAGAAGGCAGTTGTGGGAGTGGAGATAGGAGACAGAAGGAGAGGATACAGGGAAGCTTGGCAGTAGAGGGAAATGCCATCAAGTGTTTGTTTGGTTATGTGGTAAACATGGATTTGTAGGGGAAGATAGTTTTGATTTGGTCATGATAAATTTGGACTATTTATAGCAATATCCAGCTTGGTTGGAAATATATCTAGAGCTGAATGTAAAGCAGAGCTATGATAAAGATTTATGAGTCTTTTCTATACAGGTGACAGTTAAAACCACAGAAGTGGAGAGGATCGCTGAGGGGAAAATTGTAGAATGAACTAAGAACCTAGCACTTTTTCATATGTGTCTCTTGTTACAATGTCACAAATCCATAAATCAAGTGACATTAGTTAATCCACTTGAGAATTCACTTGAGGATAACTCTTCTGGGATTAAAAAAATCTTGACGGTCACATGACCAGACTGTTTTCCACAGCTGTTATCACATGGACCTGGGGTAATAGAGGCCTCTATTCTGTGAGACCGGAACAAACCATTGTGTTAATCAAAGGATGGAATGTTCAAGGTCAGATACTAGTTGGTTGTCAACTACCAGCCATTGCCAAGGAGCCAGGCAAGAAATGGACCAGGTGGCCTTTGGTGTTCCTCTTCACATTTGAGGATCTGTAACAGAAAGCTCTCAGGAAAGGGGCGCCTGGGTGGCTCAGTCGGTTAAGTGGCCGACTTCGGCTCAGGTCATGATCTCGCGGTCCGTGAGTTCAAGCCCCGCGTCGGGCTCTGTGCTGACAGCTCGGAGCCTGGAGCCTGTTTCAGATTCTGTGTCTCCCTCTCTCTGACCCTCCCCTGTTCATGCTCTGTCTCTCTCTGTCTCAAAAATAAATCAAACGTTAAAAAAAATTTTTTTTAATAAAAAAATTAAAAAAAAAGCTCTCAGGAAAATTGTAACAACATAAGCCCATGACCTATATTTTCTTTTTTTTCTTGTGTTTATTTTATTTTGGGGTGCCTGGGTGGCTCAGTCGGTTGAGTGCCGACTTCAGCTCAGGTCATGATCTCAAGGTTCATGGGTTCGAGCCCTGCATTGGGCTCTGGGCTGACAGCTCAGAGCCTGGAGCCTGTTTTGGGTTCTGTCTGTCTGTCTGTCTGTCTCTGTCTCTCTGCCCCTCCCCCCTCCCCCGCACTCTTTCTCACTCTCTCAAAAATAAACATAAAATTTTTTAATGTTTATTTATTTTTGAGCGAGAGAGAGAGAGAGCACGTGGCACGGGATGGGTAGAGAGGGAGAGAAAGAATCCCAAGCAGGCTCCCAGCTGAGCGCAGAGCTCAATTTCTACGCTGGGCTTGAACTCGTGACCGAGAGATCATGACCTGAGCTGAAATCAAGAGTCAGACGTGTAACTGACTGAGCCACCCAGATGCCCCGACCTACATTTTCTGAAAACTCACCCACGCTCCCAACCCCCTGCACAGAGCGGGGGATCAGGGTCATGTCTGTCATTGACAGGGGAACAAGGGAAAGACCCCTGACTCTGGGGAGTCAGTTACTCAAGAATGTAAGAGTATGACAAGTACTCTCGGGAGTCTCTGTACTTGATCTAGGAGTACATTCGTTTTGGAATTTTGGCAGGGGGAGGTCAGCTATCTTTTCTGTGAGCACAGAGTAAATTCATCGGCAGAGAAAGCAGAATAAAGCAGGGAACATCAATGTAACCCCTAAAAGAGAGAGATAGAGACAGGGAAAATATGCTAAAAAAAAAAAAAAAAAATGGAGAAAATGGCTGCCTTGGCTCCTCACAGCCCTCCATTTCCAGATTTCCCTCCCAAGGCCCTTGTTTTTTTTTTCGGACTCATAGCTTCTGTCTTCATTTTTGCCTAAGCCGATCTGAGCGGGCTGCTGTTATTTACAACCACAGAGCAATCGACAGTAGCCATCTAGGTAGGGGCCTCAACGGGAGAAGTGGTTAGAATAGGTATTACGGAGAAGACTTGGAGAATACCTAAATCCTGTCAAGAGGCTGAAGTATATCCTTAGGACTGAAACGGATTTGGTGAAAGCTATAAACCAATCAACTGTCACTTTGAGAAAAGGATACTGCAGGGTACAGGAGTGTAGTACAAAATGGGTGCTTTGCAGTGTTTGTTGAATGGCTAAAACTAAAAGGCAAATATCAAATGGGGGGGGGTGATTCACAATAAAGGGGAAATACTTGTTCTACTCACATCATTCTCACTTCTCATTTTAACGAAAGTTCTACGAGGCTAACGCCCACTATTGGCTGTAATGGGCATTATTTTGTCTGTGTACAGATGGGCCCTTTTATTTCCTTCACCCCACTCAACCCCTGTGAGTGGACAGGACGTGTGATGCATGCTGGACCAACCAGAGTCCTTCTCTGGCATTTTGAAATTTCCAGCCAGAGAGTAAGGAAGGCGCAGCTCCTTTCTAGTGGTAGATGTGAGGCTCGGAGGCTGATTTGGTTGACAAATTCCCAGCTGAGCCCAACAAAGCCACCGATCGGCATACCTGTGCCATGCTCAAACGTGAGGTATGAGGGAACCACTATCCTAATCACCCAATTTGCCAATGAGGCAGGATTGCCGTAGAGATGGTCTACAGCCTGCCTCTGTGTGCATAGACTTGATTAGCTGTATGCCCTCTCCATCTTCGTGAGGCAGAAGGGGAGATCTTTGGAGGGTCAATGCTCTATACCCTATCTTTTATCTACATGGTCATGCTGAAAGCTGCAGGACAATTCTGTGAATCCTTTCAGAATGATGCAGATCATCAACAGGTACAAATGTGTTTCTCCAGTATTCATTTTCCTCTTCTTAGTGACACAACAATGATTTTACTCAAGGCAGTAACTCATCTTTCTCAAAGGCATTTCTTGGGGCGCCTGGGCAGCTCAGTCAGTTAAGTGTCGGACTTCGGCTCAGGTCATGGATCTCTCAGTTTGTGAGTTCAACCCGTACGTTGGGCTCTGGGCTGACACCTCAGAGCCTAGAGCCTGCTTCAGATTCTTTGTCTCCCTCTCTCTGCCCTCCCTCCCTTGCTCTCTTTCTCTCTCTCTCTCAAAAATAAACATTAAAATTTTTTTTTGAAAAAAGGCATTTCCCAGTCTCTCTTGAAGTTGGTGTACTATGTGACCAAGTCTGACCAATGAAATGCAGGTAGAAGCATTATAGGGTACTTTGGGGGAATCTCCCTAAAAAGAAAGAAAAGATCTTAGTCCCTCCCTTTTCACCTTTCTTCTGCCTGGAACTTGAATTCTAATAGACCTCTTGAACCATGAGACAATAAACCAAGGATAGCTCCATTGTTCTTCAGGACCTGAATGCCTTTTTTCTCTTTTTTTTATATGTTTATTTATTGGCGCGCCTGGGTGGCTCGGTGGGTTAAGCAGCTGACTTCAGCTCAGGTCATGATCTCACTGTCCGTGGGTTCGAGCCCCGCGTCGGGCTCTGTGCTGACTGCTCAGAGCCTGGAGCCTGTTTCAGATTCTGTGTCTCCCTCTCTCTCTGCCCCTCCCCCGTTCATGCTCTGTCTCTCTCTGTCTCAAAAATAAATAAACATTAAATGTTTATTTATTTATTTTGAGAGACAGAAGGGGCACAGAGCGGGAGAGAGAGAGAATCCTAAGCAGGCTCCGAGCTGCCAGTGCAGTGCAGAGTCTGATGCAGGGCTCAAACCCACGAACAGTGAGATCATGATCTGAGCCGAAACCAAGAGGTGGCCACTTAACTGACTGAGCCACCCAGGTGCCCCAGGACCTCAGTTCCTTCTATCTTGCTGCCCCATCTAGCTTATTGCCTCACGGTGCAAGATAGCTGTTAGAAATCCATGCAATGCTTCTCATTAGGTTCTGTTGCATATAACAGACTAAGTCCCCCCCCAAAAAGTAGCAAAACAAGACAGAAGTTTTTATCTCTCAAAAATTTTTTTTTTCCTCGGTGCCTGGCTGACTCAGTCAGAAGAGCATGTGACCCTTGATCTAGGGATTGTGAGTTTGAGCCTCATGTTGGGTGTAGAGATTACTTAAATAAACTTAACAAAAATTTTTTTCTTTATGAGAGAAATAAAGTCCTGTCTAACTTATACAACCGTTATGTGGGGTTTTGTCTATTACAAGCAACTGAACTGAATCATCCATCAAGTAAGCTAGAGTGGGCACTGGAGTATATTGGAGGAGTCAGTGATGGGGCCAGTTCCTGGCTCACTGTGAGCAAGGGTACTGTCCCATGGGAATCTGCCCCCCACCTGCAGAATCTTCACAAAATTGTCAGGGCCTTCCACCAAGCAAACTAGGTAGAGAGATTCCACCTGAGCTACTTCTGAGAGAAAGGCTGAAAGGGTGTTACTCTAAACGTTGCCTCCCCATTGAGCATAAGACTTCAGGTTCCATCTGGAATGGTCCCTGCTTCTTTGTTTCCTCACCCTCTCTCGAGGGCCTAGAATCTAGACCGCCACTATCCATATCCATAAGCCATATATGCAATTTAAAAATTTCTAGTAGCCACATTAAAAAAAAGTAGGGGCGCCCTGGTGGCTCAGTTGGTTAAGCATCCGACTTCAGCTCAGGTCATGATCTCGCAGTTCCTGGGTTCGAGCCTTGCATCGGGCTCTGTGTTGACAGCTCAGAGCCTGGAGCCTGTTTTGGATTCTGTGTCTCCCCCTCTTTTTCTGCCCCTCTGCTGCTCTCTCTCTCAAAAATAAATAAACATTTTAAAAAACATTAAAAAAAAAGTAAAAAGAGGGGCACTTGGGTGGCTTAGTTGGTTAAGCATCCGACTTTGGCTCAGGTCATGATCTCGCGGTTTGTGAGTTTGAGCCCCGCATCAGGCTCTGTGCTGACAGTGCAGACCCTGCTTCAGATCCTCTGTCTGCCCCTCTCTCTTCCCCTTGCCCGCTCACAATCTCTCCCTCTCAAAAATAAATAAACGTTAAGAAAAAGCAAAAAGAGATAGGTAAAGTTTATTTATTTGTTTTGAAAGAGAAAGAGAGAGAGAAAAAGAGCTTGAGTGGGGGAGGGGCAGAAAGCGGGAAAGAAAGAGAGATTCCCAAGGAGGCTCTGCGCTGAAAGATCACAGCCTGAGCCAAAGTCAGGCACCTAACCAACTGAGCCACCCAGGCATGCCTGGTAAAGTTTATTTTAATAACACAGCTTACTCAAGCCAGAATATGAAAAATACTATCAATTTCAACATAATCAAGGTAATCAGTATAAACAGAATCATTATAAACTGTATTGGATCATATGTAATCAATAGAAAAATTATTAACAAAATGTTTTACATTTTGGATGCCTTGCTGATTTAGCCAGTAGACTATGTGACTCTTTCTTTTAACGTTTATGTATTTTGAGAGAGAGCATACGCCAGCAGGGGAGGGGCAGAGAGAGAAGGGGAGAGACAGAGTCCTAAGCAGGCTCGGGGTGAAGCCTGATGCAGGGCTCGATCTCATGAACTGAGAGATCATGCCCTGAGCCTAAATCAAGAGTCAGGTGCTTAACCAACTGAGCCACCCAGCTGCCCCGAGTATGTGACTCTTGAGCTCCAGCTTATGAGCTCGAGCTCTACATTGGGTATAGAGTTTACTTAAAAAAAAAAAAAAAAAAAAGATATTTAATGTCTTTTTTTGTTCCAAGTCTTTGAAATCCAGTGTACATTTTACACTTAGAATGCATCTCAATTTGGGCTGGCTACATTCAAGTGTTCAATAGTTCCACGTGGTTGTAATTTGCCTCTGTTTATAATCTCATGGTGAGGTTTTTGCCTCTCTGCCTGACTCTTTTGGATTGATGCATGAAAAAAAAAATTTTTTTTAAATGTTTAGTTTTGAGAGAGAGAGAGAGAGAGACACACATACACAGAGAGTGAGCGGGGGAGGGGCAGAGAGAGAGAGGGGACAGAATCTGAAGCAGGCTCCAGGCTCTGAGCTGTCAGCACAGAGCCTGAGGCAGGGCCCTAACTCACAAACTGTGAGATCAGGACCTGAACCAAAGTCGGGCACCTAACTGGCTGAGCCACCCAGGTGCCCTGATGCTTTTTTTTTTTTTTTTTTGCAGTGTTCTTGGATCTTTTAGATCTTCTTTGCCTCTTGGTCCATATAGTCATGGACCAGCCCCATCTCCATTCCGTGCCTCACCTGGACGACCTGATGTCTAAAAGGGAAGTTCCTCTGGTGCTTTTCAGTTATATGGCTGATCCTTCACACTGGCAGTCTCACACCATTGCTACCCAAATGCCAAGAGTTAAGATCTAGCAAAGGAAACAGAAAGCTCGGGAGGCAGAATCACCTGTTGAGTGAGGTTATTCTTGATGTTAATCACTTGGGAAACTGGCAAGTCCTCAGAGTGGAAATCAAAACTGGGACACAGGGTAAGGTCAGGTGCAGAAGGGCTTTCTCTCTTGGCTCTCAGTTGCCCAATGGATATATGAGGTCATCATATTGCTCTTGGCACCTAAGGACAGGCAAGGACCTGGAGCAGGAGGGATCAAGGCCAGGGCTGGTGCAGTTGTATGAATTCCTGTGGATAGAACTGTGATTTTCAAACAGCGCTCTCTGAAGCCCCTCGTTTGTGGAGATCCTCTGGGGGCTACGTGGAATAGGATGTAAAGGGAGTGAAGGGGATGCCTAGTGGATAGAACTCTATGCTCTCCGAGCCCTCCCTCAACCTGAGCAGGGCTTCTTTTATCTACTCAGACATTAAGGTTTTGCATAGTAATTTATTTTTTATTTATTTATTTATTTTTTACTGTTTATTTATTTTTGAGACAGAGAGAGACAGAGCATGAACGGGGGAGGGGCAGAGAGAGAGGGAGGCACAGAATCGGAAGCAGGCTCCAGGCTCTGAGCCATCAGCCCAGAGCCCGACGCGGGGCTCGAACTCGCGGACCGCAAGATTGTGACCTGAGCTGAAGTCGGACACTTAACCGACTGAGCCACCCAGGTGCCCCAGTAATTTATTTTTTAAACGCCTCCACTACTTAAAAGGAAAAAGCCCAAAAACCTGAAAATGACTGAGATAGGAAAAAAACAAAACAAACAAACAAAAACCCTGATGCTCAGAGAGGGTAGGTGATTTTCCTAAGATTACACAGCTAGTCAGTGGTAAAGCCAGAATCCAAAGGTCCAGGTCTATCTCATAAAGCTAAGCTCCTTTTACAAGAGACATAGGTAATTTCCTTGGCTCACTACAAAGATATGTGGTGCTTAGAGAGTCCAGAAACTAAGGAGAGATCTCATGGTAGAATGAAGCTTTCACATGTAGTGGTAGGATCTGGGCATAATGAACTCCTGCTGAGAATGTCCCCTAACAAAGGAGAGCAAGTCTTAGGGCTCTGCAGAAGAATTTTGACATTTTTATTTTATTTTTTAAATGTTTATTCATTTTATTTTTATTATTTATTTATTTTTTTTTTTAAACATTTTCTTTATTATTATTGAGAGAGACAGAGTGTGAGCAGGGGAGGGGCAGAGAGAGAGGGAGACACAGAATCGGAAGCAGGCTCCAGGCTCCGAGCTGTCAGCACAGAGCCCGATGCAGGGCTCGAACTCTCAAACTGCGAGATCATGACCTGAGCCGAAGTCAGACGCTTAACCGACTGAGCCACAGGGAGAGAGAGAAAGAGAGACAGAGAGAGAGAGAGAGAGAGAGAGAGAGAGGGGAGAGAGAGAGAGAGAGAGAGAGAGGGAGACAGAGGATTCAAAGCAGGCTCTATGCTAACAGCAGAAAACCCAATGCAGGGCTTGAACTCACAAACTGCGAGATCATGTCAGATGCTCAAATGACTGAGCCACCCAGGTGCAACATTTTTACTTATTAAAAAGCAGTATTTTAGGGGGTGTCTGGATGGCTCAGTTGGTTAAGCACCCAACTTCGGCTCAGGTCATGATCTCGCGGTTCGTGAGTTTGAGCCCTGCGTCAGGATCTGTGTTGACAGCTCAGAGCCTGGAGCCTGCTTCAGATTCTGTGTTTCTCTCTCTGCCCCTCCCCTACTCTCTCTCTCTCTCTCTAAATAAACATTAAAAAAAAACAGTATTTTTTTTTATGAAGAAGAAAAAGTATTTGAAATATGTCAGAAGACTGAAGTTTGAGTCAACATGCCTTCCCTAGGCTCTTCAAACTTGCATTATCTTTGTCTATTTGTAATATCTGGAGGTCAAGACTTATGCCTTAAGGGGCTCATAGCTGCATATGAGCATATTCTCAGGGCCACATCCAGCTGTTCTCCTTCCAAACTGAACATTCAACATACTTTTTCAGTAAAAAAGAGAAGGTAGGGGGCGCCTGGGTGGGTGAGTCAGTTGAGCATCGGACACCTGATTTCGGTTCAGGTCATGATCTCAGGGTCATGGGATTGAGTCCCTCATTGGGCTCTGTCTGCACTGAGCATGGAGCCTGCTTGGGATTGTCTCTCTCCCTTTCTCTCTGCCCCTCCCCTGCTCACACCCGCACTCTCTCTCTTTCTCTCTCAAAATAAAACATAAAAAAAAAAAAAAGAAATAAAGGAAGGAGGAAAGGGAGGGAGAGAGAGAGGGGAGGGAAGAAAGGGAGTGACTAACATGAGACAAAGCCATGCAGGCCTCCTTAGTATTCCTGCAACACACTCAGCATGTTGCTGCCTCAGGGCCTTTGCACTCCTCTCTCTTTCCCTCTCCTCCAAAAGCTCACACCTAACCCCTTTCCTTCACTGAGGTTTCTGCTGAATGGAGAGGGTTTCCTTGACTACCTTATCTAAAAGCCTTAACCCTGCTTTTTCTTCATAGCATTAATCAGCACCTAACATATACTTAAAATATATATATATCATTAAACTTTATTTCGCAGTTTTGAGGAGTATTGGTCAGGTACTTTATAGAATGTTTATATTTACTTTTTTTGTATCATCTCCATTTCTCCATTAGAACATAGGCTCCCAAACTACAGAGAGTTTTGTTCACTGTTGTATTCTCAGAAAATACAACAATGCCAGGCACATAGGGATTTCTCAATAAATGTTGAATGGAAGAATAACAAAATAAATCATGGCCCAGACATAGGGGGCGGGGGGCTCAGAAACACAGGCCATCTTCTAGAGGGCCCAGAGATGAGGGTGAATGCAGCTGCCCTCGGGGTGCCTGTCATTTGTCTGGGTTCACATGGCAGAGCACAGCAAGTGTTGGCAGGGCCAATAGAAGTTCCAAGGAATGCATTAATCATCTTGGCAGGACCCTGGAGGCCTAGGGAAGTGTGGGACATAGGCCGAGCCATGAATCTTGGTCTCACCCATGATTTCTTTTTTTAAAGTAAGCTCTGTGCTCAATGTGGGGCTTGAACTCACAACCCCAAGATCAAGAGTCACATGCTTTATCAGCTGAGCCAGTCACATGCCCCAAGATTTTTTTTTTTTAACCCAAGCACCTGCAATCATTTATTTAATCAATGCAGTTTTAATGGGTCCCACAATTAGTATAACCAAGTGCCTGTTGGTTTGCCTTCAACAAGACTTGACCACGGTCACCTTTGCTAGAGTCGGCATGCCCTGGCTAAAGAGGTACTTCAGGATGGCCACTTCTGGCCATACCACAGCGTCCCTGTTTCTGAAGAGGTGATTGTATTAGTCGTGGGGAGAGAGGGTTTCTAAGTTACTGTTCCAAAGAGAATCCCAAAATTCAGTGACTTTAAGAACAAAGAAGCTGATTTCTCTTTTGCATAACATCTGAGATGAGTGTCTAGGTCAGTAGGTAACTTTGCCTCTTGAGGTTATTTAGAGGCCAGGTTCCTTCCTATGGTTCCTCCATCTGCTATGGTCTCATCTCCCTGGTTGAAGCTGGTCCATTGCTTTGTCCAGATTCCAGCAGTGGGGAGGTAGGAGGAGACCCTGTGTCCACCCACATTTAGAACTTTGAGGCCAAGTTCAAGAAATGTAGATTGAACTGTAAGTCCTTTTAGGATAATGATTGATTAAAAATTCATCTTTATGGGGCGGCTGGCTGGCTCAGTCAGTTAAGCGTCTGACTTCAGCCCAGGTCATGATCTCTCAGTCCGTGAGTTTGAGCCCTGTGTCGGGCTCTGTGCTGTCAGTTCAGAGCCTGGAGCTTGCTTCGGATTCTGTGTCTCCTTCTCTCTCCACCCCTCCCCCACTCACGCTCTGTCTCTATCAAAAAATGAATAAACGTTAAAAAAAATTTTTTTTTAATTCGTCTTTATGGGGCGCCTGGCTGGCTCAGTCGGTACAGCATGTGACTTGATCTCAGGGTTGTGAGTTTGAGCTCTATGTTGGGTATGGAGATTACATAAAAATAAAATCCTTAAAAAATTTCATCTTTGCATCTTAAATTCCCAGTATCTAGCACAGTAACTACACATAGATGTTGCTAATAAATATACTTTGAAGTTTGTGTTAGTTAAGTTTCTTTTAGTTGCAAGAAAATATTATTGAGAGGTGAGTGGAAAGCTTCTCTGGGTGACTCCTAGAATTGACAAAAAGGAGCTCAGTACAAAGTCTCAGAAAGAACGGGAAATGGCACAGCTACAGGGGCCTCGGCAGCTGGTTCATGGACATTTTCTGTAGGGCAATATTCTGGATTCAGCTCCCAACACTGAGGCTTGGTTGTTATTGATTCATTGAACGCTCCAGATCCACCAGCAAGAGAATGTGGCTGTCCCAGGCCGGGCCAGCTGTCATTCCCTCTCAGTCAGCCCTAGCCAGGAGCTGGGAGGAAAAACACAGACAAGAACCCTGGTCACCAGCCTGAGAACATTTCCAGAGAAGGGAAAATTGTCCCATGAATTATTATCCAAATGCCTGACCACACCTTAGTTCAGGAAGCCTCACAAGCTTCAGTTCGTTAGGTGGGGATACAGCAGCCAAAGAATAGGACAAGCTATTCAAAGTAGCTGAGCCTTGGAGGTGGTTTTGAAAATGTGTAGAGCTTGGAACACGCACTAGGCAGTGGTAATCTTGGCAGGGTCCCAGTTTGTTACTTTCATGCTTTGCAAATTTTCCAGGAGACTCTGGCAGGTACCTTGAGGGTCTGATGACCTCCCACCATAAGCGTGGGTCTACGTGTTTCAGGGGGACATGGATCTTCTGCCTTCTTCTGCCTGTGCTTGGACCTGAGGGATGAATGGAAGCTCAGTCTAATCTCTGTTCTACCATTAAGACTATACCTTGGCTTCTTGCTCTTCCCTGAGCCTTCTAGAAGCACGGGGCCTCCAGTTCTGCTAAGCAGTTGGCTTATGTGTCTTATTCCAGAGGGGCTGACTACTGGAACAACATTATTCCAGAGCAAGCCCCATACCAAGAGCCACAAGTCATCTGCCCCAACCTTCCTGGAGATGCCACTGTGCCCTGACTATACGCTTCCCACAAATTCGAGACACAGATATCTTATATTCTGCCGGGAGTAACCTCATGATCCTACAGCATGTCGAAGTTAGGAAGGGAGCATGTTGTTAACTATCTCTCAGTCTCCCCAGTCGGGTTTAAAATTAGGAAGACTGCTCAGTCAGCCTCTATCACACAGCTGGAAAGATTAGTAAATTATCTATTTGTATGAGGAACTTGGACAGCTTGGCTCAGCTGCCTTAGAAGGAATCAGATACAATTATCTGGCAACTAGCCAGCCTAGATTAGCCAGTCTGACAAAAGGCTTCCCAAACTGGCTTGAATTAATGAAAAGGAAAGTGTTCTGCCTACATTTTTAATTTAATTTTATATTTTAGTATTTATTTTTGAGAGAGAGACAGAGTGCGTGTGTGTGCATGCGAGCAGGGGAGGGGCAGAGAGTGAGGTCTACAGATGGTCTGAAGCGGGCACTGTGCTGACAGCAGAAAGCCTGACGGAGGGGCTCAAACTCACAAACAGCGAGATCATGACCCGAGCTGAAGTTGGGCTTAACCGACTGAGTTACCCAAGCGCCCCTTATTTTAAGTAATCTCTATACCCATCATGGGGCTCAAACTCACAACCCCAAGATCAAGAGTTGGATGTTCTTCCGAATAAGCCATCCAGGCACCCCAGGTTCTGCCTACTCTTGGGTGCCACTCATTCCTTTTGAACTCTCATTCATGGCCCTGCATAAGGATATCTGGTTTCTAAGTGTGACGTTGGGCTCACCCGGTTTGAGTTACCCATGAAGGTGGTACAAGGGTTTGAGAGGTATACTGGTTATCTATTGCTGTGTGACAAATTACCCCAAAACGTAGCAGTATAAAACAACATTTATTATCTCAGTTTCTGTTGTCAGGCATCTGGCCACAGCTTATCTGGGTGTCTCTTGTTCAGGATCTCTCACAAGGTTGCGGTCAGTTTGCTGGCTGAGGCAGCAGTCATCACAAGGCTCAACTAGGGTAGGATCGGCCTCCAAGTTCACTCCTGTGGCTGTTGGTAGGTCTTGGGTCCTCTCTATTTGTTGACCAGGCACATCGTCTCCTTGCCATATGGGCCTCTCTGTAGAGCAGCTCACACCATGGCAGCTGGCTTCCCTCCTCAGAGTGAGCAAATGAGAGAGAACAAGAGAGAACACCCAAGATGGAAGCTGCAGTCTTTTTGTAAACGAATCTTGAATATATCATTGTATCACCTTTGCTGTGTTTTATTGATTAGAAGTGAGTTACTAGCTCCAGTCCGTACTCTAGAGGAGGAGACCATCCAAGAAGTCACTGGGGGTCATCTTACAGGCTGCCTACCACAGAAGTGTCAAAGACGGAACGCCAATAGAGGTTTGTCAGTTCTAGGAGATGTCAGGACAAAGGAGTGAGGTATTTATCAAAGTCAAGGACTTGAGGTTGGAGCCAGGAAGCTGGGACATTAGGGTAGAAAGGCCAAGCAGAAGAGCCAGTTTGGGAAAGGTTTCGGGGAAGAAGACCAGAGATAATGTGTCATTCTCATCACCTCATTTCAAGGGGTACTTACTATTCACAAGGTATCATTGGTGATGTTGACCATTTTGTTCAAATTGTTCTAGCTTTCACCATTGGAAGCCCTTCTCGTTGACTTGTCTGTTGCTTTGACATACTGCCATCAATGCGGTGTTTTTGAGTTCCTTTTTTGGAGAGTAGCATTAGAAACCAAGATCTGGGGGTGCCTGGGTGGTTCAGTCGGTTAAGCGTCCGACTTCAGCTCAGGTCATGATCTCGCGGTCTGTGAGTTTGAGCCCTGCGTCGGGCTCTGTGCTGACAGCTCAGAGCCTGGAGCCTGTTTCGGATTCTGTATCTCCCTCTCTCTCTGACCCTCCCCCGTTCATGCTCTGTCTCTCCCTGTCTCAAAAATAAATAAACGTTAAAAAAAAAAAAAATTAAAAAAAAAAAAAAAAAAAGAAACCAAGATCTGGGTGCTGAGTATGTTCAACTCAACTGTATTTTCAAACTTTATTTCCTCACCTAAGATAAAATGTGCTATACTTTTTCAAAGGCTTACTTTTGTTTCCATTATGGGTTCTTAATTTCTTTGTATACTTTGTGGGCTTTTTTCCAGGGGTGGGGAGGAGGAGAAGGAGAATCTTAAGCAGGCTCCATGCCTATTGTGGAGCCCAATGTGGGGCTTGATCTCATGACTGTGAGATCATGACCTGAGCCAAAATCAAGAGTTGGATGCTTAACCAACTGAGCCACCAGGCACCCCTCTTTGTACACTTTAATATGCATTTTCTCTTCTGCTTTCTCTCTACACATAAAGGTGCTTAAATGGACTTTGGTTGGACTGATGTCCATGGTTTGTCACCACTAGATTTCTCAGTCACATTTACTGTTTCATGTTTCGACTTAAGCTCCCATAGTCATTTCTCTCCTTCTGAATGTAAGGGTATTGATTGCCATTTTGCAAAATGAAACTATAACATTTGCTTTGAGTTTGTAAGCCTATAAAAATTGGAATTCTGGGGGCACCTGGGTGGCTCAGGCACTTGAGTGCCTGACTTCGGCTCAGGTCATGATCTCACGGTTTGTGAGTTTGAGCCCCGCGTCAGGCTCTGTGCTGACAGCTCAGAGCCTGGAGCCTGCTTTGGATTCTGTGTCTCCCTTTCTCTTTGCCCCTCCCCTGCTCATGCTCATGCTCTGTCTCTCAAAAATGAATAAACGTTTAAAAAATAAGTAAAGTAAGATAATTAGAATTTTGTAAACCCATTGGAGGGGAAGGAGAAAGGCAGTCAGCTGGACACCCAGGGACCTGGGTTGAGTTGGGACCCTAAACCAGGGTCCACTGAGTTTCATGGAGATGTGTCCTTTTTTTTTTTTTTTTCTTAATAAAAAGCCTGGATCAAAGGAAAAGGGAGCAATATTTATGGTGTTTTTTAAAATTTATCTCTGTGGCTATTGCCCTGAAACCCAAATCCCTTTCCCTTTGGTTTAATAAACACAAACTGAGCTTTTACAGAAAGAGCTTTTAAAATAAACACACACACACACACACACATACGCACACAAATGAAAACATGAAAGTATAGATTTTGTACAAACAGCATAAAAATGGTGAGCTAGCAGCACAGTTTTCTTGTCCTGAGATAACCATGATCTTCCCAACTTTCCTTATTACAGGCCTGGGATTCTTCGAGCCCTCATTTCTATCTCTCAACCTGAGGGGGAGGAGGAGGGCCAGTATTGCTGGTCTGATGGGAGTCTGAGATCTTTCCCTGGCCTTCCTGAGAATGAGCTTCCATTTGCCTCTCAGACCAGCCTGGGATGCCTGGTGACCTGCGTGCTTCTCTGGCCTTCTGAGTCTCCTTGATTCCCAGCTTATTGATTCCGGGTCTCATTGCCTGGACTTCAAATCAGCTGGGCCTAACTTTCCAAATGTCTTTCCAGCAGGTCGTGATAAGTCTGGTTATACTCTTCCATGGAGCTATGTCCCGTGATAGCTTTAAGTGTAGTGTTCCCGTTGACAATGTGGTCTCTGGAGGCCACTTTCTTCGTAACTTAGAACCCATCCCTTTTCCTGGGTGTGGTCACTGGTCTTTCCTTTCTAGGCCTCCTCGTGGCCCTCAGGCAGGTTCTTCTTTTAGCTCCTGAAATGTTCAGTTCCAAGGATATGTGTGAAACTGAGAAGATTGACCTGCTGAAGCTCAACGATGGCAAGTATTCCAAGTTGTTCTCATTTTGTTCCTTAAAGTCCTTCTGACCCTAATTGGTTTTTGCAATATGAATCACTATAGTTCAACATCTAAAAAAATACCCGAAACGTCCAACAAGGCACTTGCTAAGGCAGAGATACAATGGGCTGCCCCCTGAAGGGGTAACCGGAGATGCCAGCCTCTCCTATGTGCCTAGTTGATTATTTAGCAGGTTAGAAGTGAGGACAAGAGTGAACATTCCTCTAGAGGATCCCATGGTGACGGACTCGAATGAAGTGGCAGGGTTACTTGTATACCTTGCATTTTCACAGTTTGGGAGAATGGATTGAGTGGCACCATTCAAACTCGTTTCCATAAGGGTCCTATAAGTGAGGGGATGTCTTAGCAATGTTTAATCTATACGGTATATAAATATCACTCTTGACTTGGTCACTAGGGGGAAATCACAGCGAACTATAAATGGAAAGTCCTGACTAATGCTGATTCAATGGGAGTTATATTCACAATTTCTCCCTTTCCGTGAAGTATCTGTTGCTACTGAGATAGCCCACTGGTGTAGTCATTGAGCGTTTGCTGCTGATCCCTTGACACCATCTAAGTTAAATACAGACTACATCGAGAGAAGAGAATGCCTTGGCGTTGGCAAAGGGAACTTGGTAAGCCTATTTTCTTCTTTCTTTGGAGATTTACACTGACATTTACTCTAATTATTCTTGCAGTTTCATCCATCACAATAGAAGCTAGTGAAAGGGTATAAAAAGCTTCTCGGTGTTCCTTTGCTACAAAGATTTTTTATTTGTGATTACTTTCCTCTAGAAAGGAAAAAAATCCTCCTTGGAAGCCCGACGGTACTAACAAATGTTAAGCAGAGGGCAAGGTCCCTCTCAGGCATAGGAAGGTCCTATCTGAAGAGAGGATCTGATGCCACTTAGCCACGTGGCATTACAGCCAGCACTCAGTTGAGCATTTTTTGCTGAGCCATTGGCTCTGTTCTCCGACCCAGGCCTTAGCGAGGCTTATACCGACGTAATTGCATCTGCTCCAGACCTCCTTTAAAAACTGTAAATCTTCCAGATTGCTGCATTTCTCAGCTTTCCACTAAAAGCATACTTTTTGCTAACCCGTTGGACATGTATCTCAGGGAAAACAGAGGCTGGGGTTTTGCCGTAGAAGGGTATGGGATCACACAAACCAGAGCTGGATGATTTTATCTCGGGTTAAGAACTGGAGAAAAACAGTCTGTATTTTAAATCCTGTACCTTAGCGAAAAATGCAATCGTTGTTGAAGAGTGTATCAATTATTAAGTGTGGAGCCAATGCTATTTTGGTTGCATCTACGAGAAGATCATTTCCAGGAATACCATAAGCTTCGTTTCAGTCAACTCCAGCCCCAATCTTTCCTCTGAGGCAGAAATAATAGCAGTGGGCATTGGTGGGGGTGGGGAGGAGGGCTGGGATTGTGGGGCAGGGAAACAAGATTGTTACAGGGACAGAAGGGTAAGAACAGCAGGTGTTTTTCAAAGCAGACTCCTAAACTAGTTAATTTTGGTTCATTAATGTTGATAAAGGCAGCTCTCTTCTTTGCAGAATGGATAGAACGCAGCAGGGAACTTTCATTCATTTTGAAAATGTCTTTGATTTTTCTTGTGTGTAGAATCCTTTCTTGGGCTGTTTGAATATGCCCTGTGATGTGGTAAGGGGCAAAGTGGGGGAATCCCTCTCTCT
Organism: Panthera tigris; assembly: GCF_018350195.1. Classification (NCBI taxonomy): domain Eukaryota; kingdom Metazoa; phylum Chordata; class Mammalia; order Carnivora; family Felidae; genus Panthera; species Panthera tigris. Next base: position 104,651,415 of record NC_056662.1, read on the forward strand.
CTGCTTGGCTCTCCCACTTCCTTCCTGTCTGGGCTCAAAGCCTGCTTTGCTGGAAAGCTTCTCCTGCTGATCTGGAACACCCAATCAGCCAGTAGGGTCTCTGAGATGCCAGTCTACCATCAGGGAAAGAGCCTTTTAGATTACTTTCCATATTTTCTATAGTTCCTGAGCCAAGATACACAGAACCTCCTGGATCCACATCCAACCCTTTCTGGACAGTTTTATTTATTTTTTTGGTAATAATTTTGAAGTGTTTAATTCAATCATGGCCAGTTTTTTTCCCTTGAAGCCTCTAGTCTGCTTCCACAATATGTCCTTCCTCCAAGGACAGGTACAGGTGGATGACGGGACCCAGACACGAATAGAACTGATTCCAAGAATTTTTCTAATGAAAGCATTTGCTAGGTAAGGACTTCAGGGTTGGGGCCTGACCCAGGGTTGGGGCCTGCTAAATGAGTAGAGCTTCTGCAGTGCTTTTAATGCTAGGAAGCTGGCATATGCTGTAGGTCTGGGGGAAAACAGTGCCAAGATCTTCTCTGCCAGTATGCCAATCATTTAATGAAACTGAAGTGGCTTTTCAGAAAGAGCTTGTTTTTTTCAAGTTGGTCATTTCTTTTTAAAAAAAAAATTTTTTTTTTAATGTTTTTATTTATTTTTGCGACAGAGAGAGATAGAGCATGAGCAGGGGAGGGACAGAGAGAGAGAGGGAGACACAGAATCGGAAGCAGGCTCCAGGCTCTGAGCTGTCAGCACAGAGCCTGACGCGGGGCTTGAACCCACAGACTGTGAGATCATGACCTGAGCCGAAGTCGGATGCTTAACCGACTGAGCCACCCAGGCGCCCCTCAAGTTGGTCATTTCTAACTTCACTATTATGTATACACTGACACTGCCGGTTCAGCACGCAGAGAACATTATTATTATTACCATTATTTTAAAGTAGCCTCCATGCCGATTATGGAGCCCAGGGTGGGGCTTGATCGAGACCTAAGCTGGGATCAAGAGTCAGGTGCTTAACTGAGCTACCCAGGCGCCCACAGAGAACATTATTTTAAGCATTCCTGTTTTGATTTAGAACATTATTTTAATCAAAAACAATAGTCATTTATTCCCTCATTCAACATACAGTTATTGCGCTTCAGCAAGGAGCCCAGTGCTGTTCTAGGAGCTGCTCTAGGACGTTGCTGTGAACCAGTCCCCAGGCCCGTTCTCGAAGGGAGTGAGCAGAGTCTGATGGGGGAGACAGATGATAAACAAGTAACAGGTAGATGAACAAGAGGATTCTTTTTTTTTTTTTTTTTTTTAATTTTTGAGACAGAGAGAGACAGAGCATGAACGGGGAGGGTCAGAGAGAGGGAGACACAGAATCTGAAACAGGCTCCAGGCTCTGAGCTGTCAGCACAGAGCCCGATGCGGGGCTTGAACTCACGGACCGCGAGATCATGACCTGAGTCGAAGTCGGCTGCTTAACCGACTGAGCCACCCAGGCTCCCCAAGATGATTCTTTTTAAAATCGTGATAAGGGGATAAAAAAAATAGGCTCATACACAAGCATGGGTGTTCGGGGAAGGCCTCTCCAAGGAAGTGACCTTTGAACTGAGACTTGAGAAACAAGGAGGCAGCCACATAATGCTCTGGGTCAGAGTGTTCCAGGCAGAGGGAGCAGTGGGTGCCTGGTCCCAGATGTAACTGAGCAGAGGAAGCAGGATACACCAAGAACTGGCCCAAGGGAAAAGAGAATTTGGTAGGAGGACATGGACTGAGAATTTTTATTTTTTGAACTTTTTTTTTTTTTTTAAACTGAAAACATAATCTTTGAACTCAGTTAAAAGAAAAAAGCACACAGAAGGTTTACAACCAATAAAAGTAGGTCTCATATTTACTCTAACCTTCCCAGTCCCTTGACTAGGAAACAATTACCCATAACTGTATTTTATGTATCCTTTCAGAAGCCTTATCCATGTATTTGTTTTTAAACGTTTATTTATTTTTGAGACAGAGAGAGAGAGACACAGCATGGATGGGGGAGGGTCAGAGAGAGAGGGAGACACAGAATCCGAAACAGGCTCCAGACTCTAAGCTGTCAGCACAGAGCCTGACGTGGGGCTCGAACTCATGGACTGCGAGATCATGACCTGAGCTGAAGTCAGATGCTTAACCGACTGAGCCACCCAGGCACCCCTCCATATATTTTTAAAAATTTAATTTATTTTTTATTTGAGAGAGAGAGAGAGCATGAGCAGAGCACAGGGGCAGAGGGAGAAAGAGAGAGAGAATCCTAAGCAAGCTCCATGCTCAGTGTGGAGGCTGATGTGGGTCTCAATTCCATGACCCCTGAGGTCATGACCTGAGCTGAAATCAAGAGTTGGATTCTCAACCAACTGAGACACCCAGGCACCCCAATATATCCATGTATCTTTAATATAAAGAAGGCATAATTTAACCCATAGCACAGGACTTAGAACAGTTCCCTAATTATGGACATTTAGGTACTTTCTAGACTTTTGCTATTGAAAACAGTGCAATGATCCTTAAATGTACGTCTCTATGAAATATGTGAATTTACTTGTAGGATAAATTCCTAGCGTTAAAATTGCTGGACCATGGGGCGCCTGGGTGGCTCAGTCGGTTAAGCGTCCGACTTCAGCTCAGGTCACGATCTCGCGGTCCGTGAGTTCGAGCCCCGCGTCGGGCTCTGGGCTGATGGCTCAGAGCCTGGAGCCTGCTTCCGATTCTGTGTCTCCCTCTATCTCTGCCCCTCCCCTGTTCATGCTCTGTCTCTCTCTGTCTCAAAAATAAATAAAAACATTAAAAAAAAAAATTAAAAAAAAATTGCTGGACCATTAGGTGTGTGCATTTAAAATTTTAATAGGCATTGTCGAATGTGTGTTCAGCTTTTTTATACTCTAGAGAAATTAGAGGGACTCTTCATTATAGATATCATGAAGAAGTACATTCTGATCTGGTGTGAAGGAATAATTGTCAACATTCATAAATAAGCTTAAATGAAGCTCGGGGCACCTGGGTGGCTCAGTCGGATAAGCGTCCGACTTCAGCTCAGGTCATGATCTTATAGTTCGTGAGTTCGAGCCCCGCATCGGGCTCTGTGCTGACAGCTCAGAGCCTGGAGCCTGCTTCAGATTCTGTGTCTCCCTCTCTCTCCGCCCCACCCCTGCTTGTGCTCTGTCTCTGTCTTTCAAGAATGAATAAACAAAAAAAAAAAAAAGAAAAAAAAAATGAAGCTCAAGGTTTAAAATTTTTATTTTTATTTTTGTATTATGGACTATTTGAAATAAATACAAATGGGGAGAGATTAATATCATGAACTCTATCACTCAGCTTCAACAATTATCAACTCATGGTTAATCTTGTTTCATCTATGTCCTCAATCCACTTGCTCTTGCTTATTTTCTTAAAAAATTTTTAATGTTTATTTATTTTTGAGAGACAGAGCACAAGCTGGGAAGGGGCAGAGAGAGGGGGAGACACGGAATCCTAAGAAGGCTCCAGGCTGTGAACCATCTGCACGGAGCCCGATGTGGGGCTTGAACTCATGAACCACGAGATCATGACTTGAGCTGGTCAGATGCTTAACCAACTGAGCCACCTAGGCGCCCCTCCCTTGATTATTTTGAAGCAAATATCAGACATTATATCCTCTCCTGCTTAAATATCTCATGATCTGAAGGTGACTTTTTGAAGATTAGCTATCTTGTGGAATGACCCCCTTCAAGATTTGTCAGATTCTTGTCTCTGGATCAACCAAAATCGTTCCTCCCTCCCCAGGGGTATTTGATGCTTGGTAGAGAGGGGAGTCAGTGGTGAGATAACATGGTAGGCAGGAGACCCTGCATGGACTTTGGGTTTCCGTACTGGGGCTAGTGCTTCCTAGCAGCTGTGGGTCCTTAAGCAAGTCCAACCTCTTGAAGCCTCATTTCCTTATTTGGAAAGTGACGGTTAGAGGAAGAGGTTTTTGTGGAAAGCTGAGCTTGTGGTGCCACACAGTAAGGGCTCTCGGTTACTGTAAGCAGCAAGGGGCAAGGAGTGGTAGTGGGGAGAAGGGGCCATTATACCACCATCCAACATAGCAGCATAGGAATGAGGGTTGGGTGAAGATAAAGGAGAAGGGCCATTCTGTAAAAGGCACCAAAAATGTTTTTGCTGTTAATGCCGAAGAGTAGCAGAATATGCCACTCTAAAATATGCCACTTTGGCATAAGGATCACTTTGAGCTAAAAGCACTTACAAAAACATCAGCTACAAGAAGGGTGCTCTGATCTTCCCCCTTTTCTTTCTAAAAGCAGATGAAACCCCCATATGGAAGATGTCTTCCCTATACTAGGAGTTAAGTACCATTTTTATCATCAAGGATGAGAGAAGTTGAAGCGGAGAGAGTTCTGTACAAGCAGACTTTGTCAAAACAATTTGTCTTCCTTTAGCCTCCCCATATATTTTAGTTACTTTTCCGTAACTGCCTTTCTTTGTTCAACCAATATAAAAGCATTTAAGTGGGGCACCTGGGTGATTAAGTCAGTTAAGTGTTCAACTCTTGATTTCTGCTCAGGTCATGATTTTGTGGTCATGAGATCAAGCCCTGCGTTGGGTTTCACGCACTGGCATCTGCTTAAGATTCTCTTTCCCTCAAAAAAAAAAAAAAAAAAGCATTTAGGTTCTGCTACTTCCTTGGGTCTTCATTTTCTTTTTTAAGTTTTTTTAAACATTTATTTATTTTTGAGAGACAGAGCAAGAGCAGGAGCAGGGGAGAGGCAGAGAGAGAGAGGGAGACACAGAATCTGAAGAAGGCTCCAGGCTCTGAGCTGTCAGCACAGAGCCCGATGCGGGGCTTGAACTCACAAACCGTGGGATCATCACCTGAGCCGAAGTCAGATGCTTAACCAAGTGAGCCACCCAGGTGCCCCGGGTCTTTGTTTTCTTACAAGGGCTTCTAGGTCACATAAAACTTAAATTTGTATGCTTTTCTCTATTAATTTGTCCTATACCAGCTTAATTCTTAGGCCCAGTCAAAAACCCTAAAATGCTGGAGGTAAAATTATGCCTCCCCTTATAATGATTACACAGTGATCTTCTCAAAGCTGGAGATTTAAGGAAGATAGTGTTCCTTTATGATTTAAGAGCATAAAATGTCCTGGAGCAGAGAATAAGGCAGGACACTGGTGAGGGTGAAAATCCCTCTGGTGGCTTCTCACCACAGGGTTTAAGAACAGGGTTAAGAACAGGGTTTGTGTCGGGGAGCCTGGGTGGCTCAGTCAGCTGAGTGTCCAGCTTCGGTTCAGGTTGTGATTTCATGATTCATGGGTTCAAGCCTGCATTGGGCTCTGTGCTGATGGCTCACAGCCTGGAGCCTGCTTTGGATTCTATGTCTCCCTCTCTCTCTACCCTTCCCCTACTCATGCTCTGTCTCTATCAAAAATAAATAAACATTTAAAAAAAAAAAAAAAAAGAACGGGGTTCATGTGGTGGGACGGTTTTGAGGGCAACTTATTAAAAGTTGCAGTTTTATCTTGTACTTGGGTAACTGTGCATAGTAGGTGAAGTCATTAGAGTCTTTCCTTTATATAAAATTAGAGACATTGGAAGGCTATGTTTCCGTTCAAAAAACTGATCTTTTTTTAAAATTTTTTTTACATTTATTTATTTTTGAGACAGAGCACAAGTGGGGAGGGGCAGAGAGAGAAGGAGACAGAATCTGAAGCAGGCTCCAGGCTCTGAGCTGTCAGCACAGAGCCCAACCCCACGCGAGGCTCAAACTCACAAACCATAAGATCATGACCTGAGCCGAAGTTGGACGCTCAACCAACTGAGCCACCCAGGCGCCCCGAAAAACTGACCTTTTAAAGCATCCACTGATTCTGCAGATGCTGAGAAATAAGCTGGTGTAACCATAAACACTTGGAAATAAGAAATAACAGCAGAGTGAGAGCTTTTCAAAGCAGTCAATAAGTAAGCAGCAAAGACCGATAGTGCCCACAGGGTATTTCAAATTATAAAGCTTTGGGGCAGGGTGTTCAGAGTCCCCGAGCACAACTAGTTGTGCAATGCTAAGTGATAGAGGAATGTGTGTTCCACTCAGACTCAGCAGTATGAGGGGCAGCACGTTTCACCGAATTTTTGATGTTTTAGGTTACTATTGTGATTGGTCACATTTTTTTTAAATAAAATTTTTTACATGTTTATTTATTATTGAGAGACAGAGAGACACAGAATGTGAGCAGGGGAGGGGTTAGAAGAGAGAGGGAGACACAGAATCTGAAGCAGCCTCCAGGCTCTGAGCCGTCAGCACAGAGCCCAACGCGGGGCTCAAACTCATAAACCGCGAGATCATGACCTGAGCCACCCGACTGAGCCACCCAGGCGCTCCTGCTTGGTCACATTTTTAGATGAATCCATTTGTCTTTATTTAGAACACAGGAATAAGAGTGAGCATGGCTTGACTGGGCTAGTGGAAGCATACACAAAGTGAATTTTCTAGTATCATGCCCTGAGCTGTAGGATACCCTCATATGATCTCTTAATCCTCACGTCACCCTATGATAAAGCTACCATTCTCTCCATTCTATGGATGACAAAACCGAGCCTCAAAGAATTTGTTCCAGATCACTTAGCAAACAAATTGTGCAGCCAGAATTTCGATCTAGGGAGGGCCTTAATAACCAGTTCAGACTCGTTATTAGACAACTTGTAATTCCACAGATCTATAGTCCTTTAAGGTTCTGAACTGGGGAATGGCTTGATCAAAAGGAACAGAAAGAGCTGTCTGGTGGCATAATACAGGATTCACAGAGGAAGGAAAGAACTGGAGCATGGAGAGATCAGATGGAAGGTTGTGGCAGGAAGACAGGCCCTGGAGATCGAGTGACCAGAGTTTGGAGCTAGAAAACTCGGTTCCAGCCTGGGCTCTACCATAATGCTGCTATGGGGAACCTTAGGCAAGTTATAGCCACATCTCTGACATCTTGTTACTCCTCCCTAAATAATGGGTTGATAAATTGAGACGAGACAATCTCTTGGTTCTTTCAAACTCTAAAATTCTGCCTGGTGCCTTTAAATTTTAATGCATTCTAAAGATTTATATTATGAAAGCCCTAAATATCATCCAGAATCCCGAAAAGAATTTAGATGAAATGATTCTCAAAGTAGTCTTTTGAAAGTACAAAGGAATAGAATTTTTAGTAATTCTAAGAACATAGTTTTTAAGAATATTTTCTAAACTGGATTATATTGAGACAAGCCCGTCATTTCTGCATCTTACTGTTTTGTTTAAGAACGTGATTTGAGGGGGGAGAAAAAGAACATGATTTGGGTATTGCTGCGGCAGCAGTGGTTGATGATATTAAAATCAAATAAACATATTACTCTTGAAACAAATGAAATTATTTAAACCTACCTCTCTAAGAAATTTTATGAAAATATACCTAGGAGGCACAAATTATATTATCATCAAATTAATTTGTTTTCTAAGCTCAAATTTAATTTAAAATGTGATATTTCTCCAACTGGTTCAGTCAACAGACTTTAAAGGGATTTTAGATAGAGAACACAGGAAATAGATACAGTAACGTTGGAGAAAATAATCAACAAAATAGTTGTTCTGTTGCTGTGATGCTTCTAGAAGGTATTTTCAACAACTCCCTGAGGAATTGGCTCTTGCTGGAATGAAGCCAGGTTCTTCTCTCTGCTCACATCCGCAAACTTTTCTCCATTCTCATATCCTATAACAAACCATTTCCAAGCCTTGCTGAGTCCTTGGTCTCAGTGTTTTTCAGAACTGACACTGCCTCAAAAAAGAAAAAAAAAAAAAAGGGAAAAGAAAAGAAAGAACTGGCTTTTCCTCATCTACAAAGATTTGGGTTGGGGTTCCCATTCCTGGGTGGCAGAAATGGTCTTCTCCTTAGAATAAATTGAAGGGCAAAAGAACCTTCCTGAATGAAGCTTTCATCAAGCCATTTCTGTTATTAAAACATTCAGGCATCCCATTACTTAGAGTTTGAAATCTAAATTCTGCAGTTGAGATCCCCTTCCTTTGAGCCAAGCAAATGCATTAGCTTTCTTTACAGACTTTAATCCTTTACATCTGAGATTCTATTTGGAATGCTTTTCTGCTCTTTCTCTCTGCCAGCACATGACCACCACCTCTTGAAACCATCTATCGTGAAACTCATTTCCTTCAGGATGTTTTCCTGGTTTAGTAGCTACTTTGCAAACAAACAACTCTTGTTTTTGAGCTTTTAATCACATTAAGTGCTTTTAAGATAAATTATCCAAGTCAAGGGATAAACAACATATAGAGATTTCCATTCTTTAAGAAACCACCCAGAGGGATTTTACTTTGTGAGGAGGGATATAGGCACTTGAATTTGTAGGTGTCTTGCTTTTTAGCTGAATCCACACTAGAATCAGGGCAAAATGACTCTTTATGGTGACCTCTAGTGGGCACGGGACAATCCTACAAATTATGAAAAGTGAAGGGCAAAGTAAAACCCTTCCCAGTAACCAGCTGGGTTACTCGGAGGTCAGAAGACCGCATCCCACCCCACCCCACCCCTACCCCACCCTTATTTTCAATTCCAGTATTTGTTTTGCATTGAACAGTTGGTCTTACAACTCACCTGTTTCGCCTCTGGCGGGCACCGCGCGGGCTGGGCTACCGGTGTCGGATGGCGCGTGAATTGCAGGTAGCAGTTTAAAATAATCCCTGCCAAGTGGAACCCACTCCCTGCGCTTCGACCAGAAGGCAGGGCAGTTTGCTCTGAGGAGCCTTAAAGGGCACTTCAAGCTCCAAGAGCCAGTGCTGCAGCCGGCTCGGGGGTGCACAGGGGAAATCAAGACATTATGAAAAGGAGGGCGCAGATGAAGGCTACGGGAAAATTGTGTTCTTGCCAGTGGCAGAGCGATCCTCCTCAGACTTTCACCCCACTCTACAGAAAGCGTTCTGGGGGGGGGGGAGAGGGTGTCCAGGAGCGGTACACGTAGGCGCCCTTTTAGGATCCGCGCCCCACAACGCTGGGGGTGGGCCCCTCCCTTCCGCGGGAGGACAGGCGGGAGGGCGACAACGAGCCTGGGTGCTGGGGTGTGTGGTCGCCTTTAGAGCGGTATGTGGGTCTCCGTGCCGCCAGAGGAAAAGCAAGTCGTCAAGAAAAGCAATTGCTGGGGTGCCTTCTTTGAGAAATCCCTTGGGGCGCTCTCAGAAACTGCGCTGGGTTCCGGATAGTTTCTGGAAGAAGCTCTCCAAACGCTGTCTGCCCCCGCTCCTCAAATCCTGCACCCCAGTCCTCACCCCCCCTTACCCTCCTGCCGCCTCCATTTGGCGGGGGGGGGGGAGCGGTTAAAAGGGGGCCGCCCAAGTCATCCTGATGGCCCCGGGTGGCACGCGGGAGCAGGCACCCCGGCCGCGGGGCTTAGCCGCCCCCACCCCCGGGGCTCCCCGTTGCTCCCTTCCCCGCCCCGCGGACCACTCCTGGCCGCAGCGGGCGGGAGCGGAGGGGGAGGACGGCGTCACGAGGCGGGGAGCCCGAGGTCCAGGGCGGGGCGCCGGGGAATCCCAGCCGAGCGGGCCCGGGAGGTGCGGGCGCGGGTGGGCAGAGGAGGGCGGCGCGTGGAGGGAGGTGAGCCGAGCTGAGCCGGGAGGCGAGGAGGGGGAACCGCGAGGAGGCCCCGCCCCCGCCTCGCGGAGCCGGCTCTCCGCCGCCTCCGAACCCGCTCACTTTGCCTCTCGCCTCTGGACGGCGGCGGGGCGGTTGCCGGAACCGCGGCCAGAGGGAGCGCCGGGGACCGTAAGCCATCCCGCACCGGTGCCTCCGCCCGCCGCCCGCGCCCCTCACGGGGGGCACAGCGCCGCCGCTTTGAAAGGACACCCTGGCCTCGCAGGGGGGCACCCCCCCCCCCAGGCGCTGACAGTCTCATTCCCAGCCAACGGGGCGCAGCGCTGACGCCTGAGGGGACTCCCCGGCCACCTGCAGGTACCGCCGAGCCGAGGGAGCGTCGCTAGCAGCAACGCCTGGCCGCGGAGGAGGCTAGAGCCGAGGGGTCTCCGGGTCGGCGAAGGGCAGGAGCGGAGCCCGCCGCGGGAGCCGGCCGGCCAGCCCGCGGGCCCCGACGGCGCGCTCCCCCGTCGGCCAACGGCAGGCAGGCCCCGCGCGGCGACCGGGGGGGGCGGCGGCGGCCTCGGGCCTCGGGGCCTCGGGGCGGCCAGCCATGACCTTCGGGCGCAGCGGGGCGGCCTCGGTGGTGCTGAACGTGGGCGGCGCCCGGTACTCGCTGTCCCGGGAGCTGCTGAAGGACTTCCCGCTGCGCCGCGTGAGCCGGCTGCACGGCTGCCGCTCTGAGCGCGACGTGCTGGAGGTGTGCGACGACTACGACCGCGAGCGCAACGAGTACTTCTTCGACCGGCACTCGGAGGCCTTCGGCTTCATCCTGCTCTACGTGCGCGGCCACGGAAAGCTGCGCTTCGCGCCGCGGATGTGCGAGCTCTCATTTTACAACGAGATGATCTACTGGGGCCTGGAAGGCGCGCACCTAGAGTACTGCTGCCAGCGCCGCCTCGACGACCGCATGTCCGACACCTACACCTTCTACTCGGCCGACGAGCCCGGCGCCCTGGGCCGCGACGAGGTGCGACCGGGCGGTGCCGAGGCGGCCCCCTCCAGGCGCTGGCTCGAGCGCATGCGGCGGACCTTCGAGGAGCCCACGTCGTCTCTGGCCGCGCAGATCCTGGCCAGCGTGTCGGTAGTGTTCGTGATCGTGTCCATGGTGGTGCTGTGCGCCAGCACACTGCCCGACTGGCGCGCCGCGGCGGCCGATAACCGCAGCCTGGATGACCGGAGCAGGTACTCCGCCGGCCCTGGGAGGGAGCCCTCCGGGTAGGACGCACTGCTTCTCTGCCCGTCCCGTCCGTCCTGTCGCGTCTGTCCGTCCCGTCCGTCGGTCCCGTCTCCGTCCTATTTGCCTCCGGGCTGCCGAGCCAGGCTAGGTTCCCGGCCCAGCGAGGCCCCAGGCGGGGCCCCAGGCGTGGCCAGGCAGGGGATGGGTTTGTCCTCACTCCCCACTCCCTATTTACCTGGAACCAGGCGGCTCTGGTCCTTACACTAGACTCCCCTCTTTTTTTTTTTTTTTTAATCTTTTAACATGTATTTACCCTTGAAAGACAGAGTGAGAGAGGGGGAGAGGCAGAGAAGGGGAGACACAGAATCTGAAGCAGCCTCTATGCTGTCAGCACAGAGCCCGACGTGGGGCTCGAACTCACAAACGGGGAAATCGTGACCCGAGCTGAGGTTGGATGCTTAATCGACTGAGCCACCTAGGCGCCCCTACACTCCCTTCTTGAGGGCGAGTCGCCAGGCATGGGGAAGGGCAGGTAGAGATAAACAAGCCTCCCATCTTTTAGTTTACTTTTGAGCAAATAGCAACTAATTAGATTTCTTTAAACTTTTATTGTTAGCATTACAATTTAACCTTGGGTTAAGAGCAGTTTGAATTATTTGCCAATTTTTGGTGGTTGAAAAGACTGAAGTATTGTTATGGTGAAATGTGGTTTACTATGCACTGGCCACACATTCTAAACACTCTACATAATATGCACTTTAATGGAATTGTATTATCAAAGAGATTAACAACAAAAGACTCTAAATAATGGATGTCTGCCCTTTTCTCTCTTCTTTTCCTACCAAGTATGTAGTTAGCAAAGCACCTGTTCACTGCTTGGTACCAAAGATACACACTGTGGCTTTCAGAAGGGTCTTCAGTGTGGGGAGGGAAAAAATCACTACCTTGGAAAAGAAGAAACATTTAAACCGCCCCAAATCCAGAAACATTATTGGACTAATCTTTTTTTTTTTCCACTTTATTGGGATAAAAGGAAAATATTTTAATCTTTCCTTAGATCATGTTTACCTTTCAATAGAGATAACACACTTCTGTTTTTAGAGCTAGTGAGTTCATTTTGCATATTTGGTAGGGAATAAACAGTAAAGTTGGCTTTGAAGGGAAACAGTCTCTTGGGGGCACAAACACAAGATTGTATATTCTGTTTTACCTTTGACACTGTTTTAAGATGCCTCGTCCATTCATATTTATTTCCTTATTTATTTATTTTTCTCCTTCCATTCATTTTTAAAATTAGGTTGTGCCTGATAATCTTTTCCTGATAGAGATGTGTATGTTTCCGGTGGTATTATATGCCTTGATGTTACAGTGCATTAGTTCCACATAATAGTCTTCCTTTGGAGAGTGAAGATTGTTTTTTAATGTAAGAGGTAAATAAAATTGCCTAGTACCACAGAGTCCATTACCGATATAGTGATATCTTGGCATGAAATCCAAGATACATGCGTTAAAAGGAAATTCATTAGTAGACTAATTGTGTGTAATGTATTAGGTTCTGAGTTTTTGATTTACAGATAAGAATTACTTATTTGGTACTCATCAGTACAATGAAATTAATTTATATACCTAAATACATAAATGTCCTTGATTCTTTTAGGAAACCATAGGACAATGAGCCTTGAAATGATTCACTAGTAATTGTGGAATTCTAAGGTTAGTGAAAGTTCAAGCTACATTAGCAAAGGAAACAGGAGAATTGAGTTAGACTTCCTGAGTCTGCAAAAGAAGTGAAGGAAGAAGAGGAATTCTTGATTTGTGTATATGTATTTTACGTATGTGTATAATTATTCAAGTCAGAACTGTTTCCTAGATACCCAGATATTTCAGGCAAAAGCATGTTTTTTCTTGGCTTAATGGCCCAGTTTTAAGCTTCACACTCCAAGTGTAGGTATGAAAATCAACCTCTGTAATCCCAAACAGGTAAGCTGAAGGAGCTGAGGAGGCTGGAAGT